>NC_135890.1:29275226-29846346 GCF_964194155.1 Cetorhinus maximus
AATCACATATATTTAACACCCAGATCTGCCCTTCCTTAAACCAGGTCTCCGTGATCACCACAACATCATAATCCCACAAGGCAATCAGTGCCTGTAACTCCCCAGTTTTATTCCAATATACTCCGTGCATTCACATACATGCAGCGTAACCCTGATTTAGACTTCATTACTTGCTCCCTTACTCCGACTCCACCTATTAACTTACTATTCTATAGCATTCTGTGCACCCTGGTATTACATTCTAATATTCTCTCCTGGCTCCCACACCCCTGCTGAGTTGATTTAAACCTTCCCCAACAGCACTTGCAAAATGACCCACAAGGAACTTAGTCCCGGCTCTGTTCAGATGCAACCCGTCCGGCTTGTAAAGGTGCTATCTCCCCCAGAGCCAGTCCCAGTGTCCCTCCCTCCTGCACCATCTTTCTAGCCACACATTCATCTGCCTTATCTTCATATTTCTGTACTCACTTACACGTGGCACTGGGAGTAATCCGGAGATTACTACTTTAGCGATCTTGTTTGCTAATTATTTATCTAGCTCCCTAAATACCGATTGCAGGACCACATCCCCCTTCCTACCCCTGTCGTTCGTACCAATGTGGACCATGACCTCTGGCTGTTTGTCCTTGCCCACAAGAATGTCCTACAGCCATTCTGTAACATCCTTTATCCTAGCAGCAAGGGCGCAGAAAACCATCCTGGAGTCATTCTGACAGCCACAGAAACACCCGCCTGTTCCCCTAACTAAAGAATCAGCATCAGTACTGCCCCTCCGCTCTTCTTCCTCCCCTCCTGTACAGCTGGGACACTCATGGTGCCACGGGCTTGTCTCTTGCTGCAGTCCTCCAAGGATCCATCGCCCTCACCGACATCCAGAATGGAAAACCGGTTAGTGAGCGGGACCTCTGGGGACTCCTGCACTACCTGCCTGTTTCTCTTGGACTGCCTGGCGGTCACCCATTCCCTATCTGCCTGCTTGCCCCTAAGTTGCGGTATGACCACCTCTCTGAATGAGCTATCCATGTAGTTCTCTGCCTCACGGATACACCTCAGGGACTCCAGCCGCTGCTCAAGCTCTGAAACGTGGAGCTCAAGCTTGTGCAGCCGGTGACACTTCCTGAACATGGGTTCACCTGGGTCACGAGAAGTGTCCATGACTCCCCACATGCCACAGGATGGGCATTCCACTTGGCTGAGCTGTCCTGCCATGCCTTAACCTTAAACTTTTAAATCACTTTTTTACTTAAACTGTAGTTACTTTTAATTACTTTAACTTAATTTAACCTTACTCTTGTACTATTACCTATAAACTGGAGATTGGTAGAAAGTAGAAAATCTTCACCCTTACTCACAAATTGGCTCCCTCTCCTGTGCCTATAAATTCTTACTTCCCCTGTACTCATTTAGAAATTTACATTTCTGTACTCAATGCTATTTTCAATCTCCTGACTGTCTCTCCACTCGTGTTGTTTTATCTTCCGAGCTCCTGCTGTTTTATCGCCTGAACTCTCGCTGCTTTACCTACTGAACTCTTGCTGTTTATCTCCTGACCTCACACTGTTTTATCGTCTGAACTTTCGCTGTTTTACTTCCTGAACTCTTGCTGTTTACCTCCTGAACTCTTGCTGTTTACTTCCTGAACACTTGCTGTTTATCTCCTGAAATGTTGTTTTTACTCCCAAACTTTTGCTGTATTATCTCCTAAAGTCTTGTTCACCTCTCGCTTCCGAAGTCTCGGTGTTTTAACCTCTGTCCTGAACTCTCGCTGTTTTTTATCCCGAACTCTCGCTGTTTTATCTCCCAAACTCCTGCTGTTTATCTCCAGAACTTTGTTGTTTTATCTCCTGAACTCTCGCTGTTTTATTTCCTGAGCTCTTGCTGTTTTATCTCCTGAACTCTCGCCGTTTTATCTCCCGAACTCTCGCAGTTTTATCTCCTGAACTCTCACTGTTTTATCTCTCAAACTCTCCTGCTTTATCCCCTGAACTCTCGCCGTTTTATCTCCCGAACTCTCGCAGTTTTATCTCCTGAACTCTCACTGTTTTATCTCTCAAACTCTCCTGCTTTATCCCCTGAACTCTCGCTGTTTTATCTCCCAAACTCCTGCTGTTTATCTCCAGAACTTTGTTGTTTTATCTCCTGAACTCTCGCTGTTTTATTTCCTGAGCTCTTGCTGTTTTATCTCCTGAACTCTCGCCGTTTTATCTCCCGAACTCTCGCAGTTTTATCTCCTGAACTCTCACTGTTTTATCTCTCAAACTCTCCTGCTTTATCCCCTGAACTCTCGCCGTTTTATCTCCCGAACTCTCGCAGTTTTATCTCCTGAACTCTCACTGTTTTATCTCTCAAACTCTCCTGCTTTATCCCCTGAACTCTCGCTGTTTTATCTCCCAAACTCTTGCTGTTTTATCTCCTGAACTCTCACTGTTTTATCTCTCAAACTCTCCTGCTTTATCCCCTGAACTCTCACTGTTTTATCTCCCAAACTCTTGCTGTTTTATCTCCTGAACTCTCACTGTTTTATCTCCCGAACTCTCACTCACCTCTCGCTCTTGAAGTCCCGCTGTTTTAACCTCTCTGTCCTGAAGTCTTGCTGTTTTAACCTCAAGTCCTGCTGTCTCACTGTTTTAACCTCTCTGTCCCGAAGTCTCGCTGTTTTAATCTCTCTGTCCTGAAGTCTTGCTGTTTTAACCTCAAGTCCTGATGTCTCACTGTTTTAACCTCTGTCCCAAAGTCTCGCTGTTTTAACCTCTCTGTCCTGAAGTCTCGCTGTTTTAACCTCAAGTCCTGCTGTCTCACTGTTTTAACCTCTCTGTCCCGAAGTCTTGCTATTTTAATCTCTCTGTCCCGAAGTTTCGCTGTTTTAACCTCTGTCCCAAAGTCTCGTTGTTTTAATGCTTTAAGTTATGTGCAACTGGACTCAGAATTTTGTTCCCATTCTGGAGAATGCCTTTCTTTGCTTGGGATCTTCTCCAATGTTTTGGCCAAGATTCAGAATGTGTCAAAGCTTGGAGGAAAGTATGTAATAGGATTAATGTCATTTGAATTATAAAACCAGTCAAATCCATATTTTTCTTGATCATCAATGGACAGATAATGAAATTGCATTCTCCAAAGTTCCATCTTTCAAAGTTGCATATTCCCAATAATTTGTCATTTGATTGTTAATAATGTAAAAATAGGAGTCCCTAAGAACCTTTGTTCAAAGAGAAATCAATGACAAGCCTTTTGTTTGGATGTTAAAAAGGGGAATAGTAGAAACCAATATTTTATAATAAAATAATAGAAAACTTTTTTTTTACATGGTTGAAAAGAAAAATGAGGCTTGTAATAATAATTTTATGTTGAGGTATTAGACAAGCTTGCTTTGTTGTTTTCCTAATGGAGCCAATTGACTTGGACCCGATACTGCCCTATCCCAACTTTCTAATGTAGTTTGAAGTGATGTCATGTGATATCAGAAGATATTGAACACAATAGACTTCCAGTGGCCATCCTGACTTGGAAATATATCGCCATCCCTTCACTGTCGCTGGGTCAAAATCCTGGAACTCCCTCCCTAATAGCACTGTGGGTGTACCTACACCACAGGGGCTGCAGCGGTTCAAGAAGGCAGCTCACCACCACCTTCTCAAAGGCAACTAGGGATGGGCAATAAATGCTGGCCCAGCCAGCGAAGCCCACATCCCGTGAATGAATAAAAAGAAAAACTTGGAGCAATTATAGAATCACACAGAAAAAAAGGTCATTCAGCTCATTATGTCTGTGCCAGTTCTATGAAAGAGCTACCTGATGAATCCCACACCCTTGCTTTTTCCATAGCCCTGTTTTCTCTCTCTTCCTTTTCAGGTATATATCTAATTCTTCTTGGAAGTTACTACTGAATTCACTTTCATCATCTTTTCAGGTTCTAGATCTAGATTCTGTGTTGGGGATTCTGGATCTTAATAATTCACTCTGTTAAAAAAAAAAATCTGCCTCCTCTCCTGCCTGCTTCTTTTAACTATTACCTTAACTCCGTGGACTCTAGTTACCAACTGTCCTGCCAGTGGAAACAGCTTCTTTCAAATATTCAATCATGAGGGATCTTGGAATAATATGATCGATTTAATCATTTTACACCATCAATTGCTTCTCATTAATCTTTTGTATCTTATTCACATTTTATGATCTATGCAAATATCAGCAATTTCTCCTTTTTGCCCAATAACTTATAATTAATCTTTTTCACCTTTTTATGTCTTATCTATTGATTGCTCTAAATGCTAGTTTCAGAGGCTATTTCAAGCATACCAGAGTCATCCCAAATCTGGTTTGAAATAAAACAAAAAAAACACTTCCCTCCTATACTCACAAAATGATCATACAAACCATTTCAAATGTAACCCATCCAAAGTCAAATGTACACAGTTAATTAGAATGGAAAATTTCAAACGGCGTTCATAATTTACTGCCCCATCACTCCAACTAGACAGTCAAATCTACTAACCCTTCAGCCTTAGGCATGATAGTTGAGAGATGAAATGACTTGGTGTTCAGTAAAGTTAACAGCGTATCACTAGGAAGCAGCAAAACATGGAAGCAAAAAGGTCAATGTCCTTTGCAGACCGGTATTAAGAGTCACTTTCAAAAATGCAACCAGCTTTACATGTTACCGTGGGAGCTGGTGCCTGCAGAGCAGATTTCCCTAGGGCATGTTAAACCAACAACCAAAACATGCCAGTAATTGAGAAAGTACAAAAATATAAACAGTTAACTCCAGGAAAAATACAAATCTTCCACAAACTGTTTGGCACAGCTGTTTCCTTCCCAATGCCACAAAAGAATAATCAGTCATCTCGCGGAATTAAACACGTGGCTTTTGTAAACTTACCATTAAAAAAGGAGCTGCAAGAATAGAGGTTTAACAGTTCATTGCTTTTAGTATCCTGTTTGCTGTTTTACTTACACTCATAGTGCATGAAAATGTGATGGAGTCACACAGAATCAATTTCAAATAAATTATTGAAATAAAATGTATTTGTAATGGAGTAGATTGGCATATTACTGGAAGATAAAATTCTAAGTTTAAGTATGTTGGTTACATTCTTCTCTATATAAAAATGGTACAGTTCAACTTGCAGCACAGCGTAACTACAAGAAAAATATGAGATAAATAATTAATTACAACTCAGCCTGATTCACGTTTTCATTTTTTACATTTATCCTTTCATGGGATGTGGGCATCGCTGGAAAGGCCATCATTTGTTGCCCATCCCTAATTGCTCTTGAACTGAGTGGTTTGCTTGGCCATTTCAGAGGGCATTTAAGAGTCAGCCACATTGCTATGGGCCTAGAGTCACTTGTAGGCCTCCCTAAAGGGCATTAGTGAACCATATGTTTTTTTAAGACAATCATTGGTAGTTTCGTGGTCACCATGACTGAGACTCACTTTTAATTCCAGACTTTATCAATTGAATTTAAGCCCCACCAGCTGCCATGGACTCGTGGCTTTGGAGGGTTAGCATTGGTATCTGGATTAGTAGCCCAGTGACTTTACCACTACGCCACCATCTCCCCCAATTAAACAACAAATGTTCCTCTTCTAAAACTTGGGGCTGGATTTACGGCCCACCCCCCAACCAGGTATGTTTTCGGCTGAGGGGTGCATGTAAAATATTATGAGTGCCCATCTTCCAAACCCGCGACCTCTACCACCAAGAAGGACAAGGGCAGCAGGTGCGTGGGAACACCATCTGCAATTCCCCTCCAAGCCACACACCATCCCGACTTGGAAATATATCTCCGTTCCTTCACTGTTGCTGGGTCAAAATCTTGGAAACCCCATCCTAACCGCACTGTGGGTGTACCTACACCACACAGACTGCGGTGGTTCAAGAAGGCAGCTCACCACCATCTTCTCGAGGACAATTAGTGATAGGTGATAAATGCTGGCCTAGCCAGAGATGCCCACATCCTGTGAAAGAATAAAAAAAAGCTCACCACCTTCCCGTTCACCCCCGACTGTCTCCTGTAAAATGTTAGATGGGCGGGTGCCAAAATCATTAGCCTGCCCACCAATGTTACCAGTTGACTGGGAGATTACGCTGCCCATGCCATAATATAGTTGGCGTGGGCAGGTGGGCCAGAGGAGACAGGCCATTTCTTTGAGGCCAAGTTGAAAAAGGGTGGGAAGAAAGGAGGGGACACATAATTTGGGGGGATACCCGGTGCATATCAGGGGCAGCTCCCAACCCTGCGAGATGCCACCCCTGCCCTTTCGTTCCTCGCCATCACTTTTCTTCATGCTGCTTCTTGCAGCCCCAGGCACGCCCACTACTGAGTTGTGGTGCTGCAGGATCTGATTGGTCAGCACCTCTCGAGGGCAGGACTTCCTCCCACTGAGGGGCTGAAGTCCCACTGGCAGCGCATTATTGCTGTGGGACGGGCTTGTTTTATGTGGGTGGACAGACAGCTGGGCGAGCAAATGCCTCCCTTGTAAAATTCAGCCCTTGCGCTCTTGTGTACTTGAGTACTACGTACATTCTGTGCCAATGCTTTAAAAAAGTCAAACTATAACCAGGTATCTATTTCAAATTAAACTTTGTATTATAAATAGTCACAATTCATGCCCAGTAAAGGTATATCATATTCATAACTTTTAAAGCATGAACTGTACCCAGTGTGGAATCTTCTGGAACTGACTTTTCTTTTAAAAATGGACGCAGATGGGCTGTGCAAGATGGCCACCAAGGGTTACCTGACTGTTGGTCTGTGGATTCAAAAACTGCCTTACTGTCTCAAAAGGATAGAAGGACACATTCCAGCCTGAGAAGTGCCAATATCCATATCCTGAGACCATCCAAACTACATTCCTGACTTGCATGCATTGTTCTGAAACCAAGACAGTGATTGTCTCCCAGGGTGAATGTCTGTAAACAATAGCCCAGGTTGTGGCTAATCAACTGAAGGCCAACACTATATTTGGAAAAGGGGACTGTGAGAAACCACATGGTAAGGCAGCCATGTTCATCTTCCTTACTTAACCTTTGAGTGCTGTCTGTACAACAACACAATAACTGAAGGAACAGCAGCAGCAGAAGGGGCATCAACATCTATACCTTAAAAATTGGAGACAGTAACACCATAAGGAATCCAGGTATGTTCCTTTTCTAACCCACGAATACATCAAAAGTAACACCACCAGTAACCAACTTCTTGACCTGCAGAAAGTCCATTTCTTCGAGAGAATCTCGCAGTGACTCTGGTATACGACTTTAATAATTCAATTCACCTTACAGCTTGTAAAAGTATTTTATTCTCTTTAACTGCATTTTCTCTGAGTGGGTGAGTGAGTGATGTAGCATTAGATTTTCTGGGTGAACGTGAATAAATAATCCTCTTTAATTAAGCCCACAAAAGCTTGCTGCTGGCTATTCAAATTGCCCGCACACTCAGGGGTTAAGAAAGACATACACCTCCCTTTACAAAACATACCCTGATTATGGACAGTGAGGGAAGGGAACAGAGGTTTCAATTCTCTCTCACCCTTTCTGTAACGCACATAGCAGCTGTCATATTGAAACCTTATTTGTTTATCCTTATGGAGCCACAGAAAAATGACTGTACATATGGTAGTTTAAAGATAAACATTCATCTATATTCTGGAATTGTGTGAGTAATCAGATAGTAACCAGAGGGTGGCTAGAAACATGGTTATTTCATATTTGGTATAAATATATTACTTCAACACTGACATTTTCACTCTAATGTGCGAATGAAGGCTTATATCTCACTTCTGAAACTTCAAACTGCCAAAAGTGCCCACATGGCATGGATTACCCTAGGTCAACTCGTCAATGCTTTTTTGAAGCAAATTCCAAACCTATGGCCTCTACCATCTAAAAGGACAAGGGCAACAGATGCATGGGAACACCACCACCTGCCAATTCCCCTCCAAGCCACTCATCAATTATGATTTGGATCTCTATTGCCATTCCTTCACTGTTGTTGAGTCAAAATCCTGGAACTCCCTTTCAACACTGTGGGAAGACCTGCACCACATGGACAGCAGTGGTTCAAGAAGGTGGCTTACCATCACCTTCTCATATGAACATGCAAATTAGGAGCAGGACTAAGCCATTCAGGCCCGCTAGTCTGCTCCATCATTCTATAAGATCATGGCTGATCTGATTGTGGCCTCAAAGCCTCCAATACACTTTGATTCCCTCATACGAACATGCGTACAAACATATGAATTAGCAGCAGGAGTAGGCCACTCGGCCTCTCAAGCCTGCTCCGTCATTCAATAAAATCATGGCTGATCTGAATGTAACCTCAACCCCGCATTCCTGCGCACCCCCGATAACCTGTCACCCTCTTGTTAATCAAGAATCTATCTAGCTCTGCCTTAAAAATATTTAAAGGCCTGGGTTTTCAGCTCGGCGTGCTGGCCCGACATGCAGGAACAGGAAATAGCACGCGATGACATCAGGCGAGCGTCCTGATGTCATCGCGCACTTGACTGATATTTAGGTTGGCGGGCATGCTACCGACACCCGCTACGCACCCGCCGATAATTGAGAGGGCTGTTAAGCCCATTAATAAATGAATTAAAGTGAATTTTCCCCTTATGGTTGACAGGCGGGCGAAAAGGCCAAGTGGCCTTTGGATTTTTGAGGAAATCTCATCCACGGGCAGGATGAGGTTTCTGATGTTAATTATAAATAAAATAAAAAATTTTAAATCTCATTTTTAACGTACCCTGCTCATGTGACAGAGCCACAGGTGGGGGCATTTTTAACCTTAATTTTAAAATCTTTATTTTTAATGTTAGAAATCTTCAGCTCCTTGAGGCAACTCTGCCTTCAGGGAGGTTTCTGTGAGCGCACCTGTGCACATGACTTCTGTGCTGGCCTCCCCGCCGCCCCCTCCAGGCAGTGCTGAGTGTTTCAGCACGCGATCCACGCTGGACGGCCGTTAATTGTCCAGCCAGCGTGAAATTGCGGTTGGGGCCTGGTCGCGGGCGGTGGACCATTACACAGCTGCTCCCAGGCCCGCCTGTCACACCCGCCCAACAAGGAGAAAATCCTTCCCAAAGGCTCTGCTTCCACCGCCTTTTGAGGGAGAGAGTTCCAAAGACTCACAACCCTGAGAGAAAAATGTTCTCTTCATCTCTGCCTTAAATGAGCGACCCCTCATTTTTAAACTGTGACCCCTAGTTCTAGATTCTCCCACAAGAGGAAACATCCTCTCCACATCCACCCTGTAAAGACCGCTCAGGATTTTAAAGGTTTCAATTAAGTCGCCTCTTACTCTTCTAAATTCCAGTGGATACAAGCCTAACCTGTCCAATCTTTCCTCATAAGGCAACCCGCCCATTTCTGGTATTAGTCTAGTAAACCTTCTCTGAACTGCTTCTAACACATTTACATCTTTCTTTAATTAAGGAGACCAGTACTGTACACAATACTCCAGATGCAGTCTCACCAGTGCCCTCTACAACTGAAGCATAACCTTCCTACTTTTGTAATCAATTCCTCTCACAATAAACGATAACATTCCATTAGCTTTCCTAATTACCTGCTGTACCTGCATACTAACCCTTTGTGATTCATGCACTAGGACACCCAGATCCCTCTGAATCTCAGAGTTCTGCAATCTCTCACCATTTATATAATAAGCTTCTTTTTCATTCTTCCTGTGAAAATGAACAATTTCATATTTGCCCATATTATACTCCATTTGTCAGATCTTTGCCCACTCACTTAGCCTACCTATGGCACTTTGTAGTCCCCCCCACGTCCTCTTCACAATTTACTTTCCTACCTATCTTTGTTTTGTCAGCAAATTTAGCCTTTGTCTTTTGTGTTTATTGCCGCCCTCTTACAAAGCAGGTTACTTGAAGCTGATATTCAACATTCTTAGGAAGGCCTCAAACCCTCATTAATCAAGACTATATCTACCTCTGCCTTAAAAATATTTAATGACTCTGCCTTTTCCACTCTCTGGGAAAGAGAGCTCCATAGTCTCACGACCCTCAGAGAAAAAAAATCTCCTCAGCCCTGTCTTAAATGGGAGACCCCTTATTTTTAGACTGTATCCCATCGTTCTGATCTCTCCCGCAAGGGGAAGCATCCTCTTTGCATCCACCCTGTCAAGTCCCCACAGGATCTTATCTTATTCTCAAGGGCAATTATGGATGGATAACAACTGCTAGCCTTGCCAGTGACATTCATATCCCATGAAAGAATAAAAAAACTCAAAAGAAAAATTAACCTATGCTACATTCCAACAAATAATCTTCCATGTAATTCAACCTACAAACTTACTCAATCAATAAGACAAAGAAAGGGCTGTAATCTTCAAAGAGGTGATAAGGGAGTAAGGGAGGTCCAGATGAACCAGAAGAAAGCTCTGGGGGAGGGACTGAAGCATCAAATACACTGACTAATGGAAACAAGCCCTTTTTCCTATCAGAGTCTACACAGTAATACTTTGAGAATTCTTCCCAACACTTCTTCTATAACCTGCTGAAGTTTAACAGTAGTAGTTGGTTGTATTTATTAATGACTGTTTTGCCCAAGGATAGATAATTATTCCTTTGTTGTCAGCTCAGTGGTGGATACAGAAGACTGACCTGCTAATACCATTAACCTTGGAGCAAATGGAATTGATCGGTGTTATTAAATAAAGCGAGGATGTGATGTGGACAGGATTTCAGGAAGAAGTAATGCTATAGATCACCCTCATTCTGTCAATCTTTGTATAGGATACATGCACCATTTGCACAGGAGATGAAGGCCTTTTATAGATACGTTTCCAGAGAAACAAATACAAGAATGCCAACTTCATCGCCATTATTACAGTTCATCGTGCTTTCAAAACGGAACTCCTCTCCGATAGTAATGTACGTAGTAATGTAGTAATATATGCAAATAATTTGCCTGTAAGACTTTGGACAAAGAAAAATGCTTAAATACAGCTGCCAGTCTGTCTAATACTGTCTTAAATTGTATTCTGTCCTTAATAGCCTGAGAAGTGGCCTTCCTAAGACTGTACAGGGAATTTGTCTTCTGTGTTTACTGCAGCCCTCTTACAAAGCAGGTTACTTGGAGCTGATATTCAACATTCTTAGGGAGGTTTCAAACTCTCCACCCCAGACCTCACAGAATTTCACAGAAACACAGGACAGCCAAGCCCCCATATGCATCTATAGCATTGCGGGTCGCTGCCGATCCCATGGTTTCCCCCATCTCTGTAAACACCAGTGGGGATAGGTGTGACCCAGAAGTTTACATGAGTGTTGGTGGGTGGGGAGCATTAGGGTCATGATGTTTAGTTGCAGCTTAACTGCATGGGGAAAGTGCACCAGCTGATCTTTTCTTGTCTATTAACTTAATATATTTCTAAATGCTAGGATTCTGAGGCATTTTGAGACCAGTGTAACAGATAGAAGAATGAGTCAGATCTCACATTTTAAATCTTGAGCATTGTATATTGTTACGAAGAAAGTTTAGCTAGGCTCAAACTTGTATTTTCATAACGAACTTCAAGCAGTAATTGGCACGGGGGAGCTTTGTTTCTGTGAATGGAAGGAGAAATCAGTTCATCTGCTTTGAAGTCCATTTATCCCCTTAGGGTCGATTTTATAACCTCCCAGACCTGGTGCAGAGCTTAATGCTGAGAGCAGCAATCAGGAACAGAGGTTAGTGGGTCCTGCAGGATTTTCTGTCCATTAAAATTCTCAGTATACACTCCCAACACCGCTTTGTATCAGAATCATAAATACATCAAATATCTGCTGTGACCTACAGCCCTTCTGTGAAGAAACTTGTTTACTGAGAAGGGTTCTTTTATTTTGGAAGAATACCTACACGTGGATATATCGGTGTTGAATCCAGAGTGCCTTC
The DNA here is from genome assembly GCF_964194155.1 of Cetorhinus maximus. NCBI lineage: Eukaryota > Metazoa > Chordata > Chondrichthyes > Lamniformes > Cetorhinidae > Cetorhinus > Cetorhinus maximus. Next base: position 29,287,118 of record NC_135890.1, read on the forward strand.
CGTTCACATGGAAATTGTATGTCTGAGACACTGAGGTGCAAAGGGGTACGATGGGCTGAATTTTAATCTGCAGGAGCATGTGGATTTGTGTGCAGTGTGGGTGTGGGTGGGGGAGGAGGGTTAAAACCAGTGAAATTGATAGTGCTTTGGTAAGCAAGCTCCAATCTGCTGTTTACCCCATTTCAATCCTGCGTAGGCTCAGTGCACACAACTCACCACCCCGGGAGAGGCAGGATGACAGTAACTGCATGTTAATCACTCAATTAGCGATATTTAGACATGCTTTTGAGTTTAACATTGGGTCCTCGGGGTTCACGGACTACCTAAGTCTCACCGGTTAAACCAGGGTGAATACGCGGTGGCAATTAAGGAGATTGAAATAATCTCAGGGAACTATTCCAATGAATACTCAGTACTCACAGCTGCTTTTTCACTTGTTGATGAAAAGAGGTGTTCATACCTTTTTGTGAGAGGTTACTTTCTACAATTAGGAGATTTGGTCAAGCACATCAGGATGGCTGCCACTTACCTTGCTTTAAATTGGACCTCAGATGAGAATTATGGAATCAGAGAATGGTTCCAAGCAGAGGCTATTCGGCCAGTTGTGTGGGTGCTGACCCTCTGAAGGAGCAGTTCACCTAGTGCAATTACCTTGTCTTTTCTCAGTAGCCCTGCAATTCCTTCCTTTTCAGATATTGATCCAATTCCCTTTCAAAAACCTCAATTGACCCTGCCCCCACCACCCTCTCAGGCAGCGCAATGATGAGATGTTTGCGGATAACATCCTCTGGGTTTTGGAACTCCTGAGGGCCCAAAGACTCAGCCATTGGGAGACAAGGTAGCAGGTGGACTATTGTGAATGAGAAGTGAAAATGCTTTAAGTATAGTCCTCATTCCATGTGCCCTTTCATCAACAACCCTCTCATGGCCCAGCCACACTTCACTGGAACCACTGGCACTGGAGAAAACTTTGGTGCTGATCAGTGAGGCTGTGCAAGGCCCAGGCAAAGGTATATCATCGTATAAGATGACAGACATGTTGGCATCCAGAGTCTGTGCAGTGGAGGTGAAAGGTGCACATGGACTCATTTGATTAGACGGACAGTCCATGGCGGTGACTGCGGTGTCCATGGAAGACTACATTGTCTCAATGGTCTACGACAACACCCTGCACCACCCCACCCAACCAACTCCCCACACCCCCAACTCCATACTCGAGGCAGACTCCTTCATTCTCTGTGCAAATATGGTGAATGTGCTTGGGAGGCCTGTCAGTGCATCGTACATTGTCTGCTGTGGCTCAATGATACTCCTCTTCATTGACAGCTGCTGAAGTACAGTATCTGTCAGGCTATGTCCTCTGACATGGCCTCTCCACTGTTGTCCCTGACTCCACCATCTGCCCTCGCTCACCTGTGAAGTGTGAACCACCCAGTGAAACCACCCACCTGCCTTTCTTACTTGTCCCACTGAAATGTGAGTATCTGAGCTGCTATGTGTCCTGCATGAGTCCTACGATGGTGCATCCTCAGAAGAACACAGCACCTCAGAGGACGTTACCCAGAATGTCCACTAGCTCCTGCTGCATGTGTGAAGCCTATGTGGGAGGTAAAATACATGAATTAGTCATGGAAAAGTGAGGATGCTGCAGGTTATCATTATGAAGATGATCATATTTAATTTGCTGTTGAAATAAAGTCAACATGACTGAGTGCCGTTTGACATTTGGGTGACTTTATTTAATTTTATCACCAGGTAGCTGGGAGCTCCCCATCTCTTACAGTCAGGTACGCCATGACTCCACCAATGTTCAGTGCCACCTCCTCTGCAGTTGTGAGCTGCATAATATGAGATGGGTCCTCTCTAGTTCTCTCCCTGGTGTTCTGTGCTCTCTTTTCCTTTAAGAAGGAAAATAATAGATCTATGTGTGAGTGAAATTGCACGTGCCTACCTTTAGATTTGATGAGAGTGACTACAAGGGAGAGGCATGACATTGCATAAGGATGCGTGTGTGTGGGAATGGTGGATAAATAGATGGGTATGTGAGGAAGTACATAAACATAGAAGAATGGGTGAGCCTCCTGGTTACCTGAGTTTGAGGAATGATGTAATGAGAAGGCTGAGCAGGGAGATGGGGTAATGTGCACAGCAGGATGTACAGAATGTGCTACTATACTCACCTTTCCTGACACTTAGCTCATTAAACCACTTTCTGCATTGAATCCAGGAGCATGGCATCATGCTCATGCTACTGACCTTCACACCACCTCCAAACATGGCTTCTTGGTTTGAGTTGCAGGTTTCTTTCTCCCATTGATAGGGAAGAGGATCTCTCTCCTATCCCTCACACCCTCCCAGCATAACATCCAGGGAGGCATTGTGGAAAGTTGGGGTGGGGGGAGTCATAGCCTTTGTCTGTATGGACTTCACATTCTGACAGTTCTAGTTATCTGACATCTGACCCCAACTCCTTCATCTTGCCTGTTTGGAATGTCCTTTTAAATAGTGGAATTGAGATTGTGTCGTATGGGTTCACATCACGCCCACTGCTGCTGACTGGATGGAAAATCCAGAAGTAAAAAGATAATAAACCACCTGAGCTAAAAGGCCACCCACAGACATGCTGAACTTACTGCAGGGTTTCCCACACGTAAATGGATTTCCTGTTCCCAGTGTGCCCAAAACCTGAAATCAAGGCCTATGGTTCCATTCCCACCATGCTTTGCTTCATTACTTTATGCAGGCTGAAAAGGATTAAAAAGCTTAAACTTATTTAATATGGTGATCACGGAAAATGTTTTAAATGTACTGAGGGAAGTCAAGTACTATGTTCTAATGAAAGGTTATTGACCTGAAACATTAACTCTACTTCTCTCTCAGGATGCTGCCTGAGTATTTCCCAACATTTTCTATTTTTGATAAAAGGGACATGTCGAAGCTTTCCATCTTGCACCCATCAGGACATTTCACAAGAATACCAATATAATGGGAAAACAACAATTTATACTGTATGTGAAGAGAGTGCTGATTGGTTGGCAAGTGGACTCTGATTGATAGAGGTGTTGCCATGGAGAATGCACCAGTGATGGTGACTGACAGTTATTTGTCAAGCGTTGTTTGAAATTTAAACCAGGCAGCTTGACCCTGATTGGTCAAGGCATTGCCCTCAGGAATGAATCAGCAAATGGCTGTCACTTATTTTGCTTAGCTGAAACAGGATAGTCTTTTTGTCTGCAAACAACCGGCCCTGTGTATTAATATATGCAGCTTCCAGTACACACAGATGTGCCACATTGTGAGCCCGACTGACAATCTTAAATTGGTTGTCAGCGTAATTCTTAGCACATTAAGGATTATTTAGTAAATGTTGTCCAATCGCAGAATCACATCTAACGTTGGGCAATGTGTTTTGAGTTTTGTGAGCACAGGCTGGTTGGTTACAGTCTGCACAATACCCAGCAGCTGGGACATGTGCTGTTTGATACGATCCACCAGTCTTTGGGACTTTCGGCCTACATACCTATCATCACACTGGCACTGAAATTCATATACCATGTTATTCATTTGTGGGATGGGCAGAATGTGTTTTCTGCTTGACAGCAGCATCCTATTGGTGGCGAATACCATTCGTGTTGCTACTGCACAGTAGCAGCGTGAAACAGTTAGCTTCACTTGTTGTCCAAATGTTTGAGATACCTTACCCTTCCAGGGTAATCTGAGGTAGACTGGACACTTTTCAGGGTTGAAAGTGACAGCCTTAAGCCCGTTCATGAGTTTGCGTTATATACAGTGTGAAATGATCTGACCAGGGTAGCCATAATCTTGCAGGATGTCTTTGATGTGCCCTATTTCAGCATTAAGCTTGTATGGTGAGTAAATTGCTCCGGCCCTATTTACAAGTTTGCCAATAAACCTAATTTTATAGTGTGTGGAACTGTAAGAATCCCAACGCGTATATGACCAGTGAAGATGAGCTTGCGGTAGATGGTGGTAGAGAATCCCCTGGCAGATTTCTAAACTAGTACGTCAAGGAAGGGGAGTTCATTTGGCTGCTCCATTTCAAAGGTAAATTTGGACACAGGATGGAGCCCATTAAGACACGAAAGGAAATTATTTCATTCAGCTGCGGATATAAATATAGCAAACATATCATCCACATATCGGAAATATGAGAGTGGTAGGGGCGTTAGGTGTCGTTCCATCAAAGACATGTTTCTCATGGAACCCAACAAAGATGCTTGTGAGAGGGGGCCTAGAGGGGATCCTGTTGCAACACCATCTATTTGGCCATACATGGTGTCATTAAAACAGAACTCAACTGCACAAGTTGCCGAGTTCATAAGATCAATGGCACACAGTTGTGGCAGGTCTACGTGGCCATGATATGGTGCTGCAGTGCAAATGCCTATGGTTTCCTTAAGTGGAACATTGGTGAACAGGCTAGCAATGTCAATGACAAGCATAAAGGAAGATGGTTGTGGTTGTTGGAGGTCAGTCATCTCAGCTCCAGGACATCACTGCAGGAGTTCCTCAGGGTAGTGTCCTAGGCCCAACCATCTTCAGCTGCTTCATCAATGACCTTCCTTCCATCATAAGGTCAGAAGTGATGATGTTTGCTGATGATTGCCCGATGTTCAGCACCATTCACGACTCCTCAGATACTGAAGCAGTCCACGTCCAAATGCACATAGATCTGGACAATATCCAGGCTTGGGCTGACAAGTGGCAAGTAACATATGCACCACACAAGTGCCAGGCAATGACCACCTCCAACAAGAGACAATCTAACCATTGCACCATGACATTCAATGGCATTACCATCACTGAATTCCCCATTATCAACATCCTGGGGGTTACCATTGACCAGAAACTGAACTGGACTAGCCAAATAAATACTGTGGCTACAAGAACAGGTCAGGGGCTATAAGTAACTCACCTCCTGACTGCCCAAAGCCTGTCCACCATCTACAAGGCACAAGTCAGGAGTGTGATGGAATCCTCTCCACTTGTCTGGATGAGTGCAGCTCCTACAACACTCAAGAAGCTTGGCACCATCCAGGACAAAGCAGCCAGCTTGATTGGCACCACATCCACAAACATTCATGCCCTCCATCACTGATGCACGGTAGCAGCAGTGTGTACCATCTACAAGGTGCACTGCAGGAATTCACCAAAGCTCCTTAGACAACACCTTAAAAACTCATGACCACTACCATCTAGAAGGTCAAGGGCAGCAGAAACATGGGAACACCACCATCTGGAAGTTCCCCTCCAAGTCACTCACCATCCTGACTTGGAAACAGATTGCCGTTCCTTCAGTGTCACTGGGTCAAAATCCTGGAACTCCCTTCCTAACAGCACTGTGGGTGTACCTACACCACATAGACTGCAGCGATTCAAGAAGGCAGCTCACCACCACCTTCTCAAGGGCAATTAGGGATGGGCAATAAATGCTGGTTCGGCCAGTGAAGCCCACATCCCATGAAGGAATAAAAAAAATGAGCACATGGACATAGAATTGCTATCGATATGCAAATCCTGTATGTCCTTCGCAAAGGTGAAGGTGTCCTTCACTGTGTATGTGGAAAATTTGGTCAAAGCCAGTTGTAACCAGTTCACTCAACCATTTGGCCAATGAATATTGTGCAGAACCGGTCATAGTTAAGATAGGCCGTAAAGGGACATCACTTTTCTGTGTCTTGGGCAGCCCATACATACGTGGTGCAGCAAGATATGAGGATGAAACCTGTCCATATACATCACACAGTAGCTCATCGCTCTTACACAAGTCCAGCAAATGTTTTTTTAGTTTACTTTCAAGCAAAGCTGTCCGGTCATGTTGAGCTACAGGTCCAATGGATATGACTTTGGACCTGTCATTTAAGAATGGCATGCATTTTGTTGATATAGTCACACCTGGTAAGGATGACTGTTCCCATCCCTTTATCAGGTTTATTGATATTATGTCCAGTGGTCTTAAGGCCTCGCAATGCTGTGAGACCTTTGTGTTGCGTGTGAAAGTCAGACAGGTTGTTTGGAATCCCTCAATATGCGTGTGCTAGATCAGCTAGGCGCGCTTTCAAGGATTCCGCGCCTTTCAGTGGATGCTGATTTGTGGCAGGATATTTGGCACTAGGCCTTGAATAGCCTAACTGTGGCCCTGAAAGGAGGGTGCTCACCAAAATACCGAGCCCTGCGGCCAGTTGTTTAGTAAACTCTGCGGAAGTCCCTCTCCTATATACACTTTTGTTTGGCTTGGCTCCCCTATGGAGGGCCTGGCACCAATACAAATGGGGGCTGCACATGAAAATAGTTTAGGGTCATAATACTGGTCCCAGCATATGATGCACTCACTCTGTCTACTGCCTAGCCAATTTGGGCAAATCACCTCTATTTTTTATGGGCCAGATATACAGTAAGGGGTTTGAGCCATTCAATTCTAATGTAACTGAGTTGTGGATTAAGTTAGAATATATATTTGATTGACAACTCAGTGTTCTGGGACTAGATATTTAAATTTCCTTTGTCCTGGTCATACTTCAAAAGTATTTCTCAGTCTGCCCTGTTCAAAATGAGTGGTCTGTCTGAAGCAGACAGAGTGTTGATAGATAGGTAGAAAGATTTCCCTGAATGGGCAGCTGCAAATGACCTCGAAAAAAAAATAATATTTGGGATCCTGTGTTCAGCCCAAGTTACTTTGCAGTTTTAGTGTGACAGATGTAAATGTTTTTCTTTTTGTTTATGTTCTAAGGAAGAAAAGTTAAGCCTGTAACTGAAAAATTACAGTATGCTGTCTGTTCACTTTATTTTACGGTTTAACAAATCTGTTTGGCAATTAATAGATCACACCCGTGGTGCGGGTTATTCAACTGCTCTATATGATGTATAGAGGCTGGAAAACAACAAGACTTATCAGTTTGATCATCAGGTTAGCAACAAATTGCTTAGATATTGGGTAGGTAACAGCACATTCTGGGCCTTAGGGGAGGGTCTGAGAGGCTAAACCCAAGAAACTTAATTGAGAAGTAGAACAGGGAAGTCGTTTGAATCGTAGCAGATAGAGATTTCTAGTTTTCATTTAGTTGGAAAGCATGATGGTTCTTTGCTGGATTCATTTTATGAGTTTGCACTACTGGCATTGATTTTCACGCTTTGGGAGTGCACAGCAGGGATTTTTATGCTTATTAATCTGCTGACCTTTGTGCCAGAGTTCCCTATATGCATAGCTCTACACTAACAGTGCATCTCCTTAAAGTTATCCCTGATATTCAGGTGACAACCTCAAAGGCAAATGGTCTGGACTGCATAATTTTCTTCATTGAATACGGTTGGCTGGAGGTAGCTTGGCACTGTATTGCTCACTACGTTATAGTCCATGTAGGAATAAAAAGCAGGGAACTGAAAGCAGATGTGTGCGTGTTAAGAAAGATAAAATGGGTTCCGTTTCATTTAGGTTTTTTGTGAGACTTAGTGCCTGGGAGTCTGGATAGACTCCTGACTAAAGGTCAGGTCTTTTGTGTCTGTTTGCATACCTACATTTTTAATGAGGTTTTTTTTAACACATCTCTAACTTAAGGGGTTGTAAGATGCTAAAAGTTTAGTGATTGTGGGGAGAAGGGCACAAAATAGAGAAGAAAAAAACTTTACTGTTGCCCAATGACAGTGGCACAAAAAAAGACACGAGTTGGGAGGGAGAGAGTTCAGTGTGAGTCAGAGATAGAGAGACAGGAATTTTAAGTTCCTTGATGACAAAGATTACAAGGCTATTGGGGACAGTAGTTGACTGCATAATCAGTTATAGGACTCAGCAAAGTGATCCGTTTAGCAGAGGTGTTATAGGTAGGAGTTCAGGGAACTCATTTGTTTGCTCTGGAGTTGAAGAAACACTGAGTTTGGAGTGCATTTTGTGGGTTTCTTGGGGAGAGATACGAGTTGGCCGAAAGGCATTGAGTGAATGCTCAGGAATTCACTGAAAAAAACCATTTGCAATTGTGCCAGTCCCAAACAAGAAGCTTTTGTGTCAAGCTAGTTGTAACTCTTCACTGGTTTAGGTGTCTGTAAAGACATTGCTGGGGTATAGGAATAGTGGGAATTCAAAGTGTCCTCTTGTGTTTGTATTGAGATCTTTCCAACCTTTATGTCTGGTGTAATATAGTTCATTTTTCTTGTTTAATAAATATTTTATTCTTTGTGTTAAAAGCTCATCAGCAGACTCCTGTGAATTTATTCAGCAGCTTCCTTCCAATGGTTTCTAAAAAAGTTACTTAGGTCTATCAAGCCAGGTTTCACTCTGGAATCTGACTTGTCCAGTATTAACATCAGCTGGAATCGTAACAGCAGCCAGGATTCTGAACACAGCATAAAGAAATCTAGGTCAGGAGCCTGCGAACGGTTTCTCCAAAAGGAAACTGAATATTGAGCGCCTGCATACAGTTAGGTCATGTGTTGTGCAGCAACACCTGAACTGTGGAGAAAAGAATCTTTTTCAGAGAACCAGAGGCTTGGAAAAATAAAGTCAATCCTTCTGCTGAGCCCGATACCATGATGGCAATATAACAAAATCTCCCCCATTACTCCACCTACATTGACATCAACACATCTTCTGACCATATGTTACGAAACATGATTGAATAGTCCCTTTTTCCTGATTCTTTAATGATGCAATGGGGAATACTGGAAAAAAGATCAAACAGCACAAGAGAAATGCTGGATAAGTGCCTCAAAATGTTTACGTGCCTGATGCATGAATAAGAGGAGCAATTCTAGGGGAAATTCTCCTAATATGAAGTACTCCATCTATAAATAAAGAATTGTTTTTAAATACTGAGAACACTTCCTCCTTGAGAGGAGATATTACCAGTGTTACTAAAACCCACAGCCAAATGGAGAGCCGCTATGTCAATTCTCCCAACCTGCCCAAGTCCAGCTGGTACTAAATTTTTCAGTACTCTTTGGTGCTTCACAAGTTTGTAGAAGAGTCTTCAGATTTGGAAAGGGAATTGTATTCATTTGCGCATGCTGTACATTGGTTTAGATTCCTGGAGGCCCCCATTCTCATCATGGATTTGATAAACAGATGTCAGTTTGAATTTTAACTGCAGCCTACTCCAGGTGCATTGCCCCTGAAGTAGGATACTACAAAATGAATGATAAAATATATCAGGGATGTACTTTCGCTCCAGGACTCAAGTTGTGTCAACATTTCACAATAATAACATAGATTTTTTAAAAAAAGATGTTTAATTTCCTTATTCTCTAATGATGGTCTGTCAATTATTGCACATTGATTATTTGGCAGATTGTTTCATCTTTTCCCTCGAGTGATCGGTGTTTTAACTGAAAACATTTTCAATGGGCGCAGTAGCCCAGTTTGATGCTGGACAACATAAGTGGCCTTTCAAGATGCATTAGATCAAAATTCCTGAAGTATTAAGCAAGGTTCAAATCCTGGGTGCATTTGCAGCTAAAAATCACATCATGTTATCAAACAGAAATTTGCTGCATTTACTTTCTCCAGATATGCTTTGGAATTTAAAAATATTGAGCCTTGTCCCTTCTGGTGAGATAGGCAGAATGTGTTCATCAAGCTGTCATAAGCTGGTAAAGCAAATATCATAGTGAAAGGAAACTTGACACATGTATCAGCAATGTAGTCTCAGTATCTTAATGCTGCCCTACCCAGTCTTAAATCTAGAAACACCTCATCTTCAACCATGGTGTTGGATTTTGTTCAGATCAGCTTAATGTGAACTGAATGCAATCTCGACAAAGTCTGTGTCTGTGTCTGTATTAGTCAATCCTCCCTAACAACCAAGAAAAGCAAACATTTTGTAACAAAATCAGCAGATGTTAATGATACTTTACAATCATATTTTCCTTTGACAGCTTTTAAATAAAGACTGCTGTATAGTTTAAGAAATGGACATTTAAATTTACTCAACAAGAAACCGTCTGATACTTGGGCCAGATTTTAATGAGTTGCAAATTTGTTGACTTTAATTATAGTAGTACATATTAATCAAGGCTTCTTTAAGAACAGCCTGCAGCATTGATGCTATATTTATTAGAGAAATTACCTTTCCTGATGGAAAAACAAATGTATTTTACTGTTTAAAAACAGGCGCAAGACCAATTATGGAATTATGGGCCTACCTTACTGAGTTCCAAGCATTCTTTCTACTTGGCAGTATATAGTCTGTGCCCAGGGATTTATCAAAGAGTATTTTATACAACACAGTCGAGCAATCTGCTTTTAATGAGTATGTTTTTAACTGTTACATTGAAGACCTCTGTTTTGTGGAAATCAAACAAGAGTCAATGGTTGTGATAATGCAAAATCTTATCTGCTGCCCACATGTATTCCTGGTTGCAGCTGAAAGTCATTCTTTTATGAGAATAAAATATTTGAAAGTTTGCCAATTTTCTCCACCAATTGATGCATACTGAGCAGCTTGAAAAGGATTGGAGTGTGTTTACATCAATCTGATTCTTTGATAACTCTGCAGTTCAGCCCTCCTGGACTGAACTGCAGAGTTATCAAAGAATCAGATTGATGTAAACACACTCCAATCCTTTTCAAGCTGCTCAGTATGCATCAATTGGTGGAGAAAATTGGCAAACTTTCAAATATTTTATTCTCATAAAAAGATGGCATCTAATCTTGGCATCTTTGACATCCTTTAGTTAACTGGACCCCCTGATTAAAACGAACCTCACCACTTGAACCTTTTGAAGATGTATTCCTTCCTTTGGAGTCTTGTTGGCATTGGAGCCAGAGAAAACGGAGGCCACAGATTTAAGAGAATTGGCAAAAGAACAAGAGGGGAGATGAGGAGAAACACCTTTGTACGGCAGGGTTTTAAACTGGAATTCACAACCTGAAACAGTGGTGGGAGCAGATACAATAGTACTTTTCAAAATTGAAATGGATATATGTTTAAAAAGAAAATAAGAAAATGCAGGTTTATGAGGAAAGAGTAGGGGAGTGGGCCCAATTGGACAACTCTTTAAAAGAGTCGGCAAAGGCAGGATGGGCTGAATGGCCTCCTTCTGGACTGAAGGATTCTATGAAGCTTATCAGGTATAAAAATTTTGATACATGCTGTGGATAATTGATGAGAAGAATACATGGTGAGTGTCTCAATTACGAAGAGATAAAGGAACTTCATTTGATATTGTGGCGTGCGAGTCTAAGCCTCATCACACCTCTGCACGAATGAAATGGAATGACTTTTCAAATGAAAAATAACCTGCAAAAAAATGGAAGCTCTTCTGCAGCAGGCTATAAACAGCCGGTTAAGGAAAATCTGAATAACTCGGTTTTCCTTGAGTGGAATCGTCCCAGATTTGCACTGAGAGTTGTAGCCGGCCACAATGGCGGGATTTCACACCATAATCGTCCGAATCCCGCCACATGGTTTAGGCATTCCCAGGAAACACACTGTTTCTATGGTGGGGGGGGGGGCTCTCATTCACCTGCCACACCGTCACCTCGCTGCTTCATCACGCCGGGCGCCATATTTAAAGTCCAGCCGCGCGCACACATCTCAGTGCTTCCAGCCCAAGACTGCTGCAGTGAAGATGTGCACAAAAGGCTAAAAGACTGCAGCCCCCACGTTTAGTGACGTGTCACTAGAACACCTTTTGGATGCCATGGAGGCTCGCTGTGATGCCCACTCTGGCTGCAGGGTGGGCAGCGGCGTGACCAACCAGGCTTGGCAGGCGGTGGAAGCTGTGGTCAGCGCCAAAGCTGTTCAAAAGAGGACAGCCACCCAGTGCCACAAGAGGATGAATGATCTCCTCTGTTCCGCCAGGGTGAGTCACTATTCTCATACTCTAAACTCACACTCACAAACTCATCACACATCCATGATGAAGGGTCATTCGGACTTGAAACGTTAACTCTGTCTTCCACTCCACAGATGCTGTCAGACCTGCTGAGCTTTTCCAGCTATTTTTGTTTTTGTTGTAGCAGCTATCAGGGCCTCCCGAGCGTGCCTGCCTCACCTGGCCAGTGCAAGGGCCTCATCGCCGCCCTAGAGGACCTCCTCACCCTCATCCCCGTTGGCGTCTTTCTCATCCAAAGAGACCTCCAGCTCCTCCACAGCCAGCTCCTCTCCGCTTCGCTGCATGGGTACCATCAGCCACGGCCTCTGTGGGTAGCCCTTGTCCCTGAGGAGCCATCCCTGCAGCTTCTGTGGACCCTGAAATACGTCAGGGATCTGTGACCGACTGAGAATGTAGGAGTTGTGCACACTCCCTGTAAACCGTGCACAGGCCCGCAGGATGCATTTCTGGTTGTTGCACACCAGCTGCACATTCAGCTAATGGAAACCCTTGTGTTTGATGTAGTTCACCATGTGTTGTGATAGAGATCTGAGCACCATGAGTGCAGTCGATCACACCCTGCACCTGTGGGACACCCGAGATCTGGGCAAATCTAATCGCTCTTGCATCCTGGCTGTCCTGGTCCTGGGCAAAATGCACAAAGATGGCGTCATTTACCTCATGGATGCATTTGTGGGTGGAGGCTTGTGAGATCCCACAGGGGCCACCTGTGGAGACCTGAAAGGAGCCACTGGCATAGAAATTGAGCGCCCCTGCCACTTTCATGGCCACTGGCAATGGATGTCCTCCATGTCCCTGTGGCGCGAAATCCTGCAGCAGGTGGCAGATGTGGCCGACCAGTTTCCTAGGCATATGCAGTCTTCAGCGACACTGGTTCTCGGTCAACTGCAGGAATGACAGGCGGCGCCTATAGACCCTGGGTGTGGCTAAGCGCCGACCAGTGATGCCTCGCTGTGAATCTTGGGCAGCGTGTGCGGAAGCCTGAGCCACCCCTTCTTCCTGAGGTTGCTGCTCCTCCCTCTGCGCAGCCAGGAGCGTCAGTCGCTCTCTCCTCCATTGTCCTCGCTCTCTGTACAGCACAAGGCATACAGCTAGTTCACCAGGCTCCACGATCCTGATGTACTCCTCCTGCAGGATAAAAGAGAAAGATGCGTGGGTTAGCGTAGGTGTACTAAGAACCTCTCTTGGTTAAATCTGAAGACCCTTAATGCATCCCAGAGAGTGCTGGCCACCACTTGGATGGTCAGAGATTAGTGCGCTGCATGGCTGCCCAAAACCCCACCCACCTCCGCCCCACCGATTGGCGGTAACTTCAGCCACTGGACTGCATGCTGTGCTCTCAGCTCAGGCACAGGTATCCTCCTAACCCACACCTCAAGGCTGTGTTGTTAACTTGAATCATGGGTGAGGCTGGTCCAAACCGGGATGATGACATTGCAAGGGGCTGTGAGCGTCCCCAGCAGTGACTGCTCCATGGCCAGCTTTAGGGAGGAGATTGTACAATTGTTCTGCCGTCCACTAGTACGCCCATTACTTTGCAGTCTTTGCCTGAGGGGTGAAAAGCTCTGGAGCACTTGGTGGCACTTTGATGCGTCTGCATTGTTTGAGTGGGCAGATATGCTAGAAGCCCGACTCCACTCATATCAATGGTTGGGCCTGAACTGTTTCAGTTGCAAAGGAATGGTCACTTTATACAAGGTGTCCCTAATACCCGGCCACTTCCCTCCCCGCACCTCCACCCTGAATGTCTGTGCACTACATTCAGCTGCAGGACTGCCCTTGCAACCCCCTCTCCCCCCGAGTTACCTCAACCGCAGGGCTCTCCTTGTAACCCCCCAACATGCCTCAAGCTTGAAGTCCAACAGGTGGCCCTGGTGAGGGCTGCGCAATGTTACTGTGCACTCACCCCCGAGTTCCCCTCAAAGTGCAGCCTGCCAAGTGAATGCTCTTAATGTGCTGCTGTGAAACACATCGGCGTGCCTTCCCTCCGACGTGGGCGGACGATCCCGCAGCTGGAGGGGGGTGCAATTCCTGCGGGCTGACCTGATAATGATATGCTGATGTAATATAACGAGGTTCCCGACGTCCGACGGCGGGAATTGCGGCCAGCCATTGGCAGACTGAGTGGATGATCGCAAACTGGTTTCACACCATGGTGAAACCAATCGCGCCATATTGTGCGCTCACGCCACTGAACACACCAGACGCCAGCGGGCACGGAAAACCCCGGCCCTTACTTCAATACCAAACTGAAGCATTTGGAGGTCAGCGTAAATCAAAAATAAAACATGCATGAATACAGCCATGCATAATACAACTTCCTTTCAATGAACTGCTGAATGAGTTTAAATATGTTCTTCTCTCTATTATCAACGGTTATCTTTGATTCCTTCCTCAGTATAACTGTTATTGACTTTAAGTCCATAATGAGTGGAATATGATATCTTCAACTGGAACTTCAGCAGTTTAGTCTCCAAGGAGACTGTAACTGTAACTAAAGCAGAAACAAAAGTGAAACATGGTGCCATATGTAGTGAAAAACCACGTATTATTCATCGGTGCTGAAGATTGTTCCACCTCTGGAAATGGATTGACGAACGTTAAGGAGGTATTTTACACTCCAGGGCTGCGATTCGGAAGCTCGGTGAAGAGGGAGAGTTAGAAAAAGCACCTGATCAGTCATATAAATGCTGGGTCTTGTCAGTATATTAAAATCGTCTGAAACGTCATTGTGTAACTTTCCACAAATGTTGCACAATTCACAGCTGCATGAACTTTGACACTTGATCAAGGTTGTGTGACTGGTTAGCTATTTAAAAAAGAATTGTACATCATTGTCACAGGTGCATTATGTTCATTCACATATTAATTAACCCACATTCTAAATTTAGCATACTTTAATGCCATACCTTCCTACAAATTCATTAATAGTAATTAATAATTTCTTAATTGGAAATGCCTATTTTCATAATTTTAATTTAACTCTAAATTTGCTGGTTTACTATTTATTTACTTATTAAATCTAGTTTATTTTTTAAACACCACAGCTTATAAAGTATCCAACAAACTTTTTTTATTATTTTCTTAACCAATTGATAGAATTGTAACAATACTCAACCTAGAGTGCATGAAGACATTCTAGATATCCTGCAGTAGTATAACATTCACCTACGACCCACTACAAATTCTGCCATACAGCAACTTATTGTTAATAAGGGGCCCAAGCAGGATTATTCAAAGATACTTCTGGTGTGATTTTAATTACTTCAAAGTCCATCCACTTAGTTAAAATCAGGCCCAGTGTCACAACAAACAGCAATGAATTATTTGACCATGCTAACACTGGGATACCACAGACTGCTGGTGCTAAAATGGAGACCATGGCTGGACAGTTCAGCTCCATAATGTCACTGGTTCTAGCTCTATGGTAGTTCAAAACTCTAAATATCAGTAGAAACATGTCCAGCCTCTTCCTGTGTGATGTGCCCTGACTGTAAATCCTGACCAGATTTACAATGGAGTCATGCTGGAATTGACAGAGATCAGAAGAGTTGGAGGGCCTGTCAGGAGAATGTCTGCTTTCGGTAATGGGGGAAATAGTTGCTGTTCGTCTGGGGCTGCAGCCAAAATCTTGAAGGTGATGCCCAGACAGCAGAGAGGAGAAGCTGTGTGCAGAGGCAGGAGGAGGGCTCCAGACGACCCTTCAGAGAGCAGTTCTTTTACCTCCCCCTCAGTCAAAGGACCCAGGAGCAGTGCTTGTGACATTTATATTTCAAAGAGCTGGTGACTGAATTGTGCCACTTCCTGCAATCGAACCTGCAGCCACAAAGCAGGGTGAAGGCTGCACTGCCAGTGGCCGCAAAGATTGCTGTGACACCAAATTTCTACACCAGTAAATTTCTTCCAGATGCAGCAGCAACATTTTTTAAAAAAGAGTTCACATCCATCACTGCATAAGGAAAATGACCGAGGCTCTGGACAGAGGATTCCATCGTCCTCTTCCTTACTCAAGAGAAGCATGAGGAGTAAGTGTTTGGCTTTGCTAGGCCAGCAGGAGTTCCTGTGGTGCCGGATGCATTGACGTGGCTCTGCGGACACCACATACCAAGGACAGATGTACCACAAGAGCAAGGGAAAACACTCTGAGTTGGTGTGTGACTGTGCTTAGATCCAGAAGGTCCACTGTCCTGGCAACGGTCATGCCGCATTTATTCCACGTAAATCAGCTGCAACTGTCTCCTTTGAGCCACCACAAAGAACTGGACCCCGGCTGCTGGATGACCTGCTCTGTACTGGCTTAGGACTCCCATCCACCATCTGACCACACGTGGACAGCAGACCTACAATAAGAGCCATGCAGCCATCAGGAACATCATGGAGCAAACCATCAGCATCTTGGTGTTCCACTAGCTGGATCAGTCAGGAAGAGCCATTGGCTCTGGCACATATCTCCTAGTTCACAGTGCTGTCAGCAACCTCACTCACATGAGGGCCCAGCCCTTGCCAGCAGGACACCTTGGGAGGAAGAGGCATTCAAAAACATACCCTAAAGTTAAAAACTGCCACTTTTGAGAAACTCCGTACTTCCAGGTTTCCTGTCCCTGGCTCTCCCCATCCACTCTGTATGTATAACTCTGTAAGCAGCAGGACTCAAATGTTTGGAGTTAAATGGAGACCAAGTTAAGATTTTGTAAATTAGAGGAAGTGCATCACGGACTGAATGAACTCATACACCTCTATGCTTTCCTGGCCACTGCCTGTAATGCAACAGCTGATGTTGTCACAATTTGGATAGCCAGGTGGCAAAGGATAGAACGGGAGCCTAGTTTTTATGCACTTACAAGCTTTTATTTCCAGGACCACACATTATAAATGCTGCCCCTCTGCTCCAGCCACCACAATTTCAGTCTGCTCCAAATATATGAGTGGAGGTGAGTCCCCAGTTAATGCCCAGCACTTTGTTAATATGGCAATCATCTTGTTAAAACCAATTGTTAGTTAAACAGGTGTTGGGCAGTAATTATCCCATCTAAATAGAATAAAAAGGTACTTTGTGTAGAAGTTGCTAGCACTGAGGAGTTGTCTTGGAAATAAACCAGCTTTAACCAAGAGATCTGTTTGGATTAATTCTTCCACTGCAACCTCTTATTGTGAGTAACATGGTAGCAGAGGATGAGCTTTAAGCTTTGCTGATTGATTGCTGTATATGAAGCTCTCTGCCTCAGTCCTCTGAGGGAAAAGGGTACTGTTGCTAACAATTTAAATTATGGAATGGTGGAAGGATGGTGCAAAATCACAAGCTTTGACTATCCACCAATTTTTTTGGACTCTGAACCTTATCAGCAATGGAAGGCTGAAGTTGAAATGTGGACCTGGGTTACTGCCATACCCTGGAAGGAGCAAGGTATGGCTTTGGTGTTATCATTACCAGCCAAAAGCAAGATTAAGGAGTAAAGTATTTTCAGAGTGGAAATTGAATGATTTGGATCATGAGGGATTAAACTGTCGGATATAGTTTTTGGATAAGTTCTATGAAAAGGATGAGTTATTGGAAGTGTATGAAGCTAGGATGATTGATAGGTTTAGGAAATCAGATGATCAGCCCATGGAAGAATATATCATGGATTTTGATAAATGGTACAGGAGACTACAATGATTTGAACTTGAAATTCCAGAATCGGTATTGGCATTTAAATTACTGAACTGGGCTTGCATTTCCCATGTTGATAGTCTTTTAGTACTAACAGGGGTTCAGTTCCGGGGGAAAGAATCTCTCCTAGATGAAATGGTTGCTGCCCTAAAATGATTTCTGGGGAAGCAGTTGTTCCCTGCCATGTTTTTTTTTTAGCAAATGCGAACAACAATGCTGTAAAAACAAAGGATAGAGGATTCAATGGTGACTGAATTTTGCGGTCGACCAAATATTAAATGAAGATCCCAATACAAAGATGGAATTGATGCCGAGGCCTGAAAATGATTGCAACCCTAACCAATTTGAGTCGGGACAAAAAGTGCATCTAGGATGATGACCGTTGATGTTTAAACCCAAAAATGCATAGGGAATGGTTAATCAGTGTTTTTGGTGTGATTTCCCAGTACTATTGCGCAATGAACTGCCCACAGCGAAGGAATTGTGTATTTGAAGTGACCCACGAGACTTTGTTTTATCTGAAACAAAAAATGATGGTGACTGTCATGATGGAATTGTATTGATCAGAGTTTGAATCTGGTGATGAGTATCTTTGATGGTAGTTTCCTTCAACTGTGCAGTTCTGGACAGTAGTTGCACTTCTACAGTGTGCAGCATGGACTGGCTTGACTGCTATCTGGAGTCTCTCTGCAGCAGACCGGCAGAAAGTTAAGGAGTATGAAAGCTCTTCAGGTTCAGAGATGACAATACACTAACATCCTCCAAACAGGTGGTCCTCTCTTGTAAGATAGCAGGGATCAATCTGTTTATAGCACTGATGTTGTTTCTAGTGAGTTACCACTATTGAGTCAATCTGCAATGAAGGCTCAGATGATTCTAGATATGAAAAATGATAGAGCAGTCATGTTTGGGGGGGGGGGGGTGAGAAATGTGGATCTCCATTTTACTCAGTCAGGCCAGTACTGTTTGCCACTAAAGAAGTCAGATTTCTCAACAAAACTTTATGAACTCTTTGATAACTGCTAAGAATGAGAATTTGGTGGGCAAAAAGATCATTTGGAAATTACATAGACAGTTTGCACATCTGGTGCCACAGAAACTGAAGACTCTTTCAAGATGTGGGAGTGGTCAATAAAGGATATGATTATCTTATTGAACAAATCACTGCTCGGTGTGAAATTTGCCTTCAATATTGCATGACACCCCTGTGACCTGTTGAGCTTGCCACTAGCCAAGGAGTTTAATGATGCAGTGGCAATGGACTTGAAAGTTTGGGACGAGGATAGGGATTTTTTTTTACTATACTTCATAGATATGACAACCAGATTTAGTCTATCCACTGATACATAGTAAAGACAAAAGGACCATTGCCGATAAGGTCATGGAGAAATGGGTAGGAACAGGATTAGGAACACCAACAAAGTTCTTCACAGATAATGGTGGGGATTTCACCAATGAGGAATTTTGATGTGTGAAAATTTAAACATCACAGTTATGCACACTGCAGCTAAGAGCCCGTTTTAGTCTTTGTGAAAGAAACCATGCAGTAATAGATGATATGTTACATAAAATATTAGCTGATCAACCAGGTTGTAAACTGCAAACAGCGCTAGCATGGGCGGTGCACGCAAAGAACTCTCTCTGCAAATGGCTGGGGGGTACAGTCCGTATCAGTTGGTGTACAGAAGAAATCCAAAGTAACCTTTGGTGTTGTCAGATGCTCCCCCTGCTCTAGAAGGGACCAGCATTAGCCACTTTTTCTGCTGATCTGCGCACTTTGCATGTGGGCAGAAAAGCTTTCATTAAAGCTGAGGTTTCGGACGAAATTCGGCGGGCCCTACAGCACCATAAGACCATCAGGAATACAATTTAGACAAGGAGACGTGGTATATTAAAAGGGAAGGCCACAGTAGAAAGGACCTGGCAAGGTTACAGGGAGTGATTGGGGAAAGTAGTAATTGTGCAACACGGTAATCAATTAGGGTACGTTCTTCACGTTTAATTGGTACTGACTATACCTTTACAGGTTCTGAACAGGACAGAACACGAGGACGCACACACGTTATGAGGAGCAGACGATGGCAGATACAGGGTTGGCTGACAATGAACAAAGTAATACTGAGGTACAGGACAATGCCATTTGTCTAAAAGGGCAATTGCCCAAAGTAGGAACAAAAGTAACAAATGTGCCAGAAGGGACCAGTGTGTGGAGAGCAGGAAAGGCCACTAGTAAATACAAACATTGGCTAAATGTGCAGGATGAAGGACAGGAGACAAGACCTATGGATTGGCAAACTGAGGTAAAGATGTAGAAACCCAGAAAATGCAGAATGAGTTCTGACAGTAGACCAGAAAGTGGTCGTGGCCCTAGAAACAGATCACGGGCTTGTGAACGGAGTTCTGGTCGCATGGGAGGACGATCATATAGTAGCAGTCCAGAAAGGGAGAGGAATGTGAGTAGAGGCCATAGCTTAACAAGGAGGACTGGAGTGCAAGCTAGCAATCTCAATAGAAGTAGAAGTCCTTATGACAAGAGATTCTAGTATCTGCTAATAAATTGGAAAGTAAGCTGATAAAGGAAGCCAAACTGAAGAGTTAGAAA
Organism: Cetorhinus maximus; assembly: GCF_964194155.1. NCBI lineage: Eukaryota > Metazoa > Chordata > Chondrichthyes > Lamniformes > Cetorhinidae > Cetorhinus > Cetorhinus maximus. Next base: position 29,307,217 of record NC_135890.1, read on the forward strand.
GTTGCAAGGAATTTGGGGTATAGTCTGAAATACCTGACAGGACAGCCAGCTTTATCTCACAGATGGATCTGTACAGAAAAGGTACTCCCAGATAGCACATATAAGGCCAAAGTGAGATTAGTAGCCCAAGGCTTTGAAGAGAGACTAGGAGATCAGGATGTCAGAGTGGACTCTCCTGCGCGGAAAGTGAGTTTGAAGATTTGTTTAGCTATTTTGGTATCTTATTCCTGGGAGTGCAAATCGATTGATATAAAGGCTGCGTTTTTACAGGGGAAGAAGTTTCAAAGGGAAGTTTTTTGAAACCACCCAAAGGAGCTGGGGATGTAGAAGGAAAGCTATGGAAATTGAATAAGTGTGTTTATGGGTTGAATGATGCATCAAGAGTTTGGTATTTTTCCGTGAGGTCTGTCCTGTCGAAAACAGGCTGCATTCGGTTAAAGGCAGACCCTGCAATGTTCTGCTGGTATCATAAGGAGAAACTAGCTGGGATCTTTATCATGCATGTTGATGATTTCCTGTGGGGAGGATCTGTAGAATTTGAACAATGGGTAATCGAGAAGATAAAGAAGGGACTCCAGGTCGGAAGTCAGGCTTCTGGGGCCTTTAAATACATAGGTTTAGACATTAAGCAGAACAAGTTAAGATTGAATCAACAATATCATTCCTATCTAGAAAATGTTAATTATATCCCAATGACTCGTGGTAGATCCTCAGAGGATCCTGCAACCAAGGAAGAAATGGAACAGTTGGGAAGTTTGATTGGGCAGTTGAACTGGTTGTGCATTTGGACTAAGCCTGATGCTAGTTATGATGTGTTGGAGCTGAGTACCATGATGAAACATGCTACAGTTGAGAGCAAATAAAACACTTTTTAAAAAATATATTAAATTGAGATGTGTGCTCAAGTTTCCAGCCTTGGGTGATCCAGAAGATGAGGTTGGTCATTTTTAGTGATGCTTCACATGCCAATCTTCCGGATGGGCACTCTAGCGCAGCAGGGTTCGTCGTATTCTTGGTGGAAAAGAAGGATAAATGTTGCCCACTGGTTTGGGAGGCCAGGAAAATAAAAAGGGTAGTGAAAAGCACATTAGCTGCTGAAATGTTAGCCTTTAGTAGAGGCATTAGATATGGGGGTCTACTTGTCCAATATATTGACAGAAATATTATATAAGGGACAATGTGGGAAAAGTTTGCCCATAGAATGTTATGTTGATAACCAGTCTCTTTGGGACAATGTTCATTCCACAGTGTCACAGGAAAAAAGACTACAAATAGACCTAGCCAGCATAAAGGAAATCTTTAGAAAGAAAGATCTCTAAGATAAAATGGGTTGACACAAGTCAGCAACTATCAGTCTGTTTTACAAAGTGCCTGCTCTTAATTTTTTTTAAGTGTTGGAAGAGGGATGTCTTATAATGCAATGAAAAAAACTTTGTTTTATGGTGTGCATGCATGTGTCTTCCCTTGCTAATTAAACAACAATGCTTGGAGGGTTTGAGCAGAACAAAAAAATGCAAAAAGATTTTGAATTTATTTTGCAGTAAAATATGGAGCACATCTACCCATGTGCAATATATTCCATTATTCCTTGCCAGGTACACTCAACCATTCCTGAGACCTATTTCTTGGAACTACTCTGAACATTTGACTCAACGATTCCATTTATGCCAAAGTTGTCAGTTGGCAATGTTTAGAAAGAAACACCATTTTTACCAAGCCAGTATTGTAATGTGCCTTTAAGGGATAGCAGCATGCTAGCATGTGTCATGTGATATAAATGTTATACATGTATGTCATGTGATCCAGTCTGTTTCACTTTGGCCTGCGAGCAGAGCACATGACACATGGTTCTGCTGATGTCTTCAAGCTTTCTACCCATGTATATGTATTCCCATGTGCCTTTTTTAAATAAATGAAACCACAACATGTTGACACAATCTCTTATTGGTGCCTTTATATCATTATAAAAACATGAAGCCAGCTACCTATGCTAGCTGGTTGATGCATATTGCTGAGGTAAAGTGAATAAATATAGTAACAGAAGCTTTAGTTCTGATGATTTCACATTACTGATTTTATATCACAATGGAGTTTAACATTTTGCAAACAGTTCTCAAGCTCTTGTGTTCAAAGGGAATACAAAATCTCTGTGGATAGTGCTCATGAAGTCAGCTCCTGCAAAAAATATTGTCACTTGAATCCCAAATATGAGCCCAAGAAATAAATGAAACCATTGAGAGATGCAAATCTATTAATTGTCTGAGCCACATTGACTTAAATCTCATGTGACTTTCCTAATTATGTAATTTATTATATAAACTGAGTTGATTTATATGGATAGTCAGACAGTGAACAGCACATTACACAATCCCCTTTGTATCCAACTATCTCCCTCTCATTGATAGAAACCCTGTAAAAAGATTAACCAAAAACCGCCAGGAGAATGACTAGCCATCACCAGCAATTATTTCTAATTGTTTCTGCTGTTTTGCATAAAAAGGTATAACAAAAAGGCTGCAAGTATTTTTAAAGGGAAGAAAGGACTTTTGTTTGATACACGAATCAGGCATCTGACAGGCACTGCAATTGTGCTACTCACCATTGAGCAGCCCCGACTATCTTGGTGGTCAGGCCTCATCAACATACAGCTGATCGGGCAGGTCTAAGGCAACTTGCTTGCCAGGGAGGGTGGGAAATTGAAGGGCCAACAGTTCAACTTGCAAACCGTGGTTGTTTGGAGGTGAAGAGGACCCAAACATCAGCTGGGGGATCCCATGGGAGAGGCTGCACAGGGACAGGTAGAAAGCCAGACTATATTTGTGAAGTCAAAGGGAGCACTCCTGTTCGTCTTGGGCCAACGGAACTAAAAAAAAAAAAACCTTACGTGCTGAAGAAGTGTCATGTTGGGCTCAAAACGTTAACTCTTTCTCTCTCTACAGATGCTGTCAGAGCTGTGTTTTTCCAGAGTTTTCTGTTTGCAGTTGGCAGGAGAGTGCATGATGCTAGCAATTATCCATGAGCATCACATCGAAGGACCCTGATTTAAGTAACCATAGAATGGTTTGAACACAGGAGGAGGTTATTTGGCCTGTTGAGACCATGCTAACTGACTAATTTAGCTAGTTCCGCTCCCCTGCTCTTTAACCGTAGCCCTGTTCACACGTTTTAGGCTAGTGCGTTAACCAACTATTTTGAGGCCTGCATCATATTTTGAGCTGGGTGGACCTCTGATGGCCAATGGGCAGGAATTTTGTTTAAATTTGCGTTTCTTGAACTGCATTGCCTTCCAGTGTAAACAGGGCCGTGGTTAGAAACTGTCCCTGCATTGTGACAAACACACAATGCAGTAATGTAAATCTGGCCAAAGAACGTATTAGTGGGTCTCTTGTAAATTATGGAATTGCAACAAAAATGGTGTACAGTTCTTCTGATTCTTCTCTCCTCAAACAAAGTATTTTTCAGAAAGGAAGAGGCTCTTAGAATGTTGCTAGAAATCACTTTCATCCCATTTGAAACAGGAGGAAGAGCTGCAGAATCTGAGTGGGGCAGTGGTAAAATCATGATATATGGAGCCAATCCTCAGGCTGTTAGACAATGACACAAGCAGGCAATCTACTCATTAAAACTTTATGTAATAGTGAGAGGAAGCATTTTTTAAGAACAATATTGCACTTTCTTATACTTGAAAATCATTAACAATCTGCATATTTATCAGTGTGAAGAAATCCTATGATATCCAAGGATAAAAGTATGACAGTTTGCATTAACTGCAACATACATTATTTTCAGTGGAAAATTATATTTTATACATTTTCAGAATACCAGAACTTCGTAGATTTTTATGCTGATAAAATAATCAGCACTTGGCTGCAAAATGAGGTTCAGGTTTTTGCATTAACCTTCAGTTTACTAAATAGCTATGTCACAATAAATATGACATCTAGCAGGTTAACATTGACTGTGGGCGTTAGAAAGGCAATTATCATGCAGGTAGTATTTTGTTATATTTCTTTGCTCTTTTGTGGCACTAAACACATTCACAATGGGCAGGTACACCAGGGGTTTGTGTCATAACCAGCTGTTATTTAAATTACACCTGTCACTCCCTCTGCAATAAAGATCTGTTTTTACAGTAAATAAAAATGAATTTTACACAAAGGAATCCAAACATAGGGCTGAATTATTCAGGGGCACCATGGTCCCCAGCCACCTCAGCTAAAAGGTCGGGTAGTTGTGTCCCAGACTGCTGAGGGAGGCAAGGGAGGAGATCGCAGGGGCTCTGACCTAAATTTTTAATTCCTCTCTGGCCACGGGGGAGGTGCCAGAGGACTGGAGAACAGCTAATGTGCTTCCGCTATTTAAGAAGGGTTGTAGAGATAAGCCAGGGAACTACAGACCAGTGAGTCTTGCGTCAGTGGTAGGGAAACTATTGGAGAAATTTCGGAAGGAGAGAATCTATCTCCACTTGGAGAGGCAAGGTTTGATCAGGGATAGTCAGCATGGCTTTGTCAGAGGGAGGTCATGCCGAACAAATTTGACTGAATTTTTTGAGGAGGTGACCAGGTGTGTAGATGAGGGTAGTGCAGTTGATGTAGTTTTATATGGATTTTAGCAAAGCCTTTGACAAGGTCCCACATGGGAGACTTATAAAGAAGGCAAATGCACATGGAATACAGGGTAATTTGATAAGGTGGATTCAAAAATTAGCTTAGTTGTAGGAGGCGGAGGGTGATGACAGAAGGATGTTTTTTGTGACTGGAAGCCAGTGTCCAGTGGCGTACCACAGGGATCTGTGCTCGGTCCCCTATTATTTTGTCATTTATATAAACGACATAGATGATTATGTGGGGCATAGGATTAGTAAGTTTGCGGATGACACAAAGATTGGCCGGGTGGTTAACAGTGAGGCTGAGTGTCTTGGGCTACAGGAAAATATAGACGGGATGGTCAAATGGGCAGATAAGTGGCAGATGGGATTTAACCCTGAAACGTGTGAGGTGATAAACTTTGGAAGGAGTAATTTGACAAGGAAGTATTCAATGAATGGCATGACACTAGGAAGTTCTGAGGAACAAAGGGACCTTGGCGTGTGTGTCCATAGATCTCTGAAGGCGGAGGGGCATGTTAGTGGGGTGGTGAAAAAGGCGTATGGGACACTTGCCTTTATCAATCGAGGCATAGATTACAAAAGTAGGGAGGTCATGTTGGAGTTGTATAGAACCTTAGTGAGGCCACAGCTGGAGTACTCTGTGCAGTTCTGGTCACCACATTATAGGAAGGATGTGATTGCATTGGAGGGGGTGCAGAGGAGATTCACCAGGATGTTGCCTGGGATGAAACATTTAAGTTATGAAGAGAGGTTGGATAGACTTGGGTTGTTTTCATTGAAGCAGAGAAGACTGAGGGGCGACCTGATCGAGGTGTACAAGATTATGAGGGGCATGGACAGGGTGGATAGGGAGCAGCTGTTCCCCTTAGTTGAAGGGTCAGTCACAAGGGGACACAACCTCAAGGTGAGGGGCAGGAGGTTTAGGGGGATGTGAGGAAAAACTTTTTCAGAGGGTGGTGACAGTCTGGAATGCACTGCCTGGGAGGGTGGTGGAGGTGGGTTGCCTCATATTCTTTTAAAAAGTACCTGGATGAGCACTTGGCATGTCATAATATTCAAGGCTATGGGCCAAGTGCTGGTAAATGGGATTAGGTAGGTAGGTCAGGTGTTTCTCATGTGTCGGTGCAGACTCAATGGGCTGAAGGGCCTCTTCTGCACTGTGATTCTGGGGGGAGACCACCCAAGGGAAGAACAGCTGCCCTTCAGTCATTTAACAGCTCGTTGATCATTAATAGGTTAGAGGCAGGCTTTCCACCCTTAGAGCTGCCAACCAATCAAACTGGCAGCTCCTGATGTATTGGTAGCACCAAAGAGAGCAGTGGCCACTGCTGGTACTGTACTTGGGTGATGAGGATGATACCTGCCATGGATCAGAACTTTAAGTGTTTGAGGGTCTGTAAGGGGTGCAGGTTAGACCTTAGGGGGCCCTCCAATGGGTCCAGAGAGCCAGTAAGGAGGAACCCCCACTGGCCTGCCACCAGCTAACACAGGGGAACCTGGGTGTATCTCTCCAGGTTAAATCTGAGTGGCAGAGGGTGAGGCCCTTAAGTGGACATTAATTTCTGGCATAGCTATGGTAGGGGTGGGCAGGTTGGTGGTGGGGAGGGCACCTGCTAGATTTAATGCTGTCAGGGGCGGGGGTGTAAAACCCAGCCTATTCTATTATGATTTATAACAAATTCATATCAACATTTTCTTGATTTGTTCAAAAAACAATTTTGGGATAGAAATTTGGATTTTGGATCACAGCCCTGACATTGGGGACAAATGGGGGCTCACTCCATACTATGTGGAGAACTGAAACTCTGATTCTCCCTGAATTGACCAATTAGTGGCCAGAGGGGGTGCTTGCTGTTCAATTAAGGAAGCCAATAAGAGGCCCCCTGACACACAAGGATTTACAGCCTGCCATTTCAGGTAAGGGAAAGAGGGAGCACCTCCATCTTGAGGTTTCCTCTCAACAACTTTTCAATTAATAAATGGCCACAGCTGTTGGACAACCATTATGAAGTGTTGTGGCACAGCCGATGGTAAATGCTGAGTTGTTTAAATCCCAAAGGGAAACTTGAAACAACTGCCACAACTTGTTTCGCAGTTTGTATAAATTTTGAGATGTGTGCCTTGAATTCAATAGTAATAAGACCACTCAGTCTTACAGGCTTACTAAACTAGATTAAGCATTTATTAAGAGAAATGATTTTTAAATACATCTACAAATTGCTAAACTTTTAAATCTTTTAATCAATCTAACTCCCAGTTACACCTTCGTTAGGGCAATAGTAAGACACAGGTTTTAAAAGACCCAGGCAAAGAAACATGATACCCTGAACAAGTCAAATTCAAAGTGAGTTTTCTTAACTTCAGCCCTTTGAAGATGACAGCTTGAAGCGTAAATACTGAAGGGTTTTCACACTTGTAAAATCTCAGTGCCTACCCTTACACACCGCCTTCGCTCCTTTTATACATATTTTCCCCTTTCAATGCAAATTCCCATTGTTTCACTATGTCTTTGGATTTTACCTTCCTATTAATAAAACCTTCTCATAGCACTAAGTTTACCAGTAACCTTTGGGGAAAAGTAAACACACTGTTTCTAAACTTCACCTGGCTAGGTGACACATTTCACCCCTCCTTTGAAACGAATCTAGTCTAATTTATTTAAAATGCAAATGTTCTTTCACCTTACACTCTAAATTTCCTCCATGCTTACATTTCAAACCTAACTTCCCCTCTCACATCAATGCACCCAGGCTAGCTGCCTCTAATTCAATACACACACCACGTTTACTCTATTTTACTATAAACTCCAAAAACATTGTGATTATATCTTTCTGACAGAAGAGAGACCCCTCCTGTAGCCACTGCTCCGGCCAAGTAGGCAAGGGGGTCTCAAAGACATCCTGGACCACCAGCCTCAGGTCTGTTGCTGGGAGGCTGGCTCCAGGCAGCTAACCTGTTTCCGATGCCACAGGCTGACTGGAACCTTGGCCTTTAACTTGCCTTAATGGGCAATCCAACTCCATACTCTACTTTCAGGGCAAAAATTCAGCCCCAGGTTTCAGTATCGGAAAATAAAAAGCAAAAATTCTACAATTGCACACACAGATATGCAGAAAACAGAAGTAGAATTTCAATCCATGTTATCAGATATATGGATAAGATTTAGATGCAATAATGTTTACAGGTCTTCAATTGAACATGTTTGGTTACATCATTCATTGTTAGTTAAGTCAACTAATTCCCATTTAAAATTTATAAAGAAGTCAATGGGTATGTCTCTTCAGTAAAAAAATATGTAACAAATTACATTTTATATAATCATGAAAATTGCAGTTTTTTTTTAAACTTACCAAACTTCTTCAGAAAGCATGTCCTTTCTTTCTCAGTCAGACAAGTCTAATTTCCCCTCATCTCTAAAATCCTATTCCCCAAGCTGCTCCAATAAGGTAAATCAATAAATATTTTTTTCTGAATAGATTTACAAGGTATTCAGATTTAAGTACTATATTTTACAACACTGGTAATAACAGTAAAGGAGTTTTACCAGGTTTAACTGTACAGGTAGTGGTGTTTTACTTGCTACCTGCTGTCATTTTGACCTAGTCTAAATCTTGAATTTGTGGTGAGGATCCTGCAGCACCAAGAGCCCACATTCAGGAAATGTTAAACATTCATCCATGATGCAGATCTGTAAAGTATGCAGTAGCCTATTATGGAAAGTAGAATGTGCAACATAAGGGAACAATCTCATGCAGTAGCCAGCTCCTTGTCAGCCTAAACTATCCTGAAGTATTTATTTTGTTCTTTGATAAATACTCCATATAAGAGCACAACCCCAAAAAGAATAATTTTCATAACATCCATATTTGGGGTGGTTGTGGTGAGGGACAGTGCAAGGACGGATTTTAAACACTGTTATTCACACCTTGCAGAGACTTTGCTGGGGGAAATTTTTGATAAGGCTCAATTGCGAGTGTTGGGATCATGATGTGCAATTGCCGTGTCTCCAATGGATGTGTTACAGGCAGCAGACATGCTTCATGCTGCCTTCTCATCTCCATGATTGTGGTGTGCAGTCCAAAGCTAAATACACTGCTGACTGGCTGCACATTCAGCAGGGGGCCCAAGGTCATAGAAGGTTAGGATCAATTAAAGTTAGACTGCACTCCTTAAATCCAGCTTGTGTCTCTTTAACATGAGGTGCATTCTGACTGCCACAGGTGCTGGAAGAGGATGGGAAAGTAAGCAACATGAAAACAGAGCAATGGAGCAGTAAGCTAGAGAAGGGCTCCTAGGCTCTCAGATGCAGCATTAGAGCCCTTCGTGCAAGAGGTGGAAAGGAGGATAGGTCACTTTTCCACAGGCATGCACTGTGAAGATTGTAGGGGTAGATAATGAGTCTGGCCCTGTGGACCTGGATAAAGCTTAATGACCTCATGAGTGGTCAAGGTCAATGAATGCAACTTCAAATGTCATACTGAGGTGTCAGCTGTGGCTCAGTTCATAGCACCCTCGCCTTTGAATCAGAGGGTTGTGGGTTCATGTCCCACTCCCGGAAACCAAGAACTGCGATTGTACTTGAAAGAGTTGCAATCTGTGACTGTTGATAACTCGAAACCAGTGGCACTATGGAGCTCAATGTTTCTGCCCCAGTCTTTATAGTGAAGTTACAGAGTACATGCTGTTCATGTAGTTTCAAGAACAGGTAATTAGCTCAGAAGCTCCATAATGATCCATCTAAAACTAGCAATGTTGCACACAAGTTGATAAATCTATTTTTAAATGCATGCACTTAAAATCCTAGATGGAAATCAGTATGTCCAATTCGCACTAAAATGCTTAACTCTGAGATTAAAATAATTATTACTCCGCTACTTCCTTTCTGTTGAACACCTTCGCTAATGAAAATAAATTGGCAGGAGTAATGTAAAAGTTCAGAAACTATTGGAAGTCGTAACTGCCACTTTTACGAGGAGTTTCTCACATATGGATAATTATTTGCTCCCAGTGGGAAAATGAATAAAGAAACAATAACATTCAAAAGCTTTTGTAGGCTCTGCTTCTAAACACCTGAAATTTCACCCATTTATTTTGTCAAACTTTATGGGACATATTGATCTAATCAGAATAAAAGTTCCAAATTATCTTAAGATCTTTGCCATACCTTGCTGTGTCAAACTGATATATTACTCAGCTAACGTTTTCCAGAAAAAAAACGCTGAGAAAGAGTTCGAATTTCAATTTCATACATCTATTAAATTGATGGCAAGAACCATAAATTTCAATCTCTTCGTTCTTTTTCGGACCACAATTGCATTCTGCACTAAAGACTTAGAAAGCTAGCAAGGGATCTTAAAGAGTGAGAGCAAACCTGTGGGCTGGCCTGGTTACTACCATTCAATATCCCAGCTCTTGCCCAGGTTTCACGTGATCTCCTGACAAGTTTTGATTGCCTGGGGATCAGGGGGTTGGTGGGTGGGTGTTCAAAGAGGACTTTTCCAGAGTATTTTCCATTTTTGGCCCTGGGGTTTTCTTTGTTTTCTTACCTCTCCCAGATCATGTCACTGCTGGGGAGGTGGGGGCGGGGGGGCAGCGGGGGGGGGCGCGATATAAGGACACCTGCAGGTGCAATATGAAGATAGCAGATATTAACACAGACGACTGGGAGACACTGGCTGTTGGCCGTGACCTCCGGAGGCTGATGGTTTGGAGGTGCATTGGAAGAGGTGAGCAGGAACGAAAAGCTCAGCTGGTCGAGAAGAGGGCGCACAGAAAAAGGGCCAGAAAATCACGCGCCTTCTCAGCCCACTGCAGCAAATGTGGCAGAGAGTGCCATGCCAGAGTGGGGCTCCTGAGCCACAGCAGGCGGTGCTTAACACGGAGTTGACCATCATGATGTAAACCATTATCTCATGAGACAGAAGGCTGTCAAAGAGAGAGGGGGTGAGGCAGGGAAGAGCATGGTCATGAGGTCTCTAGTCACTATGAGTGTGAGGCAGGCTTGATACATCAGCTGGTCTTCTCCTTTCTGTCATTTTAATATGTTTGTGTGTTCTAGAATCCAGGCTTTCATAGGAACAACCAACAAATGTGGTATCTATAATAGACTATTGAATATTGTGTTCTTTCTTTATTAGGTGATTAAATAGGAAAGGTTTTTGAAGAAGAGGGAGTTCTACACCCAGCAATGAAGAAATGATTAAAAACAAAAAGCTACAGACTAGAGCGTGGCTAAGATGCAAATTGAAGCTGAGGTGTGGGTGTTGTTGGGTGATTATCAGAGGATTGAATAAACAATCGAATTTCCTTTAAATAAAGGATAATCTCAGACAATAATCTTGTTCAGCATATCAACCCTGAAGGTACAAATCTGTTGCGCTGTGCCCAGAATGTGAACTATATTTATGTCAATGTCATTGTAAGTGAAATTGAAATGAAGCAACTGTACTCTGGGTAGACGAAAGCATTTTTAAAATATATAATTAAAGTTACAATCCAAGTAATTGTTGTGGGATTTGAAGCAGCTGTTAAATTGTGAACAAGTTTGAATTTGCAGCCATCGCATCAAATTATTAAAAAGCTTTTCACCAAAGACCAGAGTTTTAATGGTTTGAGGATCCTGATATAATTCCTGGATCAAAGAACAAAAACAAAGAAAGTTGTCATTTTCCAAGCATCTTGGAAGCAATCAGTCATGACAAAGTACATCATGTGACTAATTATTAATACTATGAATTTATGGAATACAGGTACTCCTGGGACTAGTTTTGAGTCTAGTTCAGATTCAGGGGAAGTCTGCCCTTGGAACCACCTGCTAATGTTTATAAGGGCTATAAATTTGGGTGATCAGGGTGCTTATGATTCCAAATCACAAATTTTTTGCCTTACTTTTGCAAACTGATGAACAGGCAGGTGTCAATATCATTCAAAGTAAAACACTTGTTACTTTGAATATTGTACAGGAAATTCATTGCCCAGAAGAACATGAAGACTGGCGTCTTTGATCGTCACAGGGCACCAATGCACAGCGCCACCAAGTGGAGAGACAAAAAACTGTGATGCCAGCTCTGCAACGTTTCTCTGCAGGAAGAAGGGGAGCTTGACTTGTCATTATAGGGCAAAGGAAAAACTCGGAGAGGGTGCCCTCTCTGACCTCCTATTCTGGTGGATTGGTGGTGCCCACGGAACAGCTGACGCACCTCATCCGCTTGATAAAGAGGGAGAGCCTGTTGGGATAGATATGGAGAAAATTAAAATTGTGGAACATTCATTGGAGGCTAGCCAACTAAAATTTTTAAGAGCGCTACAGATATTGTAAATCATACTGTCGATTTAAATGTTTCAATAAATCTCATTGTTAGACTTGGTATGCTAATAAACATGAAATTATACACCTATTCGATATTTTATGTAGAAGTGGATTATAAATTATTTAGAACTGGTGTTGTTCCATGATTCACTAGAACACAATTGGGTTATCTGGTGAAAGAGTGAAAACAGACACTAAATGGGTGCGGTGCTAATAAGGCATGCCTGTTTGAAAGTCTGGATTTAGCGCACAATTTTAATCCTAATTGCTGATTACCATAACTTGAATTTGCCTGGAAAAGCACCAGACACTTGAAGGTTTAACACATATGGTGCTGATCAGATACAATTTTCACAGAGCAGTCCATGTGGGCTCCTCACACTCATTTGCACTGAAGGTGTGGAGTGCACAGGCTGACACAGCAGCAAGTGGCAAGATGGCTCAGGGATTGAGATAGAGGGTCCACAGGTTCTCAGACACAGCACTGGAGGACTGGTGGGGTGGGATGTCCCATCCCCACAAGAGAACAATCCACATCCCCCTCCCATCCCTCTCTCCTGCAGCAGCCAACACTGCTCTGCCCAGCCTCATTGCCTCGATTCCACGTCCAGACTAAGGGAGATCCCTAGCAAGATGCCCAAGACAAGCACTCCCTTTCTCCTGGTGACTCCGATAAGGTGTCCAATAAGGTAGAGTTTTGCATCATCCACTCATTTTAGGTGAAGTTCTCAGAGAATTTCCAGAATTAGGGTTGCTAGATGCTTAGTGAAGTCTAGACAAAGTGTCCCAGAGAGTCTCCCAATGTGTTTCCAAGGTCCCCTCCACAACTCCAGCAGCAAGAGAAGATGAAGTGACTTTCCCTTTAAGAAGTGCTTGAAATCCACATCAACATTCCCAAATATCTGGTCACTGCTGGAAAGGGTTTTAGGATAGGTGCTTCCCACCAAAATGTCATGCAGCCTCTTTGATGAGCACAAGTTAATATTTTAATTGATATCAGACCCTTAATGAGCCTCCAGGCAGCCATTCCTCGCACAGGCTTCAACTCCTTTCTAAGGGTGGCATCTTGTGCTAAACACAAGCATTCCAGTTCAGGGCCCCATCTTGGCCACCTCAGAGGATCGTTAGTGCCTGAAAATGCTGCTGAGAATCGTCCCCCTCCATGGCATATTCTGCTGTTAAATTCAACATTGGATAGGGAAACGTACCTGTCCAAAATTCAATACGTTGTTCATTTTATGCTCAGATGGAAACTAGAGTTTGATAGATATTTTCATTATAAAATATATAATTGACAAGTCTCTGTTTGGTTTGATGCAACCAATTAGCCATTTCCCCTTTCTGTCTGATGCTTGAAATAAAGCATCTTTCAATAACTGAACAAGCATGCTGGAAACCTACACGTTTTATTGTAGAGTGCTCAGCCATCGGTGTGGAGGAAAGAAACAATCAGTTTCAAAATTTGAAACAAAAACAAAAATTGCTGGAAAAACTCGGCAGGTCTGGCAGCATCTGTGGAGAGAAAGACAGAGTTAACGTTTCGAGTCCGTATGACTCTTTTTCAGAACCCAGCTTCTAAGTTTGTTTGATACTTATTTCTTAATCTTAGCTAGGTTTTAATTTGAATAGCTGTCATAGCCTCTGTTAAACAATGGACTGAAGCAGGCTGCTGGCTTTAACTAGACCAACTAACATATGTAAACCTGCCACGGACTAGAAGCTAAACTTGGCCGCAATGCTCGGCTCAGTCGTAATGTTCTGCATTTTTCAACAAGCCACATGTTATTATTGTTGATGGACTCGATTGCAGGGGGGAATTAAATCATTTATCACCCCTTTGTTTATTGCAGTTTGTATGCTGTGTTATTACTAGTTGTTGCTTAGTAACTAAAATAGTATCAGGCAAAGAGTAATAAAACATTTAACCACTTGAGTACATCTTCATCAACACCTGCCTCAAAAGTATGAAAATGTTGACAGATCAAGTTGCAACCTTTAAACCTAAACATGGAATGTAATGAAGTAAACTTAAAAAAAATACAAATGTGGAGCATATTAGATCAAAGCTGAGGGAGAAAGTCAGAACATCTGGGGGGAGAAAGAGGTGGTAAATCTCACTTAATGCAGCTGAAAAATCAAAATTCAGTAAGTATGGTCTTCTTGGCAGGGCCAAACTGAGATAAAACCCGACTTCAAATTAACAACATTGGTCAAGGAAGACAGCATACTTTGGGAAACTGATAGCCAAATCATTCCAGACCATGCATGGTTCATGTACTACACTGGCAAATGTTTCTTTCAAGCTGCCCATGCTTAAATGTGATATCCCATGCTTTATCTTACAAATAGGTTACAGCTTTTGTCACATGCTCTGCCTGGGATGATGGATAGAGAAGTTCATTACATTTATGACCATCATAAAATATTGGCATTTGTGACCGTTAACTTTTAGTAACCATGGAAACTCAAGTGAAGTTGCAAATAAAAACACATCTACTCAATTGGACAATTAGTACAACCACCCCCCTGTCCCCCGTCATGTTATCAAGCTAAATAACTAAAAAATCTAACACAAGAGCCTTAAAGGGCCACAAATATTATAACTTACATTGTCAGCCACACACTCCGGTCTGTGCATGGCTCAGTTGTCACACAGAAGGCCTTGAGTGTAACAACAACCACTGTGTGCTCCCTCTCCAGGGATCCCCAGGCATGGACATGGAAGGCAGCCAGAGCAACCATCCCTAGAGGCAGTGTCCAAGCTGGCCCTGTGGGTGCCCATTTTGGCCAGGTCAAGAGCAGATGCAGCGACTTGCCTGGTGTCTCTGCACTTGGTGGCCAAAGATCAAGAATGTGACTAAGTGGAGCCAGAGGTTGAGGAGACGCCCCTTCAGATATTGGATAGGGGCTGCAACTTCTCATTCTCTGTGTATGCTTGGGACATGGTCATTTGCAGGCTTCAAAAATTACAAATGGCCTGGAGTCCATGAAGCAGCTTATGAGGACAGTTTACCAGTTCCATTCTGTGCAACACCATGCCAGAACCCAAATATTGCAGGGAAGTACTCCCTGTGGAGAGTCCTTTATTGAGAACACCCACTTCTGTTGGATGGGAAGATGCTGTGTCTGGAAAAGATGAGGGAGTTGGCACAAAGCAGGAGCAGCCTACACAGGAAATCCATCCACCTAGAGAGTAGAAACAAGTTTGTAAAGTATTCAACAATATAAAGGAATCAAGGCTGTAGGCCACAGTCCCTCTTACTGCCTGGGGTAAGTTAATGTAACAATTGTGCTTTCTCCAGTTTTCAGAAAAAGTTGAATTATTAGTATATATGGAGCACATTTAGATTGAAGTGAGTTACATATTAAAATGTTTATATTTGAAATTTACTCCAATGTTTCAGAATTGCTGAGATAAGTAACTTTATTTTCAGCTTTTGTGTTGCAACTTGGCAAAAGGCACACTTGCAAAGTCATAACCTGATCCCAATTACCATAAAGGTACTGGGCAAAGCTTTCTGGGCATCACAGAAACATAATGACGACTACACCAGAGATCAGATGGAGATACCACTCGTCCTGCAGAATAATCTATCAAATGCAAAGGGGAATAAGGAGCAAACTAACAAAGAATGGATGTAAACCTACCAGGGAATTAGTCAAAGACCAAAAATAATAGCGTCACAAAAAGCAATTCAGATCCATTGGTACAATTATAAAATTACAGGCATTACACATTTGAGGACTAAGTTTAAAATACAGATTTTTTAAAGGGATTATCTTTTTTGCTTCCAAATCCTACCTTTCTCCATACATCATACTATCGTCTACTCTCCTCAATGCAAACTGGGAGGATAATCTTAGTTATGTATATTGTCATGATTAACAATACTATTCTATAACTTGTAAATCAGAAGGAAGAAATATCGTCAGAGTAAAGAATGGCTGTATAAAGCTATAGGCAGCCACTGTGTCAGTTTACATCTACAATATGTCGAGGGAACCCATTTGTGTCAATATGTGCTTTAATAAACAATCTCAAGTTGTGAAATTTTTAAAAATAGTTTCAAATTTCAGTTTTCATGCATGAGCATATACATTTTATTAGAAATAAATGTGACTTATTCCATGGAATCATCCTCTGAAAAAAATAGGCAGAATAACTCTCCCACTTGACCAGAAAATCAGACACAGCAACAGCTAAACATAAAGAAAAACAAATGGGAATCTTGGTTAACGCTTCACTTTGCCCTCAGAAACAGAGTTGATTGGTGTTTCACAGTCCATTGATTGTGCGGCGATCATATAACAATAACAGAACTAGACCCTACATTAGTAATGTGGATTTATTAAATTCAGACTCGCTGATTGAAGCTTGCTCTTTCTCCATAACACAAACCGGATTCCTTAATGAGGAGAATTATTAAAGGCACCAAGCGTGTGATTCTGATCAAATTAGTTGGCTGCTCAAAGACTCAGCTGTAGTTAGTTATTAGTTTGCTTCCTCAGCACACCATTTATCCTACAACCATCATGACCTTCATCAAATGAGTTCATTGAGCAGATCAAATTTATCACCAGGAATGCTTGAAAATGGAACAGTATTTTTTACATTCTTGGACACAACAGCAGCATGCATCTCCTGGTCAGACATAACACAAGCCATTGTATTTAATTACTTCTACACTTTCCTATCAATGCCCTTTAACCTAGACCACACATTAGCATTCTTGTTGCATCACTCTCAACAGCCCTGCCAGTTTCAATGCTGTGAAATGCTTCACTGCTTTACATTTGGGACTGGCACTCACCAACACTTCAGCTTGGACAGTCTGGGAGAATTTAATTTGACCAGCAGGGATCCATCAACTCAAGGTGAACTCAAACTCAAAGTAAAAGGGTGTAACATCAGCAAGGGAGACTCCCTGTGCGAGTATTTCTGCTCGACTGCTGTAATTTTGGCAGATGAGTCATGGTAATCCTGGAAAATCAGCCTAAACACCATTTGTACACATCTTCCAGGCTTTCTCCACTGGAGTTACAGCAGACAATCAGGAGAACCCTTGTAGAAATTCGCCCTCGGTATCTGAATACACACTGCACTACTGAATCTCTCAGTCACTAGAACTTATGAATAAACAATCGTATAAACTGAATAAAAACCATTAGAAACAACTTTCAACTGCTCACCCTGATCCTCCTTTCCTTACTGCCCCCTGTTACTAATTGTGTAGCTTCTTCTGCAAGGAAGTAGGGAAGCTGTGAAGTGATGGCCTTGTGGAATGTGCCTGACCAGGTAGAAGAGCGGCGCTGGTGTGTGAAAGGTGCCGTGCATGTGAGGAAGTGAGTAGTATGAGGTGGTGGAATGAAGGGAGCTGTGGTGATTTGAGGAGAGTGCTGGTAATCAGAGAGATGGGATAGTTGTGAATACTGGGAATGCAGGTAGTGCATGGCTAATCAAAGAGCAGGGAACTGAATATGGAGTCTCGCCTTAACGAACTCAGTCAGGACATTGAAGCTTTTCCTGTATTGTAGCCAGGCCCATGGGCAATGCTTCTGATACTGACCCACTCCATCGCCTCTGCCCACAGTTGTCATACAGCTCATCTTGAGACTTGTTTCCTGGAAAGTGAACATCTCTCCTCCCACCCAGCTCTTCCTCTAACACCCAACATGTTATCCAAAAATCAGGGAGGCCCAAAAATGTCACCCCTCAGCCTGCCAATTCTTCAAAGTTGAATTCAATGAGGTCACAGTGCACCTCCTCTTTAATAGATGCAGACTGCCTTTAAATGGCATCAGGGGCACTGGATATTCCTGTCCCCATTAGGAATGCTTGCAATCAATAGTGCTAAGGGAGCTGACAACGCAGCTGATAATGAGGACCTCTCACCAATGTTGTTTCCCAGTTGTGCCTATGAGATTGGACACCCACTGATTGTGAGACATTCTAGGCCCAATAGCAGGCCCAGCTGTATTGCTGCCCCTATGAATGATTGAATTTAGCACATAGATAGTGACTGAGTGCATCACAATTTTATTTATGTGCCTTGTTTGGAGTATTTGACAATTTTTTTGTAGTCAGGTTGAAGGCATGTTTTCATGCATTATTTGATTAGGTGTTAGTGCTTAGAGAGCACAATCAGCATCACAGAAAATTGAATGCAGTTATCTAAAGTGTCTTATTACCAAATAGTAATATCCAAAAAGAGGACACAATTTTCCAACTGGAATCAATTTTGTCACATCTGATCTGGCCCCCACTTATATTGTCTAACAAAATGTTCACATTGGTTTATGTTCCATTTTATAGCAATTTGGGTTGATGACTGAGGCAAGCAAATTCTACAGAATCTCTTATTCTGAACAGAGCTATTAAATGTCCATCTGGAGGACATAGAAAGTTGTGATTAATATCTAGTGTTTCAAAGATTGTCGTGATTTAAATCGGTTTAAAAGGGCATACCGGCTGATGTGTCAAAGTTTAAGTACACTCAGCGCAATAACATTTGGCAAGCTGCGGATATTTGTGGTCTGCCCTCCAGGATAAGTGCAAAAGCATCTGATTTTGGACATAGCCAGGAAATTATATTCTTTGCTTTCCACCTGCACATGTATTATTTATTCCAACGAATGAGAAGTCAATATGACCTAACCTGAAAAGCAATGGAATAGGCTACGAATTACTGTGTGCCACGAGTGGCCAAAATAAATTAAATAGGTAAGAAATATAGACTGATTCTCCAAATCATAAACAGATTACACTGCCAGAAGCATTAACTTGCCTCTTGGCCATGCAAATACACTACAGCCATATTCCTAATTATTCATATGATAAGATTTAAATTTTAAAACATCCTTGTGATAAGCATAGCCTTGTGAAAACTCAAGAACAATATTTATTAGATTTGGAAAGTGAAAGTTGATACTGTGTTCATTATGTTTTTCATTTCCTATCCTCATTATTCTGAGCTGATTCATTTCTTTGTAAGTGAGATGAATTTCTAATTCTGTGTTCAATAAATCCTGTAGAATACATTCCTCACATTTGAATACATGCAAAAATAATATCATTAGTTTCTAATCACCATAAAACATCTACATTCTATGCCAAGAAGTGTTTTTGTTAGTTTTAAGGGAAATTGCAGTGAAATCTTTCAGTTCATTTAACATTTCCTCCAGTTATTAAATAGTTTGTTTTAAACTCTAACCAGTCTCAGAATTTAAAAGATAACACTTGAGAATGGGTTGCACATTATGTTCTGCGATTCCTCCCCATTAACAATGCTGTGTCAAGACCCTCTAATTTTCTGAGGTTTATAAATTTGCATTACTATCATGAGCTACAATGAAGTACTGGACATGCCCTGCCCACTCTTCGTGGTATCACAGATAGATTAAATTCTAAACTATTTTTTTAATTTATAGAAACCCATTAATATTGATACAGTAATAAAACTGAAACTTTATTTTTCTGAAAAAAACAACAATGAAACCATCAATAGATTCAGAAACATGTTGGTTTGGAGTGTTTGTGAACTGGATTTTTAAAAAGAGTTAAGCATGGATCATGTGCTTAGCTAAACATTTTTATTTGCAGCATGTAGAAGGGCTAATTTTTATGCACAGGCTGTTATTGCGTGGGCAGTGCGCCGAGCAATCAGCTTGCTCACCTAATATCAAAATCTCATGCTCGTTTTGTCAATTGGACTTTACCTACATTGCATTGGTTGACTGCTCATGCGTTTCCAACCTGCTAAAAGGAGGTGGAATTTCGTACAGGCCCATCGCCCATTTAAAGTGCGAATGCATCTCTTAAAATGAAGTGTCATTCAACACAGGTTAAGGTAGTGCCACCACTGGGAGGATTCTGTCCTTCAGCATGTCTCCGGGGGGAGCACGGTGCTTCCCTGATACAGTACTGGAGGTGCTGGTGGAGCAGATGAGGGAACATTGACAGGTCTTGTTCCCCTCAGAGGGTAAGGAAGTGTCAAACCAGATGCTGTAACAGACTTAGAAAGAGGCAGTAGACAATGCTTGCAGCACCATCCCCAGGATGTGAGATCAGTGACAGAGACTCTTTAACAACTTGACTGACATATATACCTGGGGGTTTACTTTCTCTATTGTTCTCCATTATGCCTGGCCACTGTGCTCACCCCCTGTTCCCCACACCGCGTACCCCAAATATTCTCGAAACTTTCCTTCCCTACTGCACCAACTTTTCCACCTATCACAAGGAGATACTCTGCCAACACTCCATCTCATTCTAATCACACACTTGCCTTTTGCTGCTGCCCTCACCCAATAAGCACTAGCAACATGAGGCTTTTACCTGGTAGAAAATGCCAAGTAACCCACCCCTCTTCTGATTGCTTTCACTTTTCACACTGGTATTACTCTTTTGCACATCAGTGCCTCCCCAGCCTACTCACAACTTGCTGCTTCTCCCTCTCAGGCACACGATATGAAACTTCCCCATACATCCACTCAGCTCTTTATAACAGCCATTCATTAACTCTTGCTCTCTCTTTCTGCAAGAGCTGGCTCAAAGTAACCTGGAGAGGAAGAGAACAGGCAGAGGGCCAGCTTCCATCCATCCAGAAACCTTCCACCACCCAGAGTAAAGCTACTCGGAGAATATCTTGTAGTAGTGGTCGGATTTCCAAGAAGTGGCTTAAGAAAAGCACTGTGGGTTCACATATCAGTGAAAAGATGATGATACACTTCTTGTGTCAGCCATTAGGAGAATCACAGTTTTTGACATTGCAACTTTAACCACATGCAGGTACACATCCCATAATGTCTGATATTTGAGCAGTTCAATGATGTGCTTTATCATGTCTCTAGTCACTCCCTGGCTTTGATAATATCTTTGGTCATCAGGCGAACAAGGGCTCTGTGGAGTTTTCATGAGCCATATATGCAGAGAATAGCCCTTATCCCCAGGCAACTGTGAGATGCTGAGCCGAGGGGCCGAATGGCCTACTCCTGCCCCTAGTTTGTATGTTTGTTGTTTTGAGCTGCTGGACTGGTGCAGTGTGAATGAGTCATGACATCTCCCAATAAACCATAAGACCAAAGACCATAAGACATAGGAGCAGAAATTAGGCCATTCGGCCCATTGAGTCTGCTTTGCCATTCAAGTTATAAGTTTCTTAACCCCATTCTCCCATCTTCTCCCCTGAGCTCATACCTACATAATCTGGTGTTGGTGATCGCTCATGAGCTGAACATATAACATTTCCTGCTCATGAAGGTGGCTGTCGATTGGGAGGCATTCTC
Organism: Cetorhinus maximus; assembly: GCF_964194155.1. Taxonomy (NCBI): domain Eukaryota; kingdom Metazoa; phylum Chordata; class Chondrichthyes; order Lamniformes; family Cetorhinidae; genus Cetorhinus; species Cetorhinus maximus. The sequence goes on from NC_135890.1 coordinate 29,328,420, forward strand.
ACAATTCCATGCACGTAGTCGATGATACACTGATTTGTGGGAAGCTTGCTGATGCAACAAAATCCACAGCCCTTTCCTGCTCACTGTTGGTATCCATGCAGAATGCAATGCAATCATTTGCCAGGGCACAGAGGGCATCAGTATCCTGTTTGAAGCAGGCATACATTGAAAGCTGCTTAATGCATTTGATGTCACTTGTTGCCGCATAGGATGGGCCTAAGACAAAATGAATTAATGGCCAATTACTTTGACGGCTACAGACATTGGGCTGACGCTGATCGGGCACCCAACCCGATTGGGTATGAAATTGTGCGAGATGACGTGGGGCGAACATCCCGACATCATCCCGCGCTCGCGCAATATTTCAGTCAGCGGGTGCACACAAAAGTCAGAAGCACACCAACTGACAATTAAGAGGGCAATTAAGCCCATTAATGGTGTAATTGTCTGGTCATTTTACACAGTGCGTCCAACCTTACGGTTGGCGGACGGGCGAATCAGCCAGGCAGCCTTTGCATTTTTCAGCAAACCTCATCCACAGGTGAGATGCAATTTCCACGGTGAAATGAAATATAAATAAATTTCGGTGGACAACATTTTCATAAACTAAATTTTCAGGTGACTGATTATGATGCTTGGACACTTTTTCCCGCTTTTGAAACCTTTATTTTTGCTGTTTCAGGTCTTCGGTTCCCTGAGGCAGCTCTCTGCCTTCAGGCAGCTTTCTGTCCGTGCTGGCCCGCACCTGCGTCGATGTCATCCCCCACCCTCTTCCCACCGCCAGTCCGGGAGCACTGGGCTTTTCAGCGCGCATTTCACACTGGCTGGCCAATTAACAGTTGGGGGCCGATCGCAGTCAGTGCCCCCGTTACCCAGCCGATCCCAGGCCCGCCGAACATGCCCACCTGCCGAGCTGAAAATTCAGGCCAATGTTGACAGCTAGGAGAGAGGGTCTCAATGCAAGAGGATGTACAGCCCATGAGAGACTCTCTGGAGAAGCAATACACTTTGATGTCCTGTTCCTCGGCAAAGTGGAGGTAATTTGCTCGGAGCCTGTGGGATTTGGATGCCTGCAAACATATGTGTGGTCCCCTGGGAGATCTAACTGTGCTCCTTGAGGTTCCTTGGCCTGCTGCTGCTTTCATTTCTCCAACTGTAGAGTGACCAGGATGACTGCTATCTTCAGTCCTGTACTTTGTGAGGATGTAGGAGCAGAAACATAGTGAGCACTGAATTCAAATTGAAAGCCTAATGAAATCCAGGTGGATGAATTGCACACAAATATCAACGATCCAAGTGCTTGCATGTGATTACCCTTTTAATAGTGGTTCCAGTGCAGTTTTAGTAGTACTGGGGGAGGTGAGTCCAATGCTGTGCTTTTACATATTAAAGTGGGGTTGGAGTACTCTTAACATCATACGTACTTTAACAAGAATTCCACCTGCTTCAGGTGGTTTGCTTATATTGTCCTGGTGAAAGCCATGCGCAAAATGGTGCTGAGTGAGTAGGGAGGGAACGATAAGTGTTATATTCCAACTTTAGGATTGCTACTATCCCATTCCATTGAGTACAGCAAGCTAAAATAGACTATATAAATGATGAAGAAAATAGTTTCTGACAAATCTAATGATTTTTGAAAATCAATGTTCACAACTAAACAAACAGTATAGAGTCATGGAGTAATTTACAGCACAGAGGGAGGCCATTCGGCCCATCAAGTCCATGCTGGCTCCCTGCAGAGCAACCCCGTCAGTCCCACACATCCACTCGGTCCCCGCAGCCCTGTAAGTTTACTTCTTTCAAGTGCCCATCTATTTTCCTTTCAAAATTATGGATCGTTTCTGCATCCACCCTCACGGTCAGTGAGTTCCAGGTCATTACCACTCACTGCGTAAAAAAATTTTCCTCTCTGTATCTCTTGCCCAATATCTTAAATCTGTGTCCCCAGTGTTTGTACAATTAGCAATGGGAAGAGTTTTTCCTTATCTACCTTATCTAAGCCTGTCACAATCTTGTACACCTCTATCAGATCTCCTCTCAGCCTCCTTTGCTCCAAGGAGAACAACCCCAATCTTTCCAACCTAACCTTGTAAATAAAGACCCCAACCCTGGAACCGTTCTGGTAAATCACCTCTGCACCGTCTCAAGGACCTTCACATCTCTCCTAAAGTGTGGTGACCAGGACTGGACGCAGCACTCAGCTGGGGCCTAACCAGAGCTTTATAAAGGGTCAGCATAACATCCTCGCTTTTTGTATCGAATGCCTCAATATATCCCTGTTTGGGCAGCATAATTCCGACTAATCTTCATCAAAATCTTCATGCGTTGCAGGTTTGCTTGATTATTTCTTACACATAATTAAGTGAAAACTTTTAATGAGTTCCTTTGTATAATGTTAACCATCTGATCCCTGTTACAACCAGGTGAGGAGGGGTCAAGTGGTTTGCCTCTTTTCCCTCTCCTCATCTGACCGCAACAATTTGTTTTTGTTGTCGAAAGAAGGTCATACTTGCCAAATCAGTGATTACTTAACTGTTGATGCAGTGTGATCATAAAATAACCAATCAGATAGGTTTTCTTGAGTTCAACAAAGAAAGAGGTTAGTTTATTTATACTTAAACCAATCTAAGTAAAGTTACAAGATACGTTCTGACTTCCATGCACACATACGCACATGCACTCAAAATCCACACACACATATACAGGTTACAGGGCAGGGGAGGATAAGAAATAAAAGAAGTTCTCAGTTCATAGCTTGGAGTCTCTACTGGCTTTCAGTGGTATCGCTTTCAGTGCTGAGGTAGCTTAAAGCTGCAGCTGAGCTTTCTGTCCTCCTGGAGAGGCTGCTGTGGAATTCAATTCTTTCTTTAAAAAAATCTGTCTACTGCAGAATGGAGGCAAAGTCAAATTATTAGATTAGGCCCAATCTTGGAAGTTGGATGGAAAGAGAGGGCAGGAGCTCCACTTAGTTCAAATGTTCAGTTCTGCTCAGAAACCCATGTGCTTAAATCACATAAAAGACTTGGACGGGTCATGTGATCTCTCTCCAACTGCCAGTAATTCAAACGTAATTATATATTCCAATTATAACTCATTTAACTCATCTGTATCTTTTTGCCCAAGCAATCAACATTTGAATGGTTCATCTTCAGCTACTGAATACTATAGGTGGCTTCCATAGATGTCTTGTTGATACATCAGAAAGAGGGTTAATTCACGCCAGGGGTGCCACTGTCTGTGATCAGTTTCACAGACTTGCTGTCCCCTCTCCATAGAGTTGGAAAGTAGGCCATCTTGACGTAGGTTGAAATCACTTTAATCGGTTTCAAAAAATCTGTCTTTTTAAAAGTTGAATTCCTATTTCCAGCCAATGGATTAAAAATCAACATTTGACATAAGCACATCTTCATAACACCACAAAGCCCAGAAGGGCAGGTGTCATTAAAACAAATCTCATCCGTCTCCCCATAAAGAAAAAATCTGAATGAAAATGGTTTCACATAACTGGGGCATTGATGTCTTAAGTGGGCTTGTATTTGAAAACTTTGAAAACATCTTAGTTGGGATTTCCCAGCCCTGTTGTGGTGGGACCCACCATGGGAGATTCAGTGGACCAGCCAAAACTCCGTTGACTTTCGGCAGGGCTGGATGATCCTGGAGGTGGGCAGGGCTGGAAAATCCCACCCAATATTTTTGACTTTGTGCGGTTGCATAAATTGGGCATTGGAAACGAAAATGAGAGTTAGAAAATGAGCTTCCAATTTGCTATCGCTTAGTTTATACACTACGCAATGTCAAGATCAACCCCCACGAATCTGGGCACAATTTCTTTTTTAAAAGCAAAATACTGAAGATGCTAGAAATCTAGAATAAAAATAGAAAATACTGGATAAACTCAGCTCTGAAGAAGAGTCATATAGACTCAAACGTTAACTCTGTTTCTCTGTCCACAAATGCTGCCAGACCTGCTGAGTCTTTCCAGCATTTTCTGTTTTTGTTTTACAATTTCTTTTTTATGTCTTCTCTGCTGAGGGGTTTATTCCGTCTTTGTGGAGCTCAGATGAGTTCCATAAATGTCAGGAAAGTTACCACAATTCACACAATACTCATTTGGGGGGAGGTTACTGATTCCGGGCACCAAGTGCCACCTCAGGGCAGAAAGCACCTTTGTGGGTGTAGCTTACCCCCAGTCTTAAATTAGGCATTCAGCTGCTGACATGTTATCTAATGCCTTGGGCACATCGCCAGATAACTGGTGCAGCTTGGAGTTTGAATTCCTGATGTGCACAATCGCAGTCCTGAAGTGTAATTTAAACAGGAGGCTTCAGAAAGGTGAAGATCTCTGGCAAAGCTGCTAACAGATGGCTTAGATATAGAGATCAACTTGTTGGCTAACAGACTTAAACTGGGGTGAAAAATACATGCAAGAATTTCTTTTGATTCTTTAACCAGAAATGCGCTTTGCTCATCCATATGAAATGGTTGATAAAGTGCAGGCACTCTGGTCTTTCAGTGAATTACTACATAAACCTGTATCTCTGGAATTTTCATTGCTGTACCTAAATACTATTACGACCAGGTGAAGAGGAGTGAACTGATTCCCCTCTATCCAGTCCCCTCGTTTGGTCACATACTTTGCTATGAATGTGTGTAGCATTCACAACAAAGTAAATGAATTGATAGCACACATTGAAGTAAATAAATATGATCTGATAGCCATTATGGAGGCCTGGCTGCAGGATGACAAGGATTGGGTTCTGAATACTGAGGAGTATATGACATTCGAGAAGGATAGGAAGCTAGGTAAAGGTGGATGGGTAGCACTGTTAATCAAGGATGGCATTGGTGCAATAGTTAGAGATAGCCTTGGTTCAGGAGATCAGGATGTAGACTCGGTTTGAGTGGAGATGAGGAGTTGTAGGGGAAAGAAGTCACTAGTGGGAGTGGTCTACAGGCCCACTAACAGTAACCATAATATAGCACAAAGTATACAAGAAGAAATATTGTGTGCTTGTGATAAAGGGACAGCAATAATCATGGGTGACTTTAATCTACATATAAACTGGAAGAATCAGATTGGCAGTAGTAGTAGCCTGGATGAGCAGTTCATGGAATGCTATTGAAATAGTTTCTTAGAGCAGCATGTTCTGGAACTTATCAGAAAGCAGGTTATATTAGACTTGGTATTGTGTAACATGACAGGATTAATTAATGACCTCAGAATAAAGGCACCCCTAGGTAGCAGCAACCACAATATGATTAAATTTACATCCAGTATGAAAGGGAGTAGAGTGGGTCTACGACTAGTATTTTAAACTTAAATAAGAGCAACTTTGTGAGCACGAAAGCTGAGCTGGCTGAAGTGAACTGGGATACTAGGCTAGGGGATAGATCAATGGAAAAACAATGGCAGACATTTAAGGGAATATTTCAGAATAGTCAGAGTAAGTATATTCCTATTATAAAGAAAAATTCTAAAGGGAGGACCGGCCATCTGTGGTTAACTAAAGAAGTTAGGGAACGCATCAAACTGAAGGAAAAAGCATATTACTGCGCAAAGGTGAGTGGCAGGTCAGATGTTTGTCAGAATATACCGAACGGCAGAGAATAACTAGAAAGTTAATCAGGAGAAAGAAATTAGAGTATGAGAGGAATGAGCTAGAAATGTGAGAATGGATAGTTTTTACAGGTATTTAAACAGGAAAAGAGTAAGTAAAGTGAGTGTTGGTTCTCAAGAGAGTGAGAATGGGAAGTTAATAGCAGATAATAAGGAAATGGCAGATGAAATTAACAAATATTTTGCTTCTGTCTTCACTATAGAATTTACAAAAAACATTCCAGTAAAAGCTGTAAATCAGGAGGTGAAAGGGAGAGAGGAACTTGGTGAAATTACAATCACTAGGGAAGCGGTAATGAGCAAACTGATGGAGCTGTGGCTGACAAGTCTCTGAATCCAGATGGAATTCATCCTAGAGTCTTAAAAGCGGTGGCTTAAAAGTAGATGCATTGGTGCCAATTTTCCAAAATTCCCTAGATTCTGGAAAGGTTCCATCAGGCTGGAAAGTAGATTCTTGTTAGGCAAGGGAATCAAAGGTTATCGGGGTAGATGAGAATAAAGAACTCAATAAATAAACAGATCAGCCATGATCTTATTGAATGGCGGAGCAGGCTTGAGAGGCTGAATGGCCTTCTTCTGCTCTTATTTAGTATGTTTGTATGTCACAACAAAGGTTTTTAAATTCCGTTATTTGAATCCAAATGTATTTTTTTGTTATATTAGTGAACAATAAGGAGCCAATCAAATGAGGTTTTCATGAATCAAAAAAAGAGTAAATTTATTAGCTACTAAACCTGAGGAAAATAATAAAAGACACAATGGCACATACACACATAGGTGTCAGAAGTAAGGAAAGTTAGAGTCCAAATAGAAAGTTAAATGAATATACAGTTAGATATCCCTTGCTTGTCCTTGAGACATGTTGCGGCTGATTTAAGTTAGCTAGTTCCTTAGATGTGGTCAGATATAGGAGGCGTTGCAACTCTTATGAGATTTTGATTCATTGGTAGATTTTAGTACACTGACTTCTTGTATCGGATATTGCACTAGAGAGAGAGAGAGAGATCTCTTCAGCCTGTTCCTTCTGCTGAAGTCTTAAAAAAATCTCTGCTCTGTTGATCCTTTCACCTCAACTTGGTAAACCAGTTCTTAAAGCCCTGCTGGCTGTATATTCCAGAGGAATTTGATTATCATGTCTGTGGTAGTCATTGTGTTGTATAACAGGTAAGCACAGTTTTGATGTTTCATCTCAGAAACCTTGATGAGTTTTAAGATAGTAAAGCCAACAGGAGATGGGGGTATTTCACGTTCCACAACAATGATTTGAGCCTCTGTCCCCACTTAAATGGAATGCAAGTTATATACCTTGGTTGGCTAGCAGTTCCCCATTGTCTTAATAAGATTATAGTTTATTAGAATCCACCACTTTACATTTTAATATCTCTGCCTTAAATAGTGGTAAGTATCGATGTCTGTAAATTAGGAAATCTCTCTCTCTCTTCACACTCCCCTGTTGGGGGTGGGGGGGAGGCAGTGCTGGGGTGGAACTTGCTTGCTTTTCTCACCTTCACCTTAGAAGGTGGCCACACATTTTAAAATAGTTTGTTCTGTCTCATTTCAAATTGGAGAATTTCCAATCAGTTGAATATTTTGAAAACAAATAAAGAGGTATGACTTCATGACAATACTTAAAAGCAGATATTGGCTTCAGTTCTACTCAGTCTTTAACAGGTCTAAGTAGAGGATGAAAGGATAAGAGTGAGACAAATTCAAACCTGCCAGAGGTGTAATGTTATGCTATGTTAAAGACATAATGTATGTCAGAGATCCATTGCCAATAAAGGGAATCTCTCTTAAAAATCCCTCTGCAACCCCTCAATGAGAGTTAGAGAAATCTCAAGGCCCAAACCCACGCTTATCCAAAATCTTACCTTTCTTCTATGGTCAGAAATGTACAAAAATGCACGTAATGTCTTCACAAAGCAACAAGTCAGTTTCACTACATCCAAATATTTTAGGTTATGTGAAGAATAGAACTTCTATACACCCGACTTCATTCTTTGTTTTTTTATTTTAAATGGATGAATCCTAGTTCTAACCAGACCCATCACCTCAACAATCTATCCAACCGTATGTTAACAATATCCTCAATAATTTTATGGACCTGAATCAGATCCCCTTTAAGTCTGGGTACCAAGGCACCTAGTTTATCGCGATAGCTGAATGGACCCTCGACGTCCAGTCTTACCCACACACAAATGTATATAGACCCAGATGTCTACCAGATGAATGTGTACTTTACAGACTGTCTGCTTCAGATCCACAAACCCTTCCCCATGCTCCCTTTCCATCTTGCAGTTAGTATCAGAGCTAGTTTCTCATGCCTATTTTTAAATGCCACACCATAGTGAGCTCTTGTGATTAATATAATAATTAATATAGTGTTGATTTTTTGTTACAGCTACATTCACATTGTAACATGAATAATACCTTGGTGCGAGGGTTCTGAGAGTTGGCACCACAGACTGGTGCATCATGCGACAGAGGGCTTATGCCACGGTACGGCTAGAATGGTAAAGTCCCCCTGCTCTCAGAATCAGTCTTTATTAATCATTTTGAAGGTGCAAAAAAGGTTTTAAAAATGTCATTACAGATCACACAGACACTGCCACCTTCCCCAGCAGAATCAGCTGGTACATTCTTCAATGTTCAGGGTGGCAGGCCTCGTCCGCTGCCCTTGCACTGTTTTGTTTTAGCTGGCATAAAACATTCCCAAGCATTTTTAGATCCGATGCACGAAGAATCCAACAGGTAACATAAAATTGCGGACAACTGGGTTGTTCACAATAGCTTGTTAGTTAGTTTTTTTTTAAATGGCGTGGGGGCTGCCGATTTCAACGCTCTGACAATTTCCAGATTATCAGAGACAAGCATGATGGCGTTGGGTTGGTGACATCGCTGTCATCACACTAGACGTAAGGGAGAAGGTTGGAGGCGCAGTGCACCCGATTTCCGAATGTAAAATCCACCCCATTGTTTCACAATGATAGATAGCCCTAACTTGGATCTTTTTGGAGAGAAAATAAATCACTCCACGTTCAATGACAGCTGCAGCCTTTAAGCGCTGCATTCAGCACTTCACTTTGGTGAGTTTCTGAAAAGAAGCCTATACCAGGCTAAGATCCCACTCTGCATAACTAATTAGAGTCAGGATTCAAACAGAGACAGCCATTCCCACTGAAGTGTACAAAGCTTGCTGCATATCAAATCTATTAGCCCATGCATTGACCCTGGGAACAACTACCCTATTATTTTCTCAGGCAGTGCTATTTGATGTACAGCTAAATGATGTCTTTCCATATATTTAAAAAAAATAAGTATATAGCGTTATTGATTGGGAGACAGAAAGCACTGTGTTCTCACGCTATAATTAAACTATCTTATTTGGAAATATAGGGGAGAATGTTTAGCTCAGTGGGCGGGCATGCGCCTGACCTGACTGAGTGTAAAATGACGTCGGGACGCTCACCCGACGTCATCACGCACTTGCACGATATTTTGGTCGGCGGGCACGTGCTGGAGTTGGCACATTGAGGCCTTTAAAGTCATAATTGAATTCAAAATTTTTGCTGCTCGTCCAACCTTACAGTTGGCGGGCAGGCGAAAAGGCCAAGCGGCCTTTACATTTTTTGGGGAACCAAGGGCGGGTTGAAGTTTCCAACAGCAAATAAAAATAAAATTAAAATTTTTAAATTTCATTTATAAAGTGTCCCTGCTCGTGTGACAGGCTCACATGAGGGGACATGTTTTATAACAGTTTAGAAATCCTTATTTTTAATTTTTCATATCTTCATCTCCCTGAGGCAGCTTTTGGGCCTCAGGGGGTTTTTCAAGCGCTCGCCCGCGAGTATGCGTGGAGCTCGTGCTCACCCTCCTCCCCCCCACCACACAGGCAGTGCTGAGCACCGCAGCGGACGATTCATTAATTGGCCAGCCGGCATGAAACCCAGTCCCAGTCACGGGCGGCGGTCAGCTTCCCGACCACTCCTGCCCGCACCCGCTGAGCCCGCCCGACAAGGGAAAAATCCTCCCCATAGTCTCTGAATGCTTGATTATTCAACCCCAGCACTGGTATCACACGGAGTCGGAAGTGCTTTTCATACAAAGGAACTGAAGGAAAGCCTCAATTATATTTTAAAAAATTACAAGCCACTGGGGTGCAGTTGAGACAAATGTTAAAATCCGGTTATTTTGAAGTTTGAAAACTGGAAAGTTCTGATAATTGTAGTGGAATTAGCAGAAACCTGCACCTGGAGAGTAATGAAAATAAATGGATGGATTAAGCCAGACTGAGTGGCCTTCATCTGTGTCTATTAATCATTTTTAAATTGCAGTTCACACAAGTCCATAATTCTATTGCCAGAAGAGCGGGACAGTGCCAATAGTGGGTGTTTCTCCCTCACCAGATTCATGCTAATTCGCATGTGAAAAGAAGCTGATTGATTGAGTTAGGTCGTGGTGCAACCTGCAATATCATCAGGAGCATGTGTTTGGAAAATCCGATTAACCGTTGGCTTGAAGAAATGCTCCAGGTTCCAGCTATAATATCCTACATGGCAGCCCCTGGAACACTGCAGAGTAACACATAGGGGCGGAATCGTCCCAGATTTGCACTAAGTGCAGTAGCGGCTGGGTAAAACGGCGTTTTACCCACCAGTGACAATGGCAGCTTTTCACGCCATATTGTCCCAAAACTGTCACTTTAATTATGCATTCCCAGGAAACACGCCATTTCCTTGGCGGGCAGGCTCTCATTCGCCTGCTATGTCATCACCTCGGCACTTCATCACGCCGGCTGCCATATTTAAAGTGCAGCCGCGCGCACACCTCTCAGTGCTTCCAGCCCAGGCCTGCTGCACGGAAGACAGGATAGCCCCAAAAGGCAAGAATACTGCAGCCCCCAGATTCAATGACACGTCCCTTGTGTGCCCTTTGGACACAATGGAGGCATGCTGTGATGTACTTTACCCCAACTCTGGCCGCAGGATGGGCGGCAACATCACCATTCTGGCTTGGGAGGTGGTGGTAATGGTGGTCAGCGTCAACGCCCTGCAACTCCTCAGCCAGCTCCTCTCCCTGTTGCAGCACCAGGTTGTAAAGACTGCAGCAGGCAACGATGTTGCTTTGCACCCTCTGTAGACTATATTACAGGGCTCCACCAGACCGGTTCAGGCACTGGAACCTCATTTTCAGCATCTCAATGGTTTGCTCCACCAAGTTGCGAGTTGCAGCATGAGCCTCATTATACCGTCGCTCTGCTGCAGTCCGAGGCCACCGCACGGGTGTCATCAGCCACATCCTCTGTGGGTAACCCTTGTCCCCAAGGAGCCAGTCCTGCAGCCTCTGTGGACCCTGGAATACGCCAAGGATCTGTAACTGACTAAGAATGTAGGAGTCATGTACACTCCCTGGAAACCATGCACAGGCCTGCAGGGTGCATTTCTGCAGCCACCAGCACACCAGCTGCACATCCAGCAAATGGAAGCCCTTGCAGTTGACTTGTTGTCATGGAGATCTGAGCGCCAAGTGAGTGCAGTTGATGGCACCCTGCACCTGTGAGATACCCGAGATCTGGGCAAATCCAATCGCTCTTGCATCCTGGCTCTTCTGGTCCTGGCGAAATGCAGAAAGTCGTGTGCCTTCACGAAGATGGCATCTGTGACCTCATGGATGCATTGTGGGTGGAAGCTTGTGAGATCCCACAGAGGTCACCTGTGGAGCCCTGAAAGGAGCCACTGGTGTAGAAATTGAGTGCTGCTGTCACTTTCACGGCCACTGGCAGTGGATGGCCTCCATGTCCTCAAGGTGCCAAATCCTGCAGCGACTGGCAGGTGTGACCAGCCAGTTCCCTAGACATGCGCAGCCTTTGTTGATACTGGTTCTCAGTCATCTGCACAAATGAAAAGCGGTGTCTATAGATCCTGGGTGTCGCTAGGTACCGACCAGCGACGGCCCATTGTAGCTCTTCGGCAGCGTGTGCGGGAGCCCCAGCCTCCCCTTCTTCCAAAGGGTGCTGCTCCTCCCTCTGTGCATCCAGGTACCTCAGTCACTTCTCTTCTCCATCGCCTTCGCTCTCTATATGGCATGAGGCATACAGCTAATTCACCAGACTCCATGATCCTGAAGTACTCCTCCTGCAGGATGAAAGAGAGCGTGTGGGTTAGCTTGGGTTTACCAAGAACCTCTCTTGGTTAAATTTGAAGGCCCTTAATGCATCCTGGAATGTGCGGGCCACCACTTGGGTGGCCAGAGATTAGTGCGCTGCATGGCTGCCCGAAACCTTACCTTCCTCCGCCCCACACCACCTGATCGATTGGCGGTAGCTTTGTCCACTGGACTACATGCTGTGCTCCCAGCTCAGGCTCAGGCATTCTCTTAACCCACACTGCAAGGCTGCACTGTTAGCTTGAACCATCGGAGAGACTGGTCCAAACTGAGGTGATGACATTGCAAGGGGCTGTGAGCGCCTCCACCAGTGACTGCTCCATATCCAGCTTTAGCAAGGAGATTGTACAACGCGCCCCGTTATCCAACTGTTCTGCAGTCCACTAAAACACTCATTAGTTTGTAGTCTGTGCCCGAGGGGTAAAAAGCTTTGGAGCACTTGGTGGCACTTCGATGCCTCTGCATTGCTTGAATGGGCAGATAAGCTAGAAACCCAACTCCACGCACAGTTAATCATAGAAATCCAGTTGTTGGTGTTTCCCTTTCCTCCATATGATGCATTGTTGAAATCCTCACAGATGAAAATCTTGGAACACTTAATTTGGTGTAAACTTGTAATTTTACCCTACCACTCACTGTAAAAACCTTTTAAAAAGTTTTGCTTTGTTGAATAAGGTGTTACTGAGCTTTTAACAGTTTATAAAGACACAATTTCTGCTGAACAACCTCTCTGGCCCTGAAAAACTAAGTTTATATTTGTGGAATGTCAGATTTTTCCATTATGTTAAAAAAAAATAGATTTTTAAAATAATAAATATTTTATTTTTCAACTTTGTTTATGATATTTCAGCTTCAGCCTTAATCTTGTGTACGTCTCAATCTTTATTTTGTTCTATGTAAAATGATTAAAAAGTGAAGGATAATCAGTGCTTTTTATTCCTGGTTTGCTGTCTGTGAGTATTGTTTAATGTGATTGGCCGCCTATCATGTTTGATGACATCACAGATGCCAGATGCCAGCGATCCCCTGGAGTTGATGTTGAAATGAAATTAACATCAGGAAAGGTGAAATCCATGCCACAAATATCACTCGGTCACTTCACCACTGACTGCAAAATCCAGACCACTTGTGCTGTCTTCTCTGACTTTATACTGAACTTCCACATCTCTTGTGCTGATAAAGCCGCCTCCAAGAAGTTTGGTTCCCTTATTAATGCCAAGCACATTTTTGGCACTTCAACATCTCCTAACTCTATTTGCATTAGGTTGTGCATTACGAAATGTAACCTTGTAATGAGCCTCAGACCATTTTGCAACCAAGGGAATATCAGGCTAATCTGGTTCCAGTAAATTTCCACTTTTAATTAATCCAAAAAAGTTTCACTATCTTTCCCATGAGAATGAATACACAATAATTGTTTGACAGATAGATCAGCTACACCCTATCAGCAACAAGGCAATGATTTAGATTAACCACAGCCAGTGTGATATTAATTATTTCTTAGCTGTTTTTGATTATAAAGCCAATCCTTAACTATATGACTATTCCGGGATTGGGGAATGAATTAGAGTGTTTTTAATTTTACTTTTTATTAATTCATTCATGGGATGTGGGTGTCACCGGCTAGGTCAGCATTTATTGCCCATCCCTAATTGCCCTTGTTCAGAGGGCATTTAAGAGTCAACCACATTGCTGTGGGTCTGGAGCCACATGTAGGCCAGACCAGGTAAGGATGGTAGGTTTAGTGAACCAGGCGGGGTTTTGCAACAATCAAAAATGGTTTCATGGTCATCAATAGACTTTTAATTCCAGATTTTTATTGAATTCAAATTCCACCATCTGCTGTGGCAGGATTCAAACCCACCTCCCTCAGAGCATTACCCTGGCTCTCTGGATTACCATTCCAGCAACAATATCACTACACCATCACCTCCCCATATGTTGCATTATTGTAATAAGTTGTTCTCTTTTTAATGATGCAGTCATGAAGGTGGTTTAAGGGCTGAATATATATGTAATGTTAAGATGATGGTGAAGGTTGTTGTCAATTGAGTGGGAATTTAAAACTAGCATTATTCTTAAATTGAAGCAACAATCATTCCATTAGCATTGTAGAAACTGTGACACTGTTGGGACATAGTATGTATGGTTATGCCTCTGTATACACAATGAATATATAAATGTTAAATTAATGCTTTCTTTCTGCCAACTATTCCATTGTAACCTTGTTTATCTGGATATCAATTGCCTACAAAATCTTCAGAAGTTCCACTGAGTAATCCCAAAGTCATGTTGCACTCACACACATTGTCATTTATTGTAAAAGATGAACAGCAGTCTGTGCTCAGCATCACCTCTCCCAAAGTAAAAACTGATTAGACATATAACCATATTAAGTCATCAAGAAGCATTAGCTCCGTGATCTCATATTATAGAAAATGATAATAATGAATGTTTCACAGCACATGGGTTCCAAATCCCTGTTTCTCAGTAAATCCAACAATTGACAAGTCCAAATGGAAGCCAACCTGTTCTCTGCCCCCGTGTGACATACGAACATACAAACATATGAAATAGAAGTAGAAGTAGGCCATTCGGCCCTTCAAGCCTGCTCCGTCATTCAATAAGATCATGGCTGATATGTTTGTGTTTCGAATTCCGCATTTCCATCTACCCCTGATAACCTTCGGTTCCCTTACCTAACAAGAATCCATCTGCAATCGCCTTAAAAATATTCAATGACTCCCACCTCCACTGCCTTTTGAGGGCGGAATTGTCCCAGATTTGTACTAAGTGCGGTAGCTGGTGGGAAAAAGGACGTTTTACCCGTTGGCTGCAATAGCGGCTTTTCCTGCTTCATTAATTATGTAGCCACTGAAAACACACCATCTCGCTGGTGGGCGGCATCTGAATCGCCCGCCACGCCATTACCACACCATTTCCTCACTCCGGGTGCCATATCTAAAGTGCAGCCATGCACATAGGTCTCAATACTTGCAGCTCCAGTGAAGACATGGCCCAGAAAGCCAGGAACAGTTCAGTGACCCATCACTGGTGTGCCTTTTGGAGGCCCGCTGTGATGTCTCCACCCCTCCTGTAGCTGCAGGGGGTCCAGCAATCTCACCACTCCAGCTTGGGAGATGGTGGCAATAGTGGTCAAGGCCAATGCTGCACAGAAAAGGTTGGCCATCCAGTGCAGATAGGGGATGAATGATCTCATCTGTGCTGCCAGGGTAAGGCAACCATCTCATCACTCTAAACTCACGCATTCACAAGACCATCATACATTCACTGGTATCTCACTCACTGCCAGTTCAAGGGACATCACCACTCATGCGCTCACAAACATCCTCACATCCCCATCTGGCCTCATCTCCTCTGGAGACTGCCTCCTCCGCCTTCACCACCTTGAGAGGTCACTTTCACAGGTCAACTTGTGCCCCCAAACACACCCTGGGATACTCTCCCCTGTTCCCCAGTACAACCATCGCCCCGCAGCCTCTTCCCTTGCCTGAGGCCACATCTCCCTCTTCCTCCCCTTTTCCCAAGCAAACCCTAGCCCTGCAGCTGTTGTAAAGGCAACCATACATTACGGCTGGTCTGTTAAGGTAGAGATCTACCCATCAGCCCTCCTAAACGTGATGTGGTGCTGCCTGCAAAGCCTGGCGCTGATGACCGTGAGTGCTGCCTGAAGCCAGGTAGGCAAACACACCTTGAAGCCCCAAGTGAAGTGCAGTGTGCCATGTGCACGTTGCTTATGTACAGTTGTGAAACGTTGCACGCTAATGTGCCCGGGTGATCCAGCATGGGGGTTTGATTCCAGCGGGTAGGACTTATAATAATATGCGATAAATGAAAATGAAGTTCCCGTCATCCAGCGGCGGGAAATGCAGCCCACTATTGACAGGGGAGCAGACAATGTGAAACCAATTTTTGGCCTTCCTGCCATATTGGCTGCTTATACCTGCCATGATGCCCGACGCCAACGGGCATGGGAAATTCCACCCAGTGAGTTCCAAATTCACACAATCCTCAGAGAGAAAAGAATTCTCCTCATCTCTGTCCTAAAAGGCCGGCCTCTAGTTCTGGACTCACCCACAAGACGTAACATCCTGTCATGCCTCCAGAGCCCCATATGCTTCAGGTCTCACATCAAGGCAGGGCAGAATGTTGGGGGATGGGGGTGTATGTGCCAGCACACTGTGCACGCTGTGCCGGAGTTGCCAGTGATCTCTGCCTGCTTGCTCTTTTTGTTTTGTATTAGCTGATCAATTATTTCTGCCGTGGGTATTTTAAGATGACTTTTCATTTCTAACTCTCAGGAAGCTGAGGTTCTGTGATGGGGTGGCTGTAAGGGTTTGGTGTTTGCAATGATATTCAATCATAATAAATACATTAGACTTCACTGAGAAATGGGCAGAACCTTTAATGAGATGACCAAAACATTGGTAAAAGTCACAGAATCCCATGTCGTAATAACTTGATTTGTAGTAAACCAGCCCTCCTAACAATAAGTGGACAGAATTGAGGAATGCAATCTCGAGGCAGCAGCAATTTGCTTTTGAACAGTGCTTTTTTAACATAGGACGTGATGGTAGGAACAATTGCTGGAGATTAGTCGACTATATAAAATATTGCTGAAAGTTCCAGAATACCATGCAATAATGGTGGAATTCAATTTATTCAGTCACCATAAACTATTGGTGATGACCACAATTGTTCTCACTCAAACAAGTATGAATATAGAATCCGCTTTGCTCGTTGTGATGTACGAATCCACCCCTTGATTATGAAAGATTGGAGACATTCAGCCTTGACCTCTCTCAGAACCTCAAGGAACATCAGGGATTCAAGAGCAAGCAGGAAAAAGCCACTTGAAATTGGTTCTAGAGACATTCCAGCCCCTTTCCCCTATCTCATGGTGGATAAAACCTTTTCAACTCAATGGTGGCTGCATGTGCTTCAGAAGGCAAGTGTTTATCAGCATAAATTAAGCAAGTATTAATTATCTGGAAAACAAACCTCATTTATTGTTCAGCAACATAACAGTACAACTGTATTGCTTCCATGGGTGTTATGGTGCATTTAACTTCTCAGAACAGTTAAAAGCATGCAAGTGGATAGATCAATAGATGATGTCATGTTCCAGTCAATGCTTTATATATTTAAAAACCACTAAAGGCTACAAAGAGATGGCCACCTGAGGATTACCTGACTTCTCTTGTGGATTGAAAAGCTTTCCTGTCTCAATAGGGAACAAAAGGAACTTTCCAGACTGATGTTGACTCAATGCCTTTTCCTGAAACTAATTTCAAGTTGAATGGGTCACTCGGATACAAAGATATTAGCTCTCTCAAACTCTCAAGGTGTGAAAGTCATCACACAGAATGTATCATCAACTTGGCCACCCTCTTTATTTGGAAAAAGACTTTGGACTTGTAACAGGTCATAAGGTGAGACGACCATGTTTGCTGCCTGCTTTTAAAACAGCATGAAGCTGTTCTGCAGACAGATTCCACCAAAAGCCATCAGCCAGCTGCAAGATATCCAAGTAACCAATGTAAAACAGCAATACCTTGAAAGTGGGAGATTCTTAACAAAGAGAAGGATTTTCCCCAACCTGTTCCAACATCAAATTCACTTGAGAAGCAGTCTTCTGGAAATTCGACCATAAGAAAACTCACAGCTTACTAAGAATCCTTTGCCTTACAAGACCTTCATTTCAACCAAAACATCAACTCACCTAAGAAACTATCGGCCTGCCATGAAAGAGACTGAGACAATCATAAATTGTAATTGTTGTTTTTTTCATCATCTGTGCCTAAACTTTGGGTGAGTTGAGTGAGTGAGATGTCACATTTTTAAACCTTGGGGCAAGTGTATGATAATAAATAACCTGCTTTATTTTTAAATTCACAAAAAGCTTGCTGCTGGAAATATTTAAATTGAGACAATCACTCTGAGGGTTAGAAAACACACACTCCTCACAAACAAGAACGCAGTGATCACAGGCAGTAAGAAAACACATAAATTCTGTCCATGGCAACGAATGGTTTGGTACAAGACCAACCAGGAACTGGGGCTCCTGTATTTATAATGAGTGCTTAGCTAACTTTAATAAAGAATCTTCAGAAATGATCAACAGTTAAATGAAGCAATCACATTCTGCAGAACTGAATGCTGTTATTTAATTAATGCATCCTACAGTTAATAATGATGTGATATATATTTTGCAGATTTTTGTCTCATTTCCAAAATCTGTATTGTTAATTATTTTATTGTAGTGCTGGATGAAGGCGGTGCATTGCATTGTTAACCTGCAGCATGGAGTAAAATATGGAAATGGGAGTCACTGCAGTCTAGATTCCTTTCCAATAAAGAGCTTGACAAAAACACTCCCTATGAATGTGTTCCAATGAGCAGGGCTAAATACATCATGGGAACTAGGAAGAAAGTTCTTATGTGGTTACAGTTTCGTGATGACGTTTCAAATGGCTCTAAACTTGATGGATCAGAACAAAATTTAACTGTCTATTCTGCTCTAATAGATTGTACCAAGAACTAAAGATAGTATGGAAATCTATTGCTGGACGAGTGTAACAGGATGGGAATTGATGCTTCAGGTCAAGATTATAATATTGTACTGTTGAATACTATCCAATATGTTCATTACAGGATCAACTCCAGTAAATGTAATAACCTGTGCCAGTAATACATTGCTATAGTGCAAATAAGTTGGTAAATTCGTGTTACTGACATGTATTAACACATGTCGAGTAGGAACACAGTAAGGAGGTGGAAGGGTGTGAAGGTGGGTGTAATTGGACTGCTTACATTGAACACCTTGTTTTCTTCGCAAATGTCAGACTATGAAGTTACAAGCACAACCCTGGATGAGAAACAAAGGCCATGGCTATGTTGGGTAGCCTGAAAGATAGAGCACGTGCTGTCCACTGAATGATTTGAGGCCTTGTGCGGCTGGTGGGCATCACGGGGACTGGAGTGCACGGTCAATGCAAAAATCAATATTCTGATTTATCTTAATAAACTTCCTTTGTTTTATTTATGAAGTGAGAGTCCTTATTTGACGCCCTTTAAAAAACCTTCCTTACATTATTTTTATTTTGATTGGTGAGATGTGGGAAACCCAGAATCATCCCAATTGGCCAAGAAGAAGAGCGGATACAAAGTGTTGTAATTACAGATGGAGGCTGGCTCAACTATATCAGTTTGTGAGTTGAAGTAAGCTATCCCTCAAATATGCTCAGTTTAACAGAACTAGGCTAGTAACCAAACATCGCTTTGTGTATGTTTGAAATATGTTTTTTGGAACATCAGAAAGTTAACAATTCCAGTTAAGACCACAGCTGGATCAATGACAATGATGGTCTGTATAATACCTGTCAGACATTCACCTAAATTTAGATCAGCTTGTCTCCAGATGGGATGTTAAACTGAATTTCTGTTTCCATATTCTGGGGAATGGTACAGGCTCGATTCCACTTAAGAGCAGAGGATAACCTTGATATTCTAGCCAAGATTCCTTCTGAAGTGTCTGTTGTATTGTTCCCCCATTACACAAGAGATTTTGACCTGCACTCAGTTCTGGGATCCTCTACAACTTCCAATAGAAAGGAGCATGTACAGTGATGACAATGCCCTCAAGCCACTCAAAGCAAAATATGTCTGTGGTAATCTGATATGTAATATACCTTTAAGACAAGCATTGTAATGTAAGGTCACATGATCTTAATATCTAATAGCAGAGTAGTGTGGGCTACCTCTATGTGCAGAGTCTTGAGTTAGTCACTGATGAGTGAAGGCAGTTTTGTGTAGTGAGCACACAAGTGTAGCTGCAGAGTTTTGTTTGTAAGTAAACAGCATGTGTTTATTCTAGCAACGATCTCCGGACGTTCTCTGTCTCTGCACCAACTCGGTCGCCCCGAAACAAGTGTGTAATCTGGATCCTTTAGCCCCAACAAACCAAGGGCACTGGATCCAACAAACTGCTGAGGAGAGTAAAAGCACGAAAAATCACAGAAAAGAGGAAGTAAAAAGCGAGAAAAAAAACCAAAAACTACTTCGCACGATAGCCGTAAGTAAAAGAAAATTTCCTTCTGCGCATCAAAGTAATCCTTTCGGATCAGGGCTCAATTTGGAAGAGTGGAGCCTTTCGATCCACCTTGGACAACTGGTCTCACTGTGTTGAACACCTCGTGTTCTTTTTCAGTCTAACAACATTGCCGGGGAGGAGAAAAGGCTCGCGATCCTTCTGTCCACGTATGGGAGTAAGGCATATGGACTCATTCGGAACCTATTGGCACCCAGTGCCCCAGACTCGAAAAGTTTTGATGATTTAGTGAACTCCTAAAAGAACCATAACCAGCCCAAGCCGTCAGTGACGATGCAGCGGTTTAAATTTAACTCAAGGAATGGAGTTGCGGTGAAGAGAGTCGTTTGCTGCATGGCAAGTCTGAAGCAATTAACTGAGGAGTGCGAGTTTGGTACTTCTATTAATGATTATGCTTAGAGATTGTTTGGTGTACAGGATAAAGAAAGAACACAATTCCGAAGAGATTGTTGGCTGAATCAAATCTAGATTTTCAGAATGCATTGGAAATCGCTCTGGCAATGTAAGGTGCAGTGTGAGACCCAGAAGCCATTTGAGGAGTGCAAAATGGCACCGTCATCCATCTTGGGCATGGAGCCTCAACCAAAGAGAGCGTGAAAGTGTAAAGCTTTGTTCCAAGGCGGGAAGCAGCCACCACCAGCAGACAAATTAAAAAGGAAAACTTTGCAGCAAAAACATGACTTATAATGACAGAGGTGGAAACAGACAGCCCTGTAATGAAAAACAGTTTAAAAAGATTGAATGTTTCTTCTGCCATCTAGAGGGACACCTCATGAGACATTGTAAAGACAGAGTCAGGCAGACTTTCAGACAAAAACAAAAGCTCCATGAGATAAATGGTGTTGAAAAGAAGGAAGTAATAGATGCTTATATCCATTCGCTGTATAATTTAAAGGTAGGAAAAATGGAGCCTATCTATGTAACTATGGGAATGAATGAGAAGCCTATCAGAATGGAGGTGGATACTGGAGCAACCGGTGATTGGTAAACATATGTTCAAATACCTTAATCATGGAGAATGTAAGTTGAATTTAGAAGGAACTGATGGAAAATTAAAAACTTATACAGGAGAAGACATACAAGTCAAGGGCATATGTAAAGTCACAGTAAGCTATGAAAGTCAAACAGTGAGATTACCCTTGATGGTAGTAGCAGGCAAGGGATCTAGTCTCCTTGGATGAAACTGGCTGAAAGAAATTAAATTGCAATGGACTGAAATCTCCCAGCTTAGAACCAATGGGCTTTCACAGTTATTACAAAAATACACCTTAGCTTTCAAGGAAAAACTTGGAAAAGTTGAAGGGCTACAAGCAAAAAGTCATGTAGATCCAGAGGCAGCACCAAGATTCATGAAGGCAAGACCAGTACCTTATGCAATGCGGGATAAGGTAGATGCCAAACTGGACAGATTTTAAAAATTGGGAGTGATACAGCCAGTACAATTTTCAGAGTGGAAAGCTCCAATTGTACCTGTTCTCAACCTGACCAAAGTATTAGAATATGTGGGTACTATAAATTAACAGTTAACAAAGTGCAAAATTGGATAGGGACTCCATACCTAAAATTGAAGATTTATATGCGAAACTGGCAGGTGATAAGGTCTACACAAAGTTAGATATGAGCCATGACGAAATGAAACCATATTTCCAGAGAAGATATGAGATAACCAGCCAAGAAGGTATTTTATTGTGGGGAGCTCAAGTGATCGTTCCTCCAAAAGGACGAAAGACATTGTTATCTGAACTTCACAGTGCACATCCCGGAATTTCCAAAGTGAAGGCAATAGCATGTAGCTATACTTGTTGGCCTGGAATGGATGGAGAAATAGTAAACCCAGAGAGAAGTTGTGTGCAGTGTCAACAAGTACAAAAATTACCTGCAACAGCCCCATTACACCCCTGGGAGTGACCAGGAAGGCCATGGATACGAGTACACATTGACTATGTGGGACCTTTTATGGGAACAATGTTTCTCCTTATCATAGACTGTCATTCAAAATGGGTGAATTTACATGCTGAATTTACAAACCGATTTACAAGCCTCAACGGTATTGTTCATGTGAAAACATCTCCACATCGTCCTTCTTCAAATGGACTTGCCAAGAGAGCCGTTCAGACATTCAAATCTGGTATGAAGAAATTGCCTGAAGATTTGTTAGCGACTAAATTAGCACATTTACTTTTCCATTATAGAACCACCCCTCATTCGACAACAGGTGTCACAGCTGCAGAATTGTTGATGAAGCGTCGTCTCCGGTCAAGACTGAGCCTAATCATGCCAAACTTGGTGGGGGGGAAGGTAGAGAGAAAGCAGGAAAGTCAGGAAATGAGACATGATTGTTACAGTCTGGACAGAACATTTAATGTAGAAGAGAAGTGTTTGTGCAAAAATTTAGAGAAGGACCAGCTTCACTGAACATGGTTGTCAGTAAAATAAAAGCCATAACAGGACCTCTTTCCTATCACGTGCAAGTTGGAGATCGAATAGTAAAGAGGCATGTGGATCACATAACAAGTGGAGAAACCAAAAATCCAGAAGTAATTCACCAGTGCTCGAGACTGAATCAACATTTCCTGTCGAACGAACTCAACCAAGTATAAATGTACTTGAAGAGCCGACTGTACCTACAAGAGTCAAAGAAACAAATTTACCAGTACCTGCTGTAGAGCCAGATGCTCAGATGACTTCACTAAGGGAGACTCCAAAGCAAACTTCAGGAGCTGCAGAGCTGAGACGTTCTACACGCAAAAGGAAACCTCCAGAGAGACTGACTTTGTAAATAATTGATCTGTGTAAATAACTTGATGTACTGAAAAATTGCAGAAAGTATTTTTCAGTAAAAGGGGAGAGATGTAGAAATCTGATCTGTAATATACCTTTAAGACGAGCATTGTAAGGTCACATGATCTTAATATCCAATAGCAGAGTAGTGCGGACTACCTCTTTGTGTAGAGTCTTGAGTTAGTCACTGATGGGTGAAGACAGAGTTTTATGTAGTGAGCACACAGTGTAGTGAGTGTAGCTGCAGAGTTTAGTTTGTAAATAAACAGCATGTGTTTATTCTAACAGCGATTTCTAGGTATTCTCTATCTCTGTACCAACTCGGTCACCCCCAAACAAGTGTGCAACCCAGATCCTTTCACCCCTACAAACCAAGGGCACTGGATCCAACAATGTCCTACAGTGCCCCCTGCAGGTCATCTATGTTCGGTCACACAACACACACTCGTTGGGGAGGGGGCGCTGGGGGAGGCAGCTGTTTTTCACCCAACTGCTAGGAGATGTGTGAGGATAGGGTTAATTTATGCTCAGTTTTTTTAAAATTTCCCCTCCTTCCTTTAAGGATGCAGTTTTTCTCCTCCCATCATCTCATTTTTACTGAATGACAGCATTTAAGTAATTGTTGTGGCCAAAGAGAAAGGACTTGGAACTCCCAGGACTAGAATTTGCCCTGATCTTTGGGTATGGGGCTGTGATATTCGCAACCTGCCCGCGCTGGTTGGAAACAAGGTAGGCAGCATATCAATTGCGTGAGGGCCTCCTGTGCTACCCAGTGTCCTCTGTGAACTGCAGGTGCAGATTATTGTGTGAAGAACCCACTTCAGGCAGCCTTCCCTTTTTAAAGGTGAAGTCCCAGGTATAAATGGCTTCCAGCCAGGGCAACAGGTCAACTCTCTGGAAGGTGACGTCACATATCAGCTCTGCTGCAGGGGACTCAGATGAGGGCCTCACTGGGGTGGACTACAAGAAACGCTGATGATGCTGCTTCCTGAGATGCTTAGTGCATTGTTGGGCCAGCAAGATAGCTTGCAGTCACCTTCTAAAAGGAGGAGGAGTTAGCTCCACCTTGACGCAGGCTTTCAGTTGAGAGGAAATTCCTCACCCCAACCTGGACCTGCCATTCCCTTAAGAGTACATCCATATCAGACTCCCCATCACAAAATCCCTTTGACCAACATCACTCAATAAAGGCCAACAGCAAAAACCTTCGCTCAACAACCTTATCCAGCAAATCATCCATCATACAACAAAAACAAGAACTAATCATAACTGTACATCCCTTACTGCCTTGCAGGTGCCTTTGCCTGCCCTAGTGCTCTGATGCAGTGCTACCCCAATGGCTGCAGCATTGCTGGTGGAAGGCGGATGACATTTGCTAGGAGAGACTGCAGATGGCCTGGCAGGATGACCTTGAGCAGCTTTGGGCCTAGGTGGCCTGGCTTCAGGCTGCACTATCTCAGCATGGGCAGTAACAGTCTGGGCTGGCTGGCTGAGAGGCAACAGCAAGGGCACTGGCAGAGGTGAAGCATGAATGCTGTCCTCCTGTGAGAGGGCAGCAGGTTCATGCTCTGTGGGCCCACTGCCACTCCCAGAGGGTGGTGCCTCAGCAATCCTAGCAATCTATTGGAGCACAGGCTGCTGGATCACTGGGAGAACCTGCATACTCATTGAACACTGAGATCCAGATCCATGATGGCAATGGTCTGAGACTAGAGGCCAATAACCATGGATCTCATGACCTCTGTCTGAGCCTCTGAGTCTCCTCTGCAGCACTGCCATGCTGGGAAGCCTGTGCTGCAGAGGAAGCTGAGATAACAGTTGTCAGACACTCCTACACGGGTTTGTCAGCTGACAGTGCTGCCATGGAGATGCCCATCAGTTCTACATTGGCAGGCTCACAAAACCTCACAATGCAGACCCTCTCATTCTCTCCAGTTGCACATGGTGGATGTGATATCCTCCCTTCCTCCTCCTCCTCCTCTACATCTTCCTCCTCCTCCAACGGGGCCTCCAGATTCTAGAAGGTAGTGGCTGGAACTTCAGAATTGCAAGGCTGCAGAGGATGCAGCACACGGCCACACAGAGAAAGACCCTACTGGGCGTTTGGCAAAAAGATCCCCTGAGCAATCTAAGCAGTGAGAACTTACTTGAGGAGGCCAATGGCTTTCCCCATGTTGTTGTGGGTGGCTTCATGACTTTTGCTGAGGGCCCTCAGACCTCTCGTGGTGTGATGCCAGAAGGGAGGCAGAACTATGTGTACAGGGGTTAGCCTCTATTGCCGAGCAGCCATCCTGTTGTCTCTTTTGGAGGCCCATAGACTGGTATTGCTGACTGGAACAAGGTAAAAGCATCATGGCTGCTGCCAGGATAATGGGCATTCACCAAGATGGCCTTCTTAGACTGGTTGCACACCAACTGCTCACTGACATTCCGGTAATCCTTCAGGTTGCAGTAACAGTCCCCATTGAAGTGAGGGACCCACAGAGCCATGTGGGTGCATTTGATGGAGCTCTGCACCATCAGGAACCCCGCTATCCTGGTGAATCCATGTGCCCTTACATCCTGATCTTCCCTTCTCAGGGAGAGAGAATGAAGTACCCACTACTTGCATACAGTGCTTCTGTCACCTCAGCAAACTATGGCACGCGACTCATGTCATCTGTTTCAGCCTCGAAAGAACCCGTTGCAAAAGAAAAAGCGCAAAAGGTTGATATTCATAGTTACTTGGAAGACTGCCCTTGCCTTCCTTTGAGGCTCCAGGTCATTGTAAATGAGGTGATACAATTCCGTCACTACCTCATTTGCGGTGAAACCTCCTGAGGCACTGCTCCTGGCTCATCCCAATAGGAGTGCAGCATCCGAAAGACTCATTGTGGGTAGGGTTTTCCATAGAGAGCTCCCCTTCTTCTCCTTACTCACATAAATTCCTTTGTTTCCTCTTCCTCTGCATATCCTGCTCTGTTATAGAACAAGGGACACTGCAACTACTGCCCTGATACTAATACAAGGTAACGTAATTCTCTGCCTCTCTGTGGTCAGTAGAAGCCTTCAAACTCCTCCAGCAACTCACCACTGTGCTTCCACCAACTTTGCCTGAGTATAAATAAGCCAAAAGCACCTCAGCTGCAACTTAAGGGGAACCCTTTAAATGGTCTCAGTCGGGACTCATCTTGCTTCATAATGCTCGTTTTTCAGCAGGAATAAGGAAATTGTTGGCCAATCTTGGTCCCCTGGTGATATATCAGCCTGTTAACATCAATAATGCCATATGATAAAACATTATCAAAGTCTTTGAACAGGGAACTCTCCTGCGTGTAACACTCCAATTCTTGGGTTGCCAGAGGAACCTCACAGGCAAGAACACATCAGCTTGGCCTTCTTGGAGGCTCTAAACAAATAAATTTCACACCCTCAATCCTGATATTGTCCATCGCCACACAAGTGTTCTGTACCACTGAGCTCCCTCATTCATTTTATCTAATTATTCTTATTGAGCAAACATTGTACAATGTATGTGGTTTGACTCGGTGCCTGGACAAATATTTTCTCAGAAACCTTCTGTAATGATGTGCAGTAAAACTTAAGTAAAGCAATTGCTTGTATTCCACGTGCTGTTCCTATCTGATTTATAATCTTTGTGTGATATAAACTTTATATGATGTAAACATGCAATACAATTCCAAGCAGATGGCGGATAATTTAACAATTAATAATCAAGATCAAAACATATTTTTGATTTGTTTAAGAGACTGTACCTTGGTTTAAAAGTTTAATGCTATATACAGGGGAGTGCATTGCTGCCACAGATGTGCACATATGTACACACAGAATAGACTATTTGTAACTTAATCTGATTTACCCCATTGTGACTGCCTTACTCTTTGATTCTTGTAGCATCAGCAGACTACCTTAACAACATTTTCAAATGTTTAATTTTGTGTTGATGAAGGTGAGGGGTGTTGGTGTTGGGCATCGGAATATATTCCATTTCGGACACCAAAGCCTCTCGGGTCAGGTATGGCATGGTTAGGGTAAAGCTTTCCCCTGCTAGGTGTCACCAGTCAGCCCAGTCTGCTTACTGCACCAGTCTTACATCTGTTCATTCTGGGCAGCAGTCATCCTCTGGCCTTTCTGAATGAAATTGCCAACTTCTTGCCAGTTTTGGGCCAATTTTGCTTTTTAGTCGAACAAGAACTAAACCAAAACATATTAGGGTCAAATCCTTCTCCCATTCACCCCATCAGTGTGAACAAGGTGTAGCGATATGAAAATCAGAAATTTTGTTTTAACCACCTGGTGCGATTTTTGGGTGGGCCTCACTGGAAATAGTGGAAGCTTGTAAAATATATTTAAATGAGGGTCTTATGATGCAATTTCGATCTAGAAGTCAGAGTCAGCAGTGTCATTACTGTTTCTGTAATCTAAGTCCGCCCAGTAATCATTCATGGTTCCAGGTAAGAAGTAGCAGGTACTGATGGTGCATCATAGGGCACTCAGCTGTTTTCATTTAAAAGACCATCCCAAAACATACGTGTATTTTTCTGTTGTTTTTGAATACAGAATCACTAATTGTGACCCCCAATAATGGGCTGGTTTGGGTCAGGTGAAAAGTTGACAATTTGAAATTTTCAAACCCTCCTTGAACCCACCCGCTCCTGATTTTTAATGAAGGCAGGTCAGTTGGTAACAGGTTTTAAAGGAGCTGCATGTCTCCAACTTAATAGGCTTTTGAGTTTTTAACTCATTTCAGCCGGTTTCCTGGGTCTCAGGAAACTCTGCTGATAAAAGGAGGTGAGGAGGACGGGATCCAGGAGGTAAATTCATTTACAGCACTGCTGGTGGATCAAGGGGAGCGTGATTGTTTCCTCCAGGCCTAACAAGCTTACCTGCTTACAGCTCCACCATCGTCGACATGTACCCAGGCTCCCCTCTCAACTCCAGACGCTCTCCTCTCAACAATGCCCTTCCCCACAAGCATGAGCAAGTGACCTTACCAACTACCATCTGACCACGATCTCTCCACCCCCACCCCATCCCAGCAATCTTTCCCCTCCCCGTCATGAGATCGCCTGACCGCCATCTCCCCTCCCTACCTCCATTGTGTTCCTTGGCTGCGGCCCTGTGCTGCAGGCTCACCCACCCAGCAGGCAGGCAGGCTTTTAATCAGGTTGATTGTTGGATGGGAAAGCTGCAGAATTAAATCCTGCAATTAAAACCTGGCAAACTCATGTTTCCAATTTTCTCACCCACAAATACTGCCCCAGCTCCGAATGTGCATCTCCCTTATTTATCAGGACCGCTGTTTCTTTGGCGCTTGTGGCTACTGGACAATCGATCATTCTTACATCACCCTCTTACTAAAATAGAAAATCTTCTGGCCATTCCATCCTGGCTCAACGGCAGATAGGCAGTGGAGCGGTAACAAGTGGAAGCTCGCCTAGGGTAGAAGCAGCAGAAAGAGCAAAGCGGAGGAGCTAGAGAGCTTTAAGAAACTCTTACCCTCCCAACACAATGGATAGGTCCAGCGTTACATGTCAGAACTTCTCAGAGGAGCAGTGCATAAGAAACCTGCACTTCTGCGGGGAAGCTGTCACAGGCTACTACATCCCTAAGGAGAAACCTATCGTTAGGCAGTTTGTGCAGCCTGCATTGTGCCACCATCATCCTTAATAACCAGCCAGAATACATTGAAGAGCTCCCCTAACTTTCAGATACCTGAGCTGCCCCTCCTGTGTGGCAATAGTCCAGGCTATAATGATTCTATTTGCTGATGCACTTTGCTGTATCAATGCCCCTTGAAAAGCATGGTAGACGATGATTAGTGCTGGCAGCTTGCAACTCAAATATAAATGAGACACCTTCAGGAAAGTGTTACTTGTTTGTAAAATCACCAGGCAGATGGACAAGTTACCCTGAGCCTCACCCACCTGATGTATGTTGCAAATAAAAGCTGACCGCATAGAAGCTTTATAGCCAGTGGACAGAGCAGGCTTTCGCCTCACCAACTAGGCCTCAGAATAATGAACATGAGTCAAGGGTAAAAGGCTAGAGTCTAATCTACTGACCCACAAAGCCTCTAACAGGCTGCTTATGGTGCCTATTTGGGGGTTTTCGATTCTTTTCTGTTCATTTATTGGATGTAGGCGTCGCTAGATAGGCCAGATTTATTGCCCATCTCTAATTGCCTTTGAGAAGGTAGTGGTGAGCTGCCTTCTTGAACCGCTGCAGTCCATGTGATGTAGGTACACCCACAGTGCTGTTAGGAAGAGAGTTCCAGGAGTTTGACCCAGCGGCAGTGAAGGAGCAGTGATATATTTCCATGTCAGGATGGTGATGGTGGTTTGGAGGGTAACTTCCAGGTAGTGGTGTTCCCATGGAACTGCTGCCCTTGATCTTCTAGATGGTAGTGGTCGTGGGTTTGGAAGGTGCTGTCTAAGGAGCCTTGGTGAGTTTCTGCAGTGTATCTTATAGATGGTAAACACTGCTGCCTCTGTGTGTTGATGGTGGAAGGACTGAATGTTTGTGGATGGGGTACCAATCAAGCAGGCTGTTTTGTCTTGGATGGTGTCAAGTTTCTTGAGTGTTATTGGAGCTGCACTTATCCAGGCAGATGGGGAGTGCTCCATCACACACCTGAATTGTGCCTTGTAGATGGTGGACAGGCTTTGGGGGGTCAGGAGGTAAGTGACTCACTGTATGATTCCTAGCTTCTGACCTGCTCATGTGGCCACAGTATTTATATGTCTAGTCCAGTTCAGTTTCTTGTCAATGGTAACCCCCAGGATGTTGACATTGGTATAAATCACTGATAAATTAGGCCATCAGTATAAAGGAACCTTAAAGAGATGGGCTAATGCCACTCCAACATCCTAACAACCACAGTACCTGTGCATCTTTAAAATGCTCCCACTTGGAAGCATGTAAGTTTAATGTTTCGCCTTAACATTAAAATTTAGCTGACAATTGAACACAGAGTCCCTTTGGACTGACTGAACCACAACATAAATTCCGAAAAGTCTTAAGTTAAAATGAATCAGCAGCTTTTACTAAAAGGTAGAAATCTTGGAATAATAGGTCTCTCTTGTTATAATTTATTACATACTGTGCACTGGTGGAACCCAGCACATTCAACCATACTACACTGACCAGTGTGTTTTTTGGCTCTTTTCTCAGTTATGCAAAGGAAATGAAGATGGACTTCTATGGAAATATAATACATATGTATATATATTTATACACAGAAACTAATAAAAGCACACCTTCAATGATACATTGTAGAATGTATTCCTGAGAATGTTGGATAGATGCCCAGAATGTTGCTGTTAAAATTCTATCTCATTGTTCGTTCTTCAGTAATTGAAGTAACCCTTGAGGTCTCTGGTGGGACCATTTCTCAGCTTAAGTATGAACCAAGTTCTTTTTTAATATAGAAAATTTCTGGGTAAATATTTACTCAGGAGGCAGCTCAACCGACATGTATTGCACAGTGTTTGCTTAATATGATTAATAGTAAAGATTAGCTGGAAAAGCGAGCTGTAAGATATCATATTTCTTTACCAAGGTGCACCGATACTGAAGGGTTTCCGTATATGTCACCTTTTAAAAATATTTTCCTCATGGTGGTTTCTGGTAGCTGCAAGAACAAGATTCTAGCAACTAATAAGAGTTCAAGAGGACTTCATGACATATATTACATGAAGCCGTCCTGCCTATGCACTAATGTGAGATAAATAGAAATATTTTCTCTTATCCATTCATGAGGTGTGGGCATCGCTGGCTAGACCAGCATTTATTGCCCATCTCTAGTTGCCCTTGAGAGAGTGATGGTGAGCTGCCTTCTTGAACCACTGCAGTCCATTGGTGTAGGTACACCCACAGTGCTGTTAGGAAGGGAGTTCCAGGATCTTGACCCAGCAACAGTGAAGCAATGGCGATATATTTCCAAGTCAGGATGGTGAGTGATTTGGAGGGGAACTTCCGGGTGGTGATGTTCCCATGTGTCTGCTACCCTCGTCCTTCTAGATGGTAGCGGTCGTGAGTTTGGAAGGTGCTGTCTAAGGAACCTTGATGAGTTCCTGCAGTGCATCTTGTATATGGTACACACTGCTGCTACTGTGCATCGGTGGTGGAGGGAGTGAATGTTTGTGGATGGGGTGCCGATCAATCAGGCTGCTTTGTCCTGGATGGCGTCGAGCTTCTTGAGTGTTGTGGGAGCTGCACTCATCCAGGCAAGTGGGGAGTATTCCAACACACTCCTGACTTGTTCCTTGTATATGGTGGACAGGCTTTGGGGAGTCAGGAGGTGAGTTACTCATCTTTCGAAATGGTGAGAAACTGAAGAACTGTAGAGGAGCAAAGAGATTTGGGAGCCATGTACACAATCATTAAAAGCTGGTACAAAAAAAGCCAGTCAGAATGCAATGTTGGGGCTTGAAGTGTCAAATTGAGAGGACAGGCTGTATAAACTTGGTTTGAATTCCCTTGGGGTTGGAAATTTGAGGGATGATCTAAATGGGATCTTTAAAATGATAAAAGGGTTCATTAGTGTAAATACAGCAAAACTATTTCCTTTGATGGGAGAATCAAGAATAAGGATCTTAAAAGGAGAGTCAGGTCATTTAGGAAGGAAATCAGGGAGCAATTTTTTCACACAAAGGGTTTTGGAAATCTGAAATTTTGTCCTTAAAAAACTGTGGATGTTGGGATAATTGAAATTTTCAAGACTGAGGTTGATAGATTTTTATTAGGTTAGGGTACTAAGGTATATGGGAGTAAATGGAATAGAGGTGCTGATCAGCCTGATCTAATTGAATGGTAGAACAAGCTTGATTGGCTAAATGGTCTACTCCTGTTCCTATTAGGAATCCCACCCCACACCCTCCCCTCTCTCCCAACTTGCACACTTGCACTTTGACTTCTCTGAAACTAGGGGCAGGGTTTCCCAGCCCCTCCGGCCTGCAGGATCTTTTGGTCTTGCCGAAGTTAATGGACATTTGGCTGGCTCGCTACATCCACCACGGCAGGGTTGGAAAATCCCGGCCTAGGACTGACACTGCACACACAGAGATAGAGGTGATGAATGTAAGTGATCAGCCCACACATTGGGTAGAATCTTTCCGATGGCGGCGGGCTGAGCGGGAGCAGGCGGGCGCGGAGCCGATCGCCACCCGCGATCGGCTGCACGCCGCCATTTTATGCGAGCCGGCCAAGTAAGGCCTGCCCAGCGTAACGCACGGCCGGTAGCGCTCAGCGTTACCCGTGTGGGCGGGGGGAGGAGGGAGAGTCGGGGCCTATGCTCTATCGCGCATGCACACGAAAGAGCGCAGCAATCTCCCTGAAGCATGGAGCTGCCTCAGGGAGACTAAGTTGATAATGAAACTTTTTATAAATAAAGTAAAAAATTATTTAAACATGTCCCCTCATGAGCTCAGTGTCACATGAGCTGGGACATGTTTGTGAATTTAGTAAAATTTATTTAATTATTTTATAAAACCTTCAGGAAACCTCATCCCGTCCGTGGATGAGGTTTCCTGAAAAACGCGAAGGCCGCCAACCTTTAAGGTTGAACGGGCAGCATTGTTAATAAGGTAAATTACTTTTTTAATGGCCTTAATAGGCTGCTGACAGTTCGGCTACACATCCGCCGAACGAAATATCGAAATGAAACGCGATGACGTCGGGACACACGCCCAGCATCATCTCGCGTCATATTACGCACTGGCATGTTGGACCCGCCCCCGCGTGCCAATGGCAATATTCTGCCCATTGTACTCAGCTGCTTTGGTTTCAGACCAGGGCGGTGGTATAACTTTGTCATTTTGACCAATGTGGTCAATGCATCTTATTTCTGCTTGAGCTCTTAATATAACAAGGACAGTAGGGACTCCATCGACTGTACATCTGTAACCTGATTGGTTATGAACTGCATGAATCCATATCCTCTTTGGGCTAGTGCAGATTATAATTTGGTCCCACTGTTCTTTGTTAATATCTGATTATTTAAATGAAAGGTTTATGAAAAGAAACAGATTTATTGATCAGGAATGTTCTTTTCCCCTATGTTCATGAGGTTTTAAGTAAGCAGATGAATACATTCCAGAGCTGTCCCCAGGCCTCTCAACACTATTTGTGATGCAGTTTTGTGATGTTTGATGACACTACAGTGAAAATAAACTGCCAAATCATTTTTAATTTGAAAGGTGCAATCACATAGTGACATTGGAATATCAAATTGCAACTTGTGTGCAGCAGCCGTGTTACCCATCCACAGCAACACATCAACAGATGTTAACATAGCAACAGTATTCTACAACAATCTAACATTCAAACTTGAAATTACGGAGGTTGCCATTTTTTTTACCAAAGCCATCCATTTTTGCTACTTTGATTATTTTGT
Source organism: Cetorhinus maximus (assembly GCF_964194155.1). Taxonomy (NCBI): domain Eukaryota; kingdom Metazoa; phylum Chordata; class Chondrichthyes; order Lamniformes; family Cetorhinidae; genus Cetorhinus; species Cetorhinus maximus. The sequence goes on from NC_135890.1 coordinate 29,361,510, forward strand.
TGCAATTTTCATTCCAAATGTTTCTGTGAGAAATCTTACTCAGCAACTGCTCTCTCAGCTTGATGTAAAAATTCCCATTCACTTTTTCGTAAAAGAGTGAGAGTCTCCCCTGGAGTCCTGGCCAATATTTATCCCTTAACTTACATCTTGGTTTTTACCAGGTAATAATGGCAAACCGTCAATTGTTTTTGCTTTGGAGATTTGGTGTCGTTTCTAGGAGATGGAATACAATGTGTTCGATTCACAGGAGATATATAATATGTAAATAGTCCTCCTATACTGGTTAGGCAGTACTGTGATTACGTGTTGGATTATTCTTTTTGTTTGCAAATAGCTTTTTAAAGGCTGAAATTAAGGTAGTGTCAAGTGACAGTAATTGTAGAGCTTTGTCCCTGGAATGAGGAGCACACTGTAGAACTGTACAGAGTCTGGTAGGCTCAGGGCTACCATCGAAGCCTTTAGAATGAATATTTTGATCGCAGCAGTACTTTTACTTCAAGGTGTGTATTTTCCCGGCCTTTTTAACGGAAAGATTATGGATACCTTTAATACATATTTATGACTACTTATTCTAATATTAAGTTAATATTTAGGTGTGTCCTTGCAATACCTAGCTCAAACACATAAGTAGTTATTTAAGAAGCTTTACTGATGGTATTTCTATTTGAAGAGACATTAAGATGTTTATGCACAGCACTGATTGAAAAGAAGGAATTAGCTCAATTATATTTCCGATCAAGAATTTTATTTTCTAAAAAGCATTTCTGCTCTTCACAGTTTTATAGGAATTTGGAAAATCAGCGCAGCGAGTGTTTCATTCTCACCAAATCCAGTCACATTGCCTGAGGAAGAACCCATTGGCACAGTGGTTGCAACAACAAGTGATGACTTCGCTGCTTCAGAATTCGTCATTCTGGGAGGCAATTCAAATTTTAATATTGAAAATGGTGAGAAGTATTCATGTTTTAGCAACACAATTCCAGCAAAGTTCAAAAGACAGTGCCATAAATTGGAAAAGACTTGAGTAATTATCCAGTGCTTCACAGTTAAGTGCACACTTATACAGCAATCTAAGTTCTTATTTTACCGCTGTATTTTCCACAAATATGAAGGTGAAATATACTATAAAATTTGACAGACTTATAGGTACAAATCACTTATTCATTCAGTTAGAGCCTCTGTAACAGCATCACTGGCCAGGCCAGCATTTATTGCCCATCCCTAATTGCCTTTAAGAAGGTGGTGATGAGCTGCCTTCTTGAACCATTGCAGTCCATGTGGTGTCGGTACACCCACAGTGCCGTTAGGGAGGGAGTTCTAGGATTTTGGCCGAGCGATAGTGAAGGAACAGCGATATATTCCCAAGTTAGGATGGTGAGTGGCTTGGAGGGGTTTCAGTGCTATGGGTGCCAAATGATTTGAAAAATGGAGTTAACATCACTTCTGACCACTTGCACTATGGCCTGTGCACCATTTTGTTGTGGCATTAGCACAGGGGTTATGCGTCCGTGCTGGAAGTCTACAAAGTGGACAGATTGTTTATTTTATTCATTCATGGGATGTGGGCATCACTGGCTAGGCTAGCATTTATTGCCCATCCCTAATTGCCCTTGTTCAGAGTCAACCACATTGCTGTGGGTCTGGAATTACACGTAGGCCAGACCAGGTAAGAATGGCAGATTTCCTTCCCTAAAGGACACTAGTGAACCAGATGGGTTTTTACAACAATCGACAATGGTTTCATAGTCATCATTTGACTTTTAATTTCAGACTTTTATTGAATTAAAATTCCACAATCTGCCATGGCGGGATTCAAACCCGGGCCCCCAGAGCATTACCCCGGGTCCCTGGATTACTAGTCCAGTGACAATACGCCATCATCTCCCCTGCAAATGCTATAAAACAACTGAGGAAACTCGTGGTTAGCATGTTACACCATTTACCCACTATTAATCTGCTAGATATGGGTTTCCTTGATTTTTTTTGGCAGCTTTGCTGCCCACCATACCTCCATGGGATTCACTAGGAGAAGAGCCTCACTCATCCGATGGCACTGTGTTCAGCAATTTCCAGCTTTTACACCCCAAGTCCCCTCTGGAAACGTTAGACCCATTTAGAGCAGAGAGCAGCTGTGCCTCTATTCATTGATTCAGATGGAAGGGAAGAATCTAAGAGATTTGAAGAATATGCAATCTTTGCTTGCTGATGTTCTAGCTTAACAGACACAGAGAAGGAAGATACAGGCACCACTGCATCGGCCAGACAGTACTTCACCCCACACGCTATCACTTACTCAGTCACTCCCAGGGAAGAGGTCAGAGATATCCACCCCTGGGGAGCTTGAGAATAAGTCAAAGAGCCCTGGAGACACAAGTTCTTCACAAGTCACTGGAAAATGGACCAGATATACTAATTTTTAAAAATTTATTCTTTCATGGGGTGTAAACATTATTGGCTAGGCCAGCATTTATTGTCCATCCTTAATTGTCCTTGAGAAGGTGGTTGTGAGCTGCGTTCTTGAACTGCTGCAGTCTGTGTGGTGTAGTTACACCCCCAGTTCCTGGGTTTTGACCCAGCGACAGTGAAGCGATAGCAATACATTTTTAAGTCACGATGGTGTGTGGCTTGGAGGGGAAGTTGCTGTGCTCATGCATCTGTTGCCCATGTCCTTCGATGTAGTAGGGGTCACAGATTTGGAAGATGCTGTTGAGGGAGCTTTGTTGAGTCGCTGCAGTGCATCTTGTAGATAGTACACACTGCAGTCACAGTGCTTCAGTGGTGGGGAGATTGGATGTTTAAGGTGATGGATGGGATGCTAGTCAAGTGGGCTGCTTTGTCCTGGATGGTGTCCAGCTTCTTAAGTGTTGTTGGAACTGCATTCATCTAGGCAAGTGGAGAGTATTCCATCACACTTCTGACTTGTGCCTGGTAGATGGTGGACAGGCATTGGAGAGACAGGAGGTGAGTTACTAGCTGCAAAATTCCCAGCCTCCGACTTGCTCTTGTAGCCACAGTATTTATATGGCTGGTCGAGTTCAGTTTCTCATCAACGGTGAGCCCCAGGATGGTGATGGTGGAGGATTCAGCGGTGATGATTAACCAGAGATGGTTAGATTCTCTCTTGTTGGAGATGGTCATTACCTGGCATTTTCATTGTCCTAAGGTTGGAGGTAAGGTTGGAGGAGTTGCAGATAGTGACGAGGATTGTCAAAGGATACAACGGGATATAGATCGGTTGGAGACTTGGGCGGAGAAATGACAGATGGAGTTTAATCCGGACAAATGCGAGGTAATGCATTTTGGAAGGTCAAATACAGGCAGGAATTATATAGTAAATGGCAGAACCCTTAAGCACATTAATGGGCAGAGGGATCTGGGTGTACAGGTCCACAGGTCACTGAAAGTGGCAACGCAGGTGGATAAGGTAGTCAGAAAGGCATATGGCATGCTTGCCTTCATTGGCAGGGGTAATGAGTATAAAAGCTGGGAAGTCATGCTGCAGCTGTATAGAACCTTGGTTAGGCCACACTTGGGAATATCTCATGCAATTCTGGTCACCACATTACCAGAAGGATATGGAGGTTTTGGAGAGGGTGCAGAGGAGGTTTACCAGGATGCTGCCTGGTCTGGAGGTTATTAGCCATGAGGAGAGGTTGGAGAAACTCGGATTGTTCTCACTGGAGCGACGGAGATTGAGGGGCGACTTGATAGAAGTTTACAAAATTATGAGTGGCATGGACAGAGTAGATAATCAGAAGCTTTTTCCCAGGGTGGAATTACTAGGGGACATAGATTTAAGGTGAGAGGAGAAAACTATAAAGGAGATGTGCGGGGCAAGTTTTTTATGCAGAGGGTAGTGAGTGTCTGGAATTCGCTGCCAGAGGAGGTGGTGGAAGCAGGTACGATAGTGGTGTTTAAGAGGCAGCTTGACAAATACATGAATAGGATGGGAATAGAGGGATACGGACCCCGGAAGTGCAAAATGTTTTAGTTGACGGGCAATATGATCGACGCAGGCTTGGAGGGCCGAAGGGCCTGTTCCTGTGCTGTACTTTTCTTTGTTCTTTGTTCTTTGTAAACCTTACTTGCTACTGAGGAAAACCAAGCCACGGAGGGATGAGGTTTCATGAAGGTTTTTAAAGTTTAATAAAAAATTTTAATAAAATTAATTGACATGTCCCAGCTCATTGATACTGTCGCATGATGGGACATATCTTAATTTTTTTTTTTCTTTATTAAAATGTTCAAAAATCAAACTAATCTCCCTGAGGTAGCTCTGTGCCTCAGGGAGATTTCTGCGCTCTTACACGCGCATGAGCGAAAGAGCGCAGGCCCCGACTCAGCCTACTTCCCCCACCCACACAGGGAGCACACAGCGCTTCAGGGTGCACGTCACACTGGGCCGGCCTTAATTGGGCAACCCATGTAAAATGGCAGCACGCAGCCGATCGCGGGCAGTGATCAGCTATGTGTCCGCCAGCCCACTCCCGTCCAACCCCCCCGACGGGGTGAAAATTCTCCCCCATGTTCCTGTCTTGGGTCATATGCATGGTCTGGACATGGCCCAATGGCAGGTTGTGATTGTGCTCATTATCACAGAAGAAAAGAGGAAATCAGAGACCTGTAGGCATATCTCTGCTGGTCAACATCTGCTGACCACACCTGCTGTCTGCTGGAGGGCAGTAGCTAAAAAACCCAGACATCCAAAGATCATCCTGGTAGAGATGGAACATACCTGCTCTATTGCTTCTCATGGATCGTTTATCATCTCTGGACTGCCTCTACCACAGCATTTTTATAACAATGCTGGGTTTGTACCTTACACATGCATATAGGCCCAGTTACATTCCTTCAGGAGGCCCTTGAGTCCCCAGGTTTAGATCAAAGGAGAATGTACCCTAATAATTTTTTGGCTTTAAGTACACTTATGAAGTTACCAAACAACACTGTATAAAAACTTGTTTTATGCACTTTTTTTCAGAAACTGGAATTATTAAAACTACTGTAGATTTCAACTATGAGGACAATGGACTTAGATCATACATTCTTGTGGTCCAAGCTGCAAATGGTTCATATAGTGCCTCCCAATCCCTGACGGTATCTATCACTGATGTTGATGAACCCCCTGAATGTACTGCAATTGTTAATGGAACAGGTAAGGCATGATGTAAAAAATACCAAACTTTTGGATTGCTTAAGTAATCTGTAATATAGCTTAGTAATAATATATACCATGGCTATGGACTTAAGCATCTGTGAACCTTAATGCTACTTCTGCAAACAACTGGCTTTCTCATTCTCAATCCTAATCTAGTGAGTCTGTTTGGGGGCAGGACATGTTTTTATTTGCCTCTGCGAAGTGATTTGAAATGTTTTCCTATGTTAAAAGTACTATATAAATGCAAATTGTTGTCAGGGCCCTAAGCTCAGGAATTCACTCACTAAACCTCTCTTCCTCTTTCTCCTCCTTTAAGATGCTCCTTAAAACCTATCTATTTGACCAAGCTTTTGGTCACCTGTCCTAATATCTACTTATGCAACTCGGTGGCAATTTTGTTTGATAATTGCTACTGTGAAGCATCTATATAAATACAAGTTGCTGTTGTCATACTACTGGCAGTAATATAAAAAAGACAGTAGACCTGGACTTAGTATCAGTGTGCACATTTTAAATGAACTCACATGTTCAGCTGAATACTAGTTTGCTAGTTCCTGAGTCATTAGCCATCAGTTGCTGTACACAGCCCACGAGGGAGACTTGTAGGGACCACAGAAATTTGAGTTAGGCTGATATTATACTGTTAGAAACTAGAAATAGTTTTAAGTAAATTATATGTGTATTTGTGTGTGTTAGGAATAAGGTGTACCTTTAAGTTTAATTTAAGTTGTATTTCTGCATTTGTGTGTTAAGAAAGGGTGAACTTGAGTTTTGGTTTCACTTTAAAAGATGCCTGCATTCTAATGAGATTTTATGATTCTTGAAGGAGAATTAAAACAAACGCAAGGTAGCAACAGGGGGACCTAGCAACAGGGGGGCCAACACAGAGACACCGAAAGAATCTGGATAAGTCCTGATAAGTAAAGTTAGGGGCAAGGAGAGGGAAAGACTCCAAGCCTAAAAGGAGAAAGCTGCAGGCCACAGACTTAAAGCAAAATAGGCCTGCAAGAAGCCAGATGACCCAAGGAGACAGCCAAAGGTGTGTAACATTTTACTATGGGCATGTGAAGCAGTGGTGTTCTGTTGGCACAGCTGAGCATTTGAGAGTGCGTGGAAGAAAGCTTGAATGCACATGGTGATCCAGGGGAGAGGGACATCAGAAGGAGAGTTTGAAACCCTGGAGGTGGACCCTTGTGGAAGGCATCTGAGAGAAAGCATTGTTTGGGAGAAGATTCCAAAACAAGCCTTTCAAGAGTAGAGATTGGAAACCCTTGAAAGACGGAGTTTAGTGAGACAAGTTGGTTCACGGGTGTGACAAGCGTCTGGGGGAAGTTGATGAGGGATCCATAGCATCTGTATGGGGTGGCATCTGTAACTTGGCTTCAGAGTGTGCTGTGCCTGACCACAGGTCGCCTATTGGTTTACATGGACTGTGTACTTACTGTGAACATTAGAGTATAATTAGAATTTGTAACTTGTGTTATCCTTACAAATATGTATATATCTGTAAATAGTTGTGTATAGTTGTGGGTGAAGGAGTATTATAAGATAATTCATCTTTTCTTGTTTAATAAATGTTTTCTTTCATTAAAAGTTCAGCAGCTGACTCCTGTGACTCTGTTCAGTAGCTGCTCTCCATGTTTCTAAACAAATAATAAAAGTCAGGGTCTATCAAGCCAGATTTCACCCTGGGATCTGATTTGTCCAGTGATAAGATCAGCTGGGATGATAACAATGCATAGAATGTAGCTGATACCCACATTATGACATATATAAGTTCATGTCCCCTGGAGACATCTCTGTTGAAAGATATTTTTAAATTATCAGCTCCTGACAGCTGGGGAACCTATTCCAGCCATCAAGGAACTGAAAGAGAATAACTAGCTTGCTGGCAATAAGCAGTGCAGATTTAAGCATCTTGTGCTTGTCCAAAGATGCTTAATGAGTCACCTTGGTTCATTTGTTATCTGTTTACACTACTGGGCTACATGGCTAGTTGTTAGATGGCACAGGGGAGCATTGTGTAAGAGATTCAACTGGAATCTAAAGCATTTTGATTCAAACAGCAGGCAGTCAAGGGGAAATCCAGCCCTGGCAGACAGCTGCACTAATACGCCACTACACAGGAAAGTCTAAAAATGATTGTTCGTAATGTTAGTGAGGGTTGTCATATGGATGTGTTAAGGGCTCTTAGCAATTATTACAAGCGTAAATTTATAACTTTAAACATTTTATTGTCTTAAATATTTAATTAGAATGACAGCCAATGGGATGTATGTACCTCATTAATTTTAATATTTCTCTCTACACAATAAAGACAAAATACATTTGAGTGAAAAACAGATCAATTCTGTTGCCAAAAATACAAGAGCCAAGCAAAGAAGAACATCAAACAAACTTTGTAAAAGTGTTATTCTCTGGTCACTAAACTGTGGCATACTGTATTACATAATTCAATAGATTTAACAGAAAGCAGAGGGCATAGTAATAATTTTCAAGAGAGAAATAACAGTCTTTACAGAACTGCCAGGAATTGTGAATGAAGTGAACTGCAAATACTCAGTCTGATTTAACAAGAATAAGAATGCCTTTGAAACCAAACAACTTGCTTCATTTTTTAATCTGGGCCTGTACACTACTGTGGTTGAAATAAATTTATTTTTATTATTCATTCTCGGGGTGTGAGCATCGATGGCAATCCCTAATTTTCCTTGAGACAGTAGTGATGATCCACCTTCTTGACCTGCTGCAATATATGAAATAGATTTGTCCTTTGTGCAATAATTTGCTGGCAGTAACTATTTTTGTAAAGGTAAATTTCTACTGCAATTTCATTGAGAAAAACTGTAGAAGCATTTGTGTATAATATCATTATTCACACTTTAATTAAAATCCAAGTGTTTTGACCAGTGCATCCTGAGGAAAATGTACTGACTGGCAGGTAACAGTAATCAAGGACTGAGGGCTGAATTTTCATGGAGTCACACAGACTCTGTGTATGGGTGAAAATGGTGACCGGGACCCAATTCTGGGAATCTCAACCCCATTAGCAGAGTTTCTGATTTTCAGTAGACCCTTTCAAGGGTGTAGACTGGTTTGGATCATGAGCCTGCAACCTGAACTTCAGATCTGGTCAGCTATATCGTAGGGATAGGGATGTCCTTGTCCTCTACAATTTTCATGGATTCGGGCCAGCTTTTCAAAGAGTCTTGGTTCATGACACCTCAGGGGTGTCATGAACCCATAGCCTGCATGACAGAACCTTTTGAAAGGTAAGTTCAACAGCTCCTTCTCATGCCCCCCCGTGCCAAACTTCATTATGCATTCTTGGCTGAGAGCCCAGGAATCAATTAGACATTTGCAACAGCTGAGCCGAGAGAAAATATTCCTTGATTGATAGCCCTGACTCTCTAACCTCTTCTGTCAATTTCACAATGTTTATTTACATAAGACACAAATGTTTCAAGTGCTTGCAGTTTCTGCAATTGATTCTTTAAAGGTTGTGGATGATTGACATTTTGACTGGCCTACAGTAAAAAGAAGTTTTTAGAAAGTGGAAAGTTATCAATTAATTGCTTTCTTGAAGCAATTTTTAAACACACCCTATTGTCACTGTAGGGCTCATTGGCTCTATACAATGTAAAGTGGGTGAATGGGCATGTAAGTGCCATAGCTTGCCATGGGGGCAAGAGGGGGCATGAGAGGCCATGGGGTTGAGTGGGGTGGGCATGAAGTGGCATGGATGGGGCTGCAGCAATGCTCCTGAGAATGAATAGTATAAATAAACCTGTGTGAAAGCTGAGGGGGTGTGAGGGGGGAGGGCTGGAGGTCCTTACCTTTTCATTATAACTGGGGCAAAGTGATACAGCACTGAGGTGGGCCTATTAAACAGCCCAACTTGGAAACTTGGCTGCCTTAGCACCTTTTCCCGGGATGGCTGGCCGATTGCAGCACGTACGCACCCCGCTGCAGTGAAAATCCCATCTTTCCTCCTGAGGTGAGTGGGCCGAGCCAGGAATCTTCATGACTCCCACAAGCCACCTTGACGATGAAAATCCAGCCCTGAGTGCAAGGTACTCATTTCCCATTCTCTCCTATAGCATACAAACAACAGAGAAACTAATACAATTCAATCTTGTTTGAAAGAGCATTGAGTTGGACATTTTTAGTACCTATTAACCCTTTCTATTGTTTTATACAGGACCTAACGTGACTATCTCTGAGACTAATAATATTGGAGAATTTGTTTATAGATTCTCTGCATCAGACCCTGAAAATGCTTTGTTAAATGTGAGTTTCTTTTTCTGCTTGATGTGATTTTGAAACAAGTAATGAAAATCCAATGTAATGTTAGAATATTACGTGCTCTATTTGTTTCATATATTCAGCCGCTGAAGAAAGTTTTCATTCTTAGATTTTATCTTCATATCACCTGGCGATCGAGAAGCTTCCCCTCCCCCCCCCACCGCCCCCAGGGATCATCTACATCCCATCACCGACCCCCTAACCCTGCCCCCCAGCTATCATCCACTTTCGATCAACAACCCCCCTGTCCTCCACCTCCAGGACCATACTATCATTAACCGCCTCCATCCCTTCCTGGGATCGATTACCTTCTAACCTCTCCAGTGCTGACCTGACAGCTGCATTGATGTTACAGCCAGGTGAGTTCTTGTCCTCCAATAGCCAGCGAGCCATTATGGGATGTCTGATTAGTGCCTACAGTTCAACTTAATGAAAAGAAGGCCAGATTGGAAAATAATTTTGTAATTCTGTGCCTGCTTTGGGCAGGCAACATGACAAAGGTACAGTGTACGAATTTCATCCCTGCACCAGAGGCCTAATGCTGTTTTGCTGAGAGAAGCTGCACTGCCAGTGGCTTCCAACGTGGCCTGGCACTTAATCATGAAAAGGGTGCCCATGCGGGTGTCCCTTGCATGAAAGGAAGGTTCTGAATCAGCACAATCCTGAATCACGTGGCCTATCTGGCTGATACAATGTCAGGATACCTAATTTGGACCATACGGTTCAATACAAAGAATTAGCCCATCCCTCTACAAACAACAAGATTCAAGCTGCAAGCTGTTCCTGAACCAAGGCTCTTTAAAGGGACAGGCACTCAAATTGACAGGAAGATTATTTTTAGGAACATCTGCTTTTCAAACTGTCTGTAAGTACTCTGAAGTGTCAGTGAAGTTGTTGTGATAAAGTTCCGCAACTTGTCCGAATGTTGCTGTATCCTCATAGGGAGTGACAGGGGGCATTCTGGCAGGCCAGCCAATGCACCCAGCATGTCCGATTAATGCTCTTCCATATCCCATCAAGTTCCTCATCTGGGTGCCTTACTGCAGAACCCGCAGGAGAAGCAAGAGGTCCATGGTCACTCCATCAGCAGCTTGCTCATCATGCCAGCTAGCAAGATGAGGGCATATTGAGCATTGAGAAGGGGCATAAGAGTCAAACGCTGTCATCCTCAATGTTCTCAGGAATGTTGGATGCTATGGATTCTGTTAGGGCTGGCCCCATGATTTTGAGGACCATTTTGTTCAGAAGGCTGAGGAATTTCAGGTGTCCTTGCACACCCGCCCTCCACCCCCTACACACATCCCCCCCTCCACACCACCCAGCAGTTCTGCTTTACCCCATTCTATTGTGTGCTACCTTGTCCTGAAAGAGAGAAGGAAGCACAGTGGATGGTAAATGACGAGCTGCTCAAAACTTAGAGGGAAACTTGAAACAGCTGCCACAACTGTTTTACAATTTGTATTTATTTCAAAATGCGTGCCTTGGATTCAGTAGAAATAAGTCCACCGATTCTTAAAGGCTATTTACAAAACTAAATTAAACATGTATTAACAGAGGAAAATATTTTAAGCACATACATAGGTCTACAAATTACTATTATAATTACTCCAAACTTCCCTAATTAATCTGGCCCCCAGTTACACGTCTGTTAAGGCAACAGTAAAAACAAATAAATTTTAACAGACCCAGGCATAGCACACAATACCCTGGACAGTGATATTCACAGTGAGTTTTCTTAGCTTCGGTTCCTGTAGACAGCAACTTGATGCATAGAGGCTGGAGGCTTTTCACTCTTGTTAGATCTTAGAATTCCTTCTCCTTACACGTAACCTCATCTCTTTTATACATGTTTCTCTCTTTTAAATGTAAATTCCATTGTTCCAATATGTCTTTGTAAGTTTATTTTTCTCATAATATAAATCTTTCATAGTACTCATATTATCAGTAACCTTTGGGAAAAATAAACACACTGTTTGGCTTAGCTTCTTATGGCTAGGTGTAACATCTTACCATCTCTTTGAAATTCAAACTAACCTAATTTATATAAAAATACAAATGTTCCTCATACCTCACAGTCTAAAACTTCAGACATATTTACATATTTAGCATTTCAATCCTAATTTCACCTTTGATAACTCTAAAGCTCCAGACCAGCTGCCTCCAATTCAATTCAATTCCACACCGAAAAAACAAACCCAAACACCATTATTAACTTACCTTTATAATAAAACGGAATGATATTATGAAAATTATGAAATTTTCAAAACAGTGCCTGCCAATAGCTTTTAACCAACTTTCTAGAACCTCATAATCTTTTGCAAAGAAATTGATCTGACTGTTAAGTGATGCACATAATGTACATATTTTGATATTTATCAATGCACGAAGTATCATATTTCTACACCAACTGTATGACACTCTGGTTATTTAAAACTGTAACTATTGCACCTTTCACAACATCTTGTCTGTTCCTTTAACAACTATTTTTACAGTATACTATTCTCCCAAGCTCCACATCCGGTATCCTTACACTGTTTGCTATTGATACAGTGGGTGCCATTTCTACAGTGAGTTCAGTGGATTATGAAGCTGTGGATCAGGTATGACTATGACAATCTATTCACTTCTTCAGCACTTTATAGGTAATTATATTATAAAACTCACTGTGCAATTGTTTATCAGTTTCAAATATTCCTGTGATAGTGATAGAAAAATATGTTTGAGTTAACAGGGTCTATGAAGTAGAAATATACATTGAAGGGAGGCAGTTGATCAGTTTGATGACTATCATCAATTGTTCTGAAATTGTTCCTCCCTGAATGGCTGCCTCATCAACACCCAGCTCACTGCAAATTGAAGTCCTTTCATTACATGTCAGTTTTCTTTAAGCTCAACAAACCTACAATATTGGTCCATAACTTTCGACCTTGCCAGTATTGGATTTGGGGGGTAAATTCAATTGCCAAGACTCCAGATGCCACAATATATTGCTAACACTGTCAGAACCATGAAGACCACAAGTAGATAAAAAAATGGCCTGGTTATGCATTGCAATAAAATAACCACAGCTTGTGGGACAGAATTGGAGGCTGCAAAGATTAGGGTTTGGTGTAAACACCTCAAACATGGCCACCAGGGGTTTCCTATGGCTATGTTTGCAACAAAGGTTGTTACTCATGGCACAATAACTTTTGTATGATCCAGGACCGGGTGGTTTTAGCAACGAGCTGTTGTTCTTTTCAACTGTTCGACAGGATTAGATTCAGTTGATAAGCAATTGATACAAATTGTTTCCTCAACAAGTTCATTTCAGCTGGTCAGATTTTTAAACTTCATGAGTTATGTTTCTGGCACAAATACTTCTGAGGGTAGGGGCGTGGGTCTACTCTTAAAATATTCAGCTACATGGGGTTTCATAAATTCACAATAGTGTCCCACCAAGCTAACACCACACTAGAGCCGTTTACACCAGGGTGGATTCTTGGGGGTCTCACCTGCAGACTGGCGAGCTGGTGAGAGACCCATGCTGCCTCTCTTTGGGAAGGCCCATTGAATCACATGACAATCAGACAATGGTGAGGCCAGTGGCAATATTTACCCCGGAATGAAGACCTCAGGGGCCAAAATGTCCCCTACCCGGGAGCTGCTGGCCAACAGAAGACCGGCAGCTCTTAAGCAGCACCACTGGAGAGGCCCTGGCTGCTGCCAGAAGGATAGGCACTGGAGTCCCAGGGCTGCGGAGTGATCCAGGTTGCAGATAAGTAATATATATGGGATGTTTCACGGGATGGGGGTCACGTGGAGAGGAGTGCAGTGGGGTCAACAGCAAAGGCAGGGTGTGTCTCTGAGTCCGCCAATCAGGCACTGAGTGTCTTTGATCGAGGGAGCACCCTCCAGGAGGTGACAAGCTGGCTATACAGTTTTACCTGTCATGCAGGCCATATGGCGACAGGACTGCCTGCAGGGGACTGAGGCCCTTAAGTGGTCATAATTGGCCGGTTAAGGGCCTCAATTGGCAGTGGGTAGGGAAGATTGACTCTGGGCCTTCTGCCCAGAAATTAATTCTGGTGGAGACTGGAAGGCGGCAGAGTTTAGCTACGCCACAATCGCAGCTAATTACATGCCTGTCCCACCTTCAAGTTCGCCACCAGAAAGAGCAGAATATTCCAACCTACATCTTAACCTTTACAGCTTCCAACTCTGTCCCAAAAGCTTTCTTTATTGAACTGTAATGCGTAGGCCAATCTTTATCTATTTATGGCCTTCAAGCCTTCTGACTTCCTTTGAGATATATTGAGGTATCTGAGTAGATGCAGCTCCTAATTGGCAACTGACTCTCATTCTTCAGTTTGCTTTGTTCACACAAAAGAAAGGTTCCCCATTGTCCACATTTGACTTGAGCATTTAAACTATTTTAAATATTCTAACAATTCCTGTCAGAGGAAACAACTGAACACCACCATGAGATGGAGCTATCCCATCCATGAATTCCTCAAGTGGCTATTGCACTGTTAAAATGTACAGACCTTTAAAGTCAACCTGCCTGCTATAGATGCTACCCTTCAGTGATGGGGAACCCTATAATGAATTGGATCTGGAATATAAATGCAGCAATTTGGTCACTGCCTGACTCCAGTCCCTCTGTCAGTTGAGATCCTGTTTGATCTCGCAGAGGTTGCTGGAATAGTGCGCAGTGTAGATTGATTGCATTTTTGGATCATTGTTTAACAGACTTGGAATAATTAATATCTCTCAGTAGAATAGTCAGTCATGAGATGAGAAATGCCCCGGAAAATTTCTTTCAAGATTATCCGGATAAATCAGAGACATAACAATATCAGAGGCTGGCAATGTAACATTGCTCTTCTGTATCGATAAAGTTAAAAACAGCAAAGAAATGATGAATCATTTGGGGCTATTTAGTGCTGGACCGTTATTACTTGCCGCTTTCCCATTGGTTATCCAATTCACTATTGGTTATTGAGACTTTAAAGACACCATTTACTTGGTCTAAGAGTTTAGTCTTGTCACATCCTCTATTGATTTCAGCTGTAGTGTTCTGTAAAACATATTGGCCTGGATTTTGTGGTCAGTGATGACACTCACTGCTGACCTCAATGAAAACTGCCCACAAAGATCAAGCAATCTCTGAGCCATGGCTTTCATCTTGCCCAACTTTAATTTAATTGTGATGTCAGCTCAATGGGATATTCAGCATCCAGCAACAGTGATGTCATCAAGCAGACTAATCAACCAATCATGTTGAAGAACTCTCACAGACAACAAAGCAAGAAGTAAAATTATCCTTCACCTTTAAATCATTTTACAGGAAAACCTGACTCTGTTCACTTATATAATCATCATAGGTCACCAGAGCTAAATCTGGAAATGTTCATGAAAACAGAAGAGGAGATTAATTTCAGCAACTCACCAAGGCTTGGTTGACAGTATCTTACAAAACCACAACCCCTATCACCGAGAAAGACAAGGGCAGTAGATGCATCACCTGCAAATTCCCCTCCAAGTCACACACCATCCTGACTTGGAACTATCACTGACACTCGGTCAGAATCCTGCAACTCCCTTCCTAATAGTGTAGTGGGTGTACATACATGGACCACATGGCTCACCACCACCTTCTGAAGGGCAATTAAGGATGGGCAATAAATACTGGTCTAGCCAGCCATGTCCACACCATGTAAACAAATAATTTAAAATACATTGCATATATTTTACCAATTGCTTACGTCTCTAAATGTCCCACTCTTGTGACTAAGCCCAGCAGCTCATTCATCAGCAGAAGTTTATTGACCCAAAAGGATGACTCACTGAACTGTAGCAGATATATTAGTTCTAGTTGGTTTTCAATAATGAAAATCCAATTGCACTTTTTCTCTCTGCAGCTAAGGCAGTATCATGCAATGGTTTCTGTTGCTGACCCAGCAGGCAATACCTGCACTGGCATTGTAACTATCCACATTACTGATGTCAATGATGAAGCTCCAGTCATAAGGTTCGTTACTGAACTCTTATATGTAGGCCAGATTTTGGGTTATTACTGTATTTGAGAAAAAGAATCAGCTTTGTTCTTGCATACAATGTTAAAGATTTGGGAGAATCATAAATTCTGAATTCAAAGGCACATTTCTCCTGAATAATTGCATGAGGTTGTTCCTTTTCCTCTTTTTGAATGTTTTCAGTCAAAAATGAAAATCTGGCCGGGTGTGTCACAGTCACATAACTTGTTTGCAACTTAGACTCTGAATGAAGCATTATGTGACACTGAACTAATCCATATGGTCCCCCAAAGTTTAGAAAAGCTCACTTTCAAAACTTACCCTTTTATTAATACTAAAAAGACCATGGGCAGTAATCGAGGAAATGACCAGGCTTAAAAAATAGGGGAGAAAAAAAGAGGTGAGTCAAGAAGCAGTGATGAGGTCACATTAAAACTAAGTTGTGAATCTCTGTATAGATTAGAAGACTCAGGGATGTGTGGAGTTCTGAGATCCTAGGAAAGAATGAGTAAAAATGGAAGATGACACAATGGGCGGAATTTTAGGGTGCCGCTGAAGTCAATGGAGTTTAGAATGGCCAATGCATTTTACGGCCACATTCCCCCGTGACGGGGCCATATAAATCCGGCCAATGAGTTTTGAGTTTTGTAAGGATGCATAGGGGAGAAAAAATAACTAAGAGAGTGCATTCAAAGTTTCGGACAAATGAGAGAACAAAGTCACATATGTTGGCCTGAAATAGCAGTTTACTATTGTTGTGGCTATAGAAAGTTGTTAGACAAAAACTTTCCTGGCCTATGTTAATTAAGTTCAGATTCTGATAAGCGCTGTGAATTGTAGTCTTGTTGCAGATCATTTATCCTTTATCCTGAATCATATTGTAACTCTCAACAAGTTAGGTTTATATAGCACCTTTAATGGAATAAAATATCCCAACCTGTTTCACAGGAGCATCATAAATCGAAGGACATAAGGAGATAATAGGACAGATGCCAAAGCCTGGGCAAAGTGGAAGTTTTTGAGAAGTAGCTTAAAGGGGGAAATTGAGGTAACGAGTCAGAGAGGTGTAGGGAGGTCATTCCAGAGTTTGGGGCTAGACAACTGGAGACATTGTGCCCAATGGTGGAGCAATAATAATTGGGAATGATAAGCGGCCAGAATTAGAGGAGCACAGATATCTTGGAAGGCTATGGGACTGGTGGAGCTTACGGAGATCGGGAGGGGAAAGGCCATGAAGGGATTTGAAAACCAGGATGAGAATTTTAATGCTGCTTCACCATAAGCCAGTGTAAATCAGTGAGTTCAGGGATGATCGGGAATGGGATTTGCTGCAGGTGGAGACATGGGCAGCGGTGTTTTTGATGGTCTTGAGTTTACAGAGAATATGCATGTGCACATGTCAATGTAGATAAGAAGTGGCAAATTGGTAATGAACGGCAGAAGAACTCAAATTCATGTTATCCCACACAATAGCAATTTAATACTTGGAATAGACTGAATTTACATTTCCTATTTCTGCCATTTTTTCCATTTATATTGTTTTAGTAATCATAATTTAGTTCAAAGCAATTGTAAAGTCTGGTTGCACCCTGATAATGAACTTTCATTTTCTAGTTCATGCCCTTCGAGTCCAGTGTCCGTGGATGAAGAAGTACCTGTTGGAACAAATGTAGTGCTTGTATCAGCCTTTGACAATGATACCACTGACTCTTTGACTTTCTCCTTTGCAACCCCTGAAACCGACTTCGAAATTTACCAAGGTAAGGAGATTGACATCTCTTCGTTACGTCTTTTCAAAGAGAGAATTCAGAACATGTTCTTATCCCAATTTTCATTTGCTGCTTTTCTCTCTCTTTTTGACCAATGTCTGTTGATACTGGTGTACCATCAGCTAGTGAGAGATCAGAGTATGGAATATGAAGTATGCATAAAACATAGTTGGCAGACTGGTTGTCCAAAGTTAGTATTGGGAGGCCCAAGCTATTTTTGGTTTGGACCTCATTTAAATATTTCAGGAGACTCCCTTGCCCTCACAATTTACTTTACACCAAGGATACTGAAGCAATAGATGTGCTTAATGGGAAATTTAAAATAAAAGCTGTTATTAAGATGAACGAGGCATCAGTATGAGAGAGCAAATTGAAAAGGTTGCATTTGGTCGAATGATTAAATAAATTTGAGACAATAATTTTGATGGGATTCCATTACAATCTGTTTGTAATTTAAAGAAAAAACATTTATTCAAAATATAATTCTTTTAGAATCGTGGTGAGTAGATTAACATGCATAAAATATTTTGCTTGCTTACTGGAGAGTGCAATTTGATAGCTGTGAGTTACAGTATTCTAATGATCAACATTAAAAAATAACTAGTAGAAAGCACAATTACTAACACACCAGCTACAAAGCAATTTCTATGAGGGAAGGAAAGGTTGTTGACGTTGGAAAACTATTCTGAAAGCATATGAAAACAGGGAGAAAAAAAATGTTGTGAGATACCATTTATTTGGTGAGAAGTAAGGAAAATGTAACACAGGTTTTCTAACCATACAAAAAGGAGCAAAGGTTCTGAAAGGTCTACACAATTAAAATTCTGTAAACCAGTTGTGCTATTGTGCAGAAAGTATCTTGCTGTTTGCTAGCCTCTGATTTTTCTTGAGTTTTATTCAGGGGCACTGCAGTCTTGACAATAAATGTTCAATGGGAGTAAGATTTAAGTGATGCCAAATATGACAATCCATTTTCCTGTTGTATATTAAACTTCAGCAGCTCATAACCCATTTTATCTTGAGGAATGTTGAGTCTCCAACCTTTCCCACAGGGAGTGCAACTCTTCCAGTGTGGAGCAGTATTAGTGCAAAGAATATGGTCACAGCATAATTTATTAAACTGTCCAGCAAGATAAGCGCAAGAATGTAATTTCACAAATAGATGCAACTAAAAGATCAAAGTTGCTTCAATAAACAGACTATATAAAAATAAAATTCACTGTTTACTAAGATCATAAGTATTATAGATGAACTGTCTAGATAAAATAAATGATCGATATTAGCTCATTTATCTCTAACTTTCAGGTGTAAATTACGCATGGATTGTAACTAATTCCACTTTGGACTATGACAGTGCCTCTGCTATCAGAGAGTACCAACTAAATATACTCGTCACTGACCAGGCATCTCATGTCGCCATCTGTAACCTAAATGTGTCTTTAAATCCTGTCAATGAAGCTCCTGTTTGTGACCCTCAGTTTGTAGCAGGTGAGTAAGATGAAAAATGAATTAATCAGTACTTTGACTGTCAATCTGTTGATGTGTAAGGGTATATCTGTCTCTTGTGGACATATTTGGCTCACATCTATGGAGGCTCTACCACAGAATGGAAGGATGAGCCTCAGTTGTTTTCAGTGTGCTGATGCGAGAAGAACCCAATCCTGAACAGTGACACATGCCTGCCCTGTATATGATGCATTGAAAGCCAGGTGAAGCTCATGTTCCATGGGCCATGTGTTGAGACTCAACACAAGCCCATGTAATCGTGCCTATTTGTGGTAGATGGTGCGAGTTCATCAAAAATGCTAGTTAATGGAGAGTCCCATTTACCAATGGAATACAACACAATGCTTGTAGCATGAACTAATATGCATGTATTAGGAAGTAAAGGACACTATTCTTTTTACTGATAATCTTCAATAGTACATTAAAATACAGGTATGGGTTCTGGATAACTTCTTAATTGCTTCCAACTGGTAAAGTTACAATTTGTATTAGGAGATCTTCAAAAATTACAGTTAGTAGAGAATTCCAATTGGTAGAGTGGTGGATAATATAAAGTTTACTGTAATAATTAAATGAGGCTCACATTCAAGGAGACTATTTCAATTTCATGGTTGTGGTCCAGATTTCCAAGGGCTTGGGAAACCTGGAAACTAAAGGGAAACTCTTTCGATTTATCAACAGTCACAAATTGCAACTCTTTCGAGTACAATCACAGTTCTTGGTTTCCGGGAGTGGGACATGAACCCACAACCCTCTGATTCAAAGGCGAGGGTGCTATGAACTGAGCCACAGCTGACACCTCCCCGGAAACTAAAGGGAAGCAGGAGCTGCCAGATCCAGCAGCTATGTACTTTTCAAGCACTGCTTGTGGGCCAGAAAGAGCAGGAGTGCGTCTCTCTGGACCCTCAAGGATGCTTTCTGCCACAATCCCCCTTTCCCCACTGTGACCCTTCCCCTCTTTGATCTTGCGCTTCACCGTTCCACGTTTCCATACTCCAAACTCCCCTCATCAATGCCGATCCTCTCCAATGAACTGTGGCTGCTGCCGGCTACCGCAGGCGTTTCTAAGCAGCAGCCAATCAGCCTTCAGAAATAAGCACAGCTCTTCTGCCTCACAACCAAGATACTGTTTCCCAAGTTAATTTTCATGAACATAGTGGCCCTTTGATCCTCAAGAAGAAATACAATTGGGCCACAAAATCTTTAGCCCTCCGGTGCTGAAGGCAATTACAATACATTGATTTGTTGCATTTGAAGTTTTTTATTCTTCCATGGAACATGAGCTTTGCTGACAAGGCCAGTTATGTTGCCAATCACCAATTCACCTTAATTCCAATACTAAAGTGATAAATCCCACTCAAGTTATTCAAATACCTCATCATTTGTTCGTCTCAAACATAAACTAATTTACTGCCATGAGCACCATCATTTACACATTGATACAATATTGTTTACAATATTATATTTACTTTGGTACAGGACCTTCTGTCACTATTGCTGAGAACATTGCTATTGGTGCCTCTGTCTATAAGTTAACTGCATCTGATCCTGATGGAGATACTTTACAAGTAAGTCTGTTCCAATGATGGGTTCTTTCTGCTCTTGATTGAGCTTAAGACATGCAATCTAAATTTTCATCTTCATTTTGAATCATTTTAGCCCTTGTGACAATGATGGTTTATGTAGGGAATTCCAGTATATTGAGAGATAAGATGTGAACCACTGATCACAGAGTATCCAATCTTCCCTACATGTAGCCACAGTGTTAATGTGTTTGATCTAATTTAAGTTCTGGTTAATGGAGATTCCCAAGCTGTCAATAGTGGGGGGCTTGGGATCAGCACAGCTGATTGCTCCTTCTCTTTTTGGTGATGGTCATTGTCTGTATACTCTTCCTTCTTATCTTCCTCCTTCCCTCCCTCTAGTTTTCCTTCCTGTTCCCCCATTCAACTATCACTAAAGCTCTGGCTCCCTGCTCTTCATTCTTACCTCTCTACCTCTCCCCTTCAGAGCTTAATGTTTTAATCTCCTCCTTTCTTTCTCCCTCTCTCATTCCCTATTGCCAAACCCATTTCGCCCATCTGCTTCCTTCTTCCTCTTTTCCTCCCAATTATCTCCACATTTATCTTAGTACTTCAGTCCTTCTTACCCAATCCCTCCTTCCCCCGCTCTCCTCTTGCTCTCCTGCACCCGAGCTGTCTCCTTTTGCCAATTCCTCCGACTCTGTCTCTCTGTCACATTGCCTCATCCCCATTTGTCCCCAGTTGTCTGCCCATACAGTAACCTTATTGCAGCTAAATATTGCACAAGGTGTTTACTTTCCTTATGCAACAGCACAAGGGATCCACTAGTGGACAGAAGATCTTCACTTTGTTATAAGAATAAAAATTCTGGAAAAACCCAGCAGGTCAGGCAGCATCTGTGGAGAGAAAGAGATTTAACTTTACAGGCCAATGACCTTTCATCAGAATTTTGGAGTTTATCATAAAAGATCCATGTATGGGACTCACTGATGACAGGATCCAAATCTGAATCTGGAAGAAACCTGAATTCCCATTCCTTGTGTTTGACCACAATAAATTAAAATTGAAATAAGATAGAAAATGAAGTTTATCAAAATGTTCACCTAAAGAATTGAATATTACATTGACAGAAACATAACTTTCTCATCTTTTCAAGTATTCTCTTCTGCCGAGCTCCTCCATCAACACCACCGCACTATTTAACCTGGACAATTTGGGCCTACTTACCACAGCAGCTGCTTTGAATTTTGAAAATGGTGACATGGTATGAGATACATTATTACTAATGAAGAATGAGAATATCTTCAGCTCAGATACTTTATTACAGTCATTTTACAAACCTGTGATATAGATTTCATTAAAGGATTTAATCTTGAGTTTTGTTCTTTCCCTTCAGCTTTTCTATGCTGTGGTATCTGTTAATGACACTGCATCTCCAAGCCTCACTTGTACAGGCACAGTAACTATCACAATTACTGATGAAAATGATGAAGTTCCAATCATCAGGTACGTCAAGTATTATTCCCCTGATGGCAGACAAGACCAGTTCTCATTTGCATTGATGGTTCTTTGGTTTACTAATCAGGAATATTTATCACATTTTCAGCTCCTGTCCATCAACTACCTTAACCCTGTATGAAGAAGTGGCTGCTGGGACAACGCTAATAACGTTATCTGCCTCAGACGGTGATAACGATGATAACCTGACTTTTAGCTTTGCCGTAAATGAACCTTCTTTTGAAATCAATCAAGGTAGGAACACAATTAACCAGTACACATCGCCCAGAACCCATGGTGAAATCTTGTGAATGATATTTTTATCTGCAGTTTTATGTTGGCATCAAGTTTCTTCCCCTGTTTCTCCATGTTCTTTGTGTGTTTCTTTGTTGTGTGTTGTGTTTCTCTTTGCTCTGATGTTTGTTTCTGTACTTGGATCTGCGGATGTGATGTTTTCTTACACTAAAGCTCGGTGTTTGTACATGCGCACAATCCCTTTTTGCTTATTGTAATATAGTTTCTGTGTACATGTTGTTCCTTCTCGCTATCTGAACTGTGCTTCTTGCTGTGATCACATTAATTCAGTGTTGTACACCTATGGATATGTGTCATACAGCTCTGAGTTATTCGCATTTTTTGCACTCTATAGTTTCTTGCACTGCTTTGTCTTTACAGTACTTTTCCACGTGGTATTGTTCGGAGCTGGTGGCATAGTGGTTTTGTCACTGGACTGGTATTCCAGAGACCCAGTGTAATGTTCTGGGGATAGGGGTTTGAATCCCACTATAATAGACGGTGATGTTTGAATTCAATAAAAACCTGGAATTAAAAGTCTGATGATGATCACAAAATCATTGCGAAATGTTGTAAAAACCCATCTGGTTCACTAAGACCCTTTAGGGAAGGAAATCTGCTGTCCTTACCTGGCCTGGCCTACATGTGACTCACAGCAATGTGGTTGACTTGATATGCTCTAGCGAGCCACTGAGTTGTATCAAGTCAATGTGGAATAAAGCCGGATGGACCACCTGGCACCGACCTAGGCACTGGAAATGACCCTGCAAAGTCCTTGTGCCAAAATTGGGAGAGCTGTCCCACAGACTAGTCAAACAACATAGTCATCCTCATGGAATCAAACCTTACAGACAATGTCCAAGACACCACACAACATTGACTCCAGACCCATGAAGCCTCATGGCATCAGGCCACACAAGGAAACATCCTGTTGATTACCACATACCACTACCCCCACCCCTCCCCCCTCAATTGATGAATCAGTGCTCCTCCATGTCCAACACCACTTGGAGGAAGCACTGAGGGTGGAAAGGGCACAGAATGTATTCTGGGTGGGTGACTTCACAATGTCCAACACCAAGAGTGGCTCTGTAGCACCACCACAGACCGAACTGGCTGAGTCCTAAAGGACATAGCTGCTAGACTGTGTCTGCAGCAGGTGGTGGGAGAACCAACAAGAGGAATAAACATACTTGACCTCATCCTCATCAACCTGCCTGCCGCAGATACATCTGTCCATGACATTATCTGTATGAGTGACCACCACACAGTCCTTGTGCAGGTGAAGTCCTGTCTTCATATTCAGGATACCCTCGATCTGCTGTGTGGCACAACCACTGTGCTAAATGGGATAGGTTTTGAACAGATCTAGCAACTCAAGACTGGGGAACCATGAGATGCTATGGGCCAACAGCAGCAGCAGAATTGTACACAAACACAATCTGTAACCTCATGGCCCGGCATATCTCTACCATTACAATCAAGCCGGGGGATCAACTTTGATTCAATGAAATGTGCAGGAGGGCATGCCAGGGGCAGCACCAGGCATACCTAAAAATGAAGTGTCAACCTGGTGAAGCTACAACACAGGCCTACTTGCATGCCAAACAGCATAAGAAGCAAGTGATAGAGAGAGCTAAGTAATTCCACAACCAACGGATCAAATCTAAGCTCTGCAGTCCTGCCACATCCAGTTGTGAACGGTGGTGGACAATGAAACAACTCACTGGTGGAGCTGGCTCCACAAATAGCCCCAACCTCAATGATGGAGAAAACCAACACATCAGGGCAAAAGATAAGGCATTTGCAACAATCTTCAACCAGAAGTGCTGAGTGGATGATCCCCAGCATCACAGATACAAGACTTCAGCCAATTCGATTCACTCCACATGATATCAAAACACGGCTGCAGGCACTGACTACTGCAAAAGCTCTGGGCCCGAACTATATTCTGGCAATAGTACTTAAGACTTGCGCTCCAGAACTTGTCACATACCTAGCCAAGCTGTTCCAGTACAGCTAGAACACTGGCATCTACCCAGCAATGTGGAAAATTGCCCTGATATGTCCTGCCTGAAGAAGGACAAAGCCAAACCAGCCAATCACTGCCCCATCAGTCTACTCTCGATCATCAGTAAAATGATGGATGGGGTCATCAACAGTGCTATCAAGCGGCACTTGCTTAGCAGTAACCTGCTCACTGATGCCCAGTTTGGGTTCTCCCAAGGGCCACCAAGCTCCTGACCTCATTACAGCCTTGCCTCAAACATGGGCAAAAGCACTGAACACCAGAGTTGAGGTGACAGTGACTGCCCTTGACATCAAGGCAGCATTTAACTGAGTGTGGCATCAAGAAGCCCTAGCAAAACTGGAGCAAATGGGAATCAGGGGGGAAACTGTCCGCTGGTTGGAGACATATCTAGCACAAAAGAAGATGGTTGTGGTTGTTGGAGGTCAATCATTTCAGATCCAGGACATCACTGCAGGAGTTCCTCAGAGTAGTGTCCGAGGCCCAACCATCTTCAGCTGCTTCATCAAGGACCTTACTTCCATCATAAAGTCAGAAATGGGGATATTCGCTGATGATAGCACAATGTTCAGCATCATTCATGACTCCTCAGATACTGAAGCAGTTCATGTCCAAATGCAGCAAGACCTGGACAACATTAAGGCTTGGGCTGGCAAGTGGCAAATAATATTGATGCCACACAAGAACCAGGCAATGACCATCTCCAACCAGAGAGAATCCAACCATCACCCCTTAACATTCAATGGCATTACCATCACTGAATCCCCTAATATCAGCATCCAGGGGTTACCATTGAGCACAAACTGAATGGGACTAACCAAATAAACACTGTAGCTACAAGAGCATTTCAGAGACAATGAATCCTCCATTGAGTATCTCACCTCCTGACTCCCAAATTAAAGACTGTCCACAATCTACAAGGCACAAGTTTGGAGTGTGATGGAATACTCTCCACTTGCCTGGATGAGTGCAGCTCCAACAACACTCAAGAAGCTTGACACCATCCAGGACAAAGCAGCACACTTGATTGGCACCATATCCACAAACATTCACTTCATCCACACCGATGCACAGTAGCAGCAGCGTGTACCATCTACAAGATGCACTACAGGAACTCACCACAGCTCCTTAAAGCATCTTCCAAACCCAAGACTGCTACCATCTAGAAGGACAAGGGCAGCAGACATCTGGGAACACCACCATCTGGAAGTTCCCCTCCAAGCCACTCACTATCCTGGTGGGGAACTCTATCATTATTCCGTCACTGTTACTGGGTCAAAATCCTGGAAGTCCCTTCCTAACAGCACACCACATGGACTGCAGTGGTTCAAGAAGGCAGCTCACCATCACCTTCTCAAGGGCAATTTGGGATGGGCAATAAATACGGGGTTAACCGGTGACGTCCATATCCTATGAATGAATAAAAGAAACAGGGATTTTAACAGGAGGGTTTTTTATACCAATGATACAGAGAACTATCCAGATTAATTTTGTTGACCTGCATTGTCTGTACAGACATTAACAGGAGGGTCAACAGACAAACATATCCAGGGAATAGTGACATAAAAAGTGGAACTTCAACACTTGCTCTGGGACTCAGATGTGTTCACCTTGATAAGAGAGATTAGATCCTTATTGAGTAGTATTGCATTTCTCTTTCATGGTAAATTTTATCCCCCTGTCACTAACTGTCCATTGTTCCTCACTGCTCTTAACTTATAGACCAGTGCTACCAGCAGTTCCAAACATTCATGCGATAACGTCCAGCAAGGAAATATTATTTATCTGAGCTACATTTGGTTGAAACAGGTGCTTCTTTTGTCTTTCAGTTGGAAACGATGCAATAATTACCAATATATTCGCACTGGACTATGATGATGTGTCTGTTGCCAGATTCTACACATTAAACTTAGTAGTTACAGATCTGGGAGGTAACACAGCTATGTGCAACCTTAATGTATCATTGGCTCCCATCGATGAAGATCCAATATGTGATGCTGTATTTGCAACGGGAACAGGTGAAGATATTTACATTATTAATCTTGACCTAAATTGAATGGTGATTGCAATGAATTGAATTTTTCTCTGGTACCAAATTCTTCCTACTCAAGTTCAATATTCCTTGATTGACAGCTCGGACTCTCTAGTCCCTTCTATCAGTTGCACAATATTTATTTACACAAGATAAAAAATGTTTCAGGTTCTTGCAGTTTCTGCAATTGATTCTTTAAAGGTTGTGGATGATTGACACTTTGAATGGCCTATAGTAAAAATGAGCTTTATGTTAAGAAAGTTGAAATTAATCTATTAATTACATTTTTAAAGCATTTTTTAAAACACATCCTATTGTCACTGTGAGGTTCATTGTCTCTATACAGTGTATAGTGGGTGAATGGGCATGTAAGTGCCAAACCTTGCCATGGGGGTATGAGGAGCCAAGGGGTGGGTGGGGGCATACCTTGGCATGAGGGGCCATGGGGTTGAGTCAGGTGGGCATGAAGTGGCATGGATGGGGCTGCAGCAATGCTCCTGAGAATGAATAGTAAAAATAAACCTGTGCGAATGCTGAGGGGGTGTGAGGGGGGAGGGCTGGAGTTCCTTACCTTTATAACCATTATAACTGGGACAAAGCGCCACAGCACTGAGGTGGGCCTATTAAACAGCCCGACTTGGAAACTTGGTTGCCTTAGCTCCTTTTCCCAGGATGGCTGACTGCAGCACATACCCACCCTCCTGCAATGAAAATCCCATCTTTCCTCCTGAGGTGAGTGGGCCGAGCCAGGAATCTTCTTGACTCCCACTAGCCACCTTGACGATGAAAATCCAGCCCTGAGTGCAAGGTACTCATTTCCCATTCTCTCCTATAGCATACAAACAACAGAGAAACTAATACAATTCAATCTTGTTTGAAAGAGCATTAAGTTGGACATTTTTAGTACCTATTAACCCTTTCTATTGTTTTATACAGGACCTAACGTGACTATCTCTGAGACTAATAATATTGGAGAATTTGTTTATAGAATCTCTGCATCAGACCCTGAAAATGCTTTGTTAAATGTGAGTTTCTTTTTTTGTTTGATGTGATTTTGAATCAAGTAATGAAAATCCAATGTCATGTTAGAATATTACGTGCTCTATTTGTTTCATATATTCAGCTGCTGAAGAAAGTTTTCATTCTTAGATTTTATTTTCATATCATCTGAGATCTAGGAGCTTCCCCTCCCCACCAGGGATCATTTTCTTCCCATCACTGCTCCCCCCCCCGAACCCTGCCCCCCAGCTATCATCTACCTTCTATCAACAACACCCCCATCCTCCACCCCCAGGACCATACTATCATTAACCACTCCCATCCCTGCCTGGGATCGATTACCTTCTAACCTCTCCAGTGCTGACCTGACAGCTGCATTGATGTTACAGCCAGGTGATTTCTTGCCCTCCAATAGCCAGCGAGCCATTATGGGATGTCTGATTAGTGCCTACAGATCAACCTAATGAAAAGGCCAGATTGGAAAATAATTTTGTAATTCTGTGCCCGCTTTGGGTAGGCAACATGACGAGGGTACAGTGTATGACTTTCATCCCTGCACCAGAGGCCTGGTGCTGTTTTGCTGAGAGAAGCTGCACTACCAGTGGCTTCCAACATGGCCTGGCACTTAATCATGAAAAGGGTGCCCATGCGGGTGTCCCTTGCGTGAATGGAAGGTTCTGAATCAGCACAATCCTGAATCACGTGGCCTATCTGGCTGATACAATGTCAGGATACCTAATTTGGACCATACGGTTCAAAACAAAGAATTAGCCCATCCCTCTACAAACAACAAGATTCAAGCTGCAAGCTGTTCCTGAACCAGGGCTCGTTAAAGGACCAGGGACTCAAATTGACAGGAAGATTATTTTTAGGAACATCTGCTTTTCAAACTGTCTGTAAGTACTCTGAAGTGTCTTTGGAGATGTTGTGGTAAAGTTCCTCAATTTGTCCTAGTGTTGCTGTATCCTTACAAGGTGTGACAGGGGCTTTCCAATTGGCAGGCCTGCCAATGCACCCAGCATTTTGGTGTGCACGTCCCATCAATACTCTTCCATATCCCATCAAGGTCCTCATCTGGGTGCCCTACAGCAGAACCCGCAAGAGGCCCATGTTCACACCATCAGCAGTTTGCTCATCATGCCAGGTAGCAAGATGAGGGCATATCGGGCATTGGGAAGGGGCATAAGGCGCTAATGCTATCATCCTCAATGTTCTCAGCAATGCCAGATGCTAGGGATTCTGTAACAGCTGGTCCAATGATACTGAGGACCATTTTGTTCAGAAGGCTGAAGAATTTCAGGTGTCCTTGTCCACCCCACTTCCCTCCGTGCAACCGCCCCCCCACCCCCCACCCCCCCACCCCACACCACCCAGCAGTTCTGCTTTGTCCTGTTCCATTGTTGATACCTTGTCCTGAAAGAGAGAGGTGCCAACTTGTGTGATTGTGTAGCATTGCGTTTGGCTGATGTGCTTGTAATGGTACAGCAGATGGTAAATGGCAAGCTACTCAAGACTCAGTAGGAAACTTGAAACAGCTGCCCAACTTTTTTCCAATTTGTATGTTATTTTGAGACGCATGCCTTGAATTCAGTAGTAATAAGTCCACCGAGTCTTAGAAGTCTTTTACAAAACTAAATTAAACATTTATTAATAGAGCAACAGATTTTAAGCACATACATAGGTCTACAAATCACTACTATAATAACTCCTAACTCCCCTAATTAATCTGGCCACCAGTTACACCTCTGTTAAGGTAACAGTAAAAACAAATAAATTTTAACAGACCCAGGCAAAGCACACAATACCCTGCGCAGTGATATTCACAGTGAGTTTTCTTAGCTTCGGTTCCTGTAGACAGCAACTTGATGCATAGAGGCTGGAGGATTTTCACACTTGTCAGATCTCAAAATTCCTTCTCCTGACACACAACCTCATTTCCTTTATACATGTTTCTCTCTTTTAAATGTAAATTCCATTGTTCCAATATGTCTTTGCAACTTTACTTTTCTCATAATATGAATCTTTCATAGAACTCTTATTATCAGTAACAATTGGGAAAAATTAACACGCTATTTGGCTTAGCTTCTTATAGTTAGGTGTAACATCTTAGCATCTCCTTGAAATTCAATCTAACCTAATTTATTTAAAGATGCAAATGTTCCTCACACCTCGCATTCTAAAACTTCAGCCATGTCTACATATTCAGCATTTCAAACCTAGCTTCCCTTTTGATAACTCTAAAGCTCCAGACCAGCTGCCTCCAATTCAATTAAATCCACCCCCCCCACACACATTCACACAGAGAAACTAATCCAAGGGCCACTATTAAACTACATTTACAATAAATCACAACAATATTATCGAAATCATTACATTTTCATAACCTCCCCTTACTGGAAAATGAACCGTCATTTAAAAAGACAGCTTCATTTTCTTAACCCATATTACGTTACCTCCGATACCCATCTATATACTCACACTATTACATTACCAAATGCATGCATTAACATAATATATACACAAATCCTTCGTATCAACAGAAATCATTCCAGCCCAGTGTCCAGGTTTTGTAAATATCCAATTTTCCCTCTCAGTTTCAAATTCTTGATGGCGCATCCACAATTATATTTTCTCACCCAGCCACATGTAAAGTCTGTAGATTAAATGATTGCAGTAATAAAGTCCATCTGAATAGCCTTGCACTTCCGTCTCAAAATTTGTCCAGAAGCTTTAAAGGATTGTGGTCTGTATAAACAATTGCTTCTGACGAATTTTTTGCAATGTAAATCTCAAAATGCTGCAATGCTAACACCAGACCCAGAGTCCCCTTTTCGATCTTTGAATGTCTTCTTTGTTGTACATTCAACTTCTGTGAAAAATACCCTACCGGTTTCTGAATTCCAGGGTCATCATCTTGTAACCATACGGCCCCAAAGCCTATATCACTTGCGTCAACAGCCAACTTAAATTGCTTGGCATAATTGGGTACTGCCAAAACTGGTGTTGTCGTTAATACAGTTTTCAAACTGTCAAATACCTTCTGACTCTCCTGTGTCCATTCAAACTTTGAGTTCTTTTTTAATAGTTCAGTCAATGGAGCAGCCACACGGCTAAAATTTGGTATAAATTTCTGGTAAAACCCACTCATGCCCAGAAATCTCAAAACTTCTCATTTTGTTGTAAGCATTGGGAAATCCATGATAGCCTTGACTTTCACATCTCTCAAAGCCACCTTACCATGTCCAATGGTATGGCCTAGATATGTAACTTTCGCGTTTGCAAATTCACTTTCAGCCAAGTTCATCACCAAATTAGTTCCTTGTAGTCAACTAAATAATTCTTCCAGAAGTTGTAAATGCTCCTCCCATGTTTGACTGAAAACTATCAAGTTGTCATTACTCAGTCCTGCAATTCCTTTGTTTGTCAGTCTTTGAAATGCTGAAGGTGCATTTTTCATACCAAATGGCATGACTTTAAACCGATATGGTCCATCTGGCATCACAAAAGTCGATATCTCCTTTGCTCTCTCTGATATCAGTACTTAACAATACCCTTTAGCAAGTCAATCTTTGTGATAAATTCTGATTGTCCCACTTTCTCAATGTAACCTTCCAACCATGGTATAGGACGTAAATCTGCTTTTTGTGATCATATTCACCTTTCGATAGCCCACACAGAGTCTTTGTGTTCCATCCTGTTTCAGCACCAGCACAATAGGCGAACTCCAGTTACAACAACTAGACTCAATGATATCATTTTGAAGCATGAATTCAATTTCTTTCTGTACTTGTGATAACTTTGCTGGATTTAATATATAAGGATGTAGCCTTATCGAAGATGAAGGGCAGGATTTTCCGCACCTGGCCGCCGCCGGTATCTTGCGATCCCACCACAAGTCAATGGACTTCTGGCTGGGGCATCGCCTCACCCACGATGGGTCCCGCCCACGGTGGGGCCAGAAAATGCCAGCCAAAATTTCTACATGCACATCACGGGCAGAATATCACGCTTGGCATGCGGGCACGTGCCCGACACATTCAAGCATAAAATGACGCACGATGATGCCGGGCGAGCGTCTCAAAGTCATTGCACAGTCTCACGATATTTTGTTCGGGGGGCGTGCAGCTGGAGTCGGGTGCGCACCTGCCCACCATTAAAAGGCCCATTAAGAAGCTAATTAAGTTCAACCTTATGCTGCCCACCAACCCAATTGTTGGCAGGCAGGCGAAAAGGCCAAGCAGCCTTTACATTTTTTGGGAAACCTCATCCATGGCGGGATGAGGTTTCCTAAAGCAAATAAACATCAAAGAAAAATTTTATTTCTGAATTAAAAACATGTCCCAGCTCATGTGACAGAGTCACATGAGGGGACATGTTTTATGACAATTTTATTCCCTTTATATATTTTAAGCAGTGCTTCATCTCCCTGAGGCAGCTCCATGCCCCAGGGAGAATGAAGCGCTCTTTGGCTTGCATGTGCGAAGGTCGCGCTAGGCCCACTTGTCCTCCTTCCCTTGCCTGCACAGTCAGTGCTGAGCGCTGTCACTCACGTTCCACGCTGGGCGGGCCTTCATTGGTCCACCAGCGTGAAATGACAGTGCGGGGCCGATTGCAGGTGGCGGTCAGCTTCCCAACCGCCCTGATCGAGCACCCTCGCCAAGGGCAAAATCTTGCCCCATATGTAGCTAAATTTGTTACCCCCAAGCTTATTCCCACAAATAGCTTTGTGTGACTGCAATAGCTTCTTCAAATCACTTTGACACTTGTCTGGAAGGTTACTCAATATTACATTTAAATTTACAAGTACCCCATCATTATCCAACTTTATTAGAGGAAAATCAATTTCAGAATCCTTCATTTCTACCTCTCTCTTTATCTACCACCAGTAATACCTCTTTTTGGTCCTCTTCCCTGTCAAAGTGCTTTTTAAGCATATTTATATGACACAGCTTCTGCTTCTTTCTTCTTTCTGGAGTATTTATTAAATAATTTACTTCACTTAACTTCTTTTCAATCCTGTAAGACCCATTAAACCTTGCCTTTAATGAGTCACCCTGTACTAGTAACAGAACCAGCACTTTTTCCCCACAACAAAGGTTGTAGCTTTCCTATCTGTCTTCAATTTTATCTCTTGCTGTGATATCTTCGAATGTTCCCTAGCCAACTCACATGTGCTGTCCAATCTTCCTCTTTGATACATAATCCAGGAGAGTAGTTTTGAGTAATTTTGACCCATCAATTTCTCATGAATCAATTTCAGTGGTCCCCATAGCTCATGACCACAAACTAAGTTTGAAAAGACTAAAACCAGTCAATGCATTAGGAGCATCCCTAATAGCAAATAACAAGAATGGAATTCCCCAACACCATTCCTGTGGATAGTCCTGACTATATGCCCTCACCATAGTTTTAAAGTTTGGTGCTATCTTTCCAAAGGCCCTTGTGACGTAGGATGGTGAGCTGTTGACCTAAACTGTTTTTTATCCCAAACTGTTCATTACGTCCTTACAAAGATGTGACATGAAATTTGAACCCTGACCTGATTGTCTTTTTTAGTTAAATCATATATTGTAAAACAATTTAGTCAACTCTTCCACAATTTTATTTGTTGTAATATTTCTCAAATATATCAGTCCAGGAAACCTTATATATACATCCATTATCACCAGTGTGTATAGATTTCCACTTTTAGTCTTAGGGAGGGGTTCTACACAATCAATCATCAAAAGGTTGTTCAAATGCTGGATTGGAATTAAAGATGTCGGCTTAATCACTGCTTGTGGTTTCCCTATTACCTGACATGTGTGACATGTTCTACAGAATTTGACGACATTTCTATGCAATCCAGGCCAATAAAAAATATTTTTGTATTTTGACTGTGCCTTTCTAATTCCTAAATGTCCCCCCCCATTGGAATTTTATGAGCTATTATCAGAATCTCATTTCTATATCCAAATGGTATAACAACCTGATGCACTTGCTTCTAGCTTTCATTTGCTGAAACATGATAAGGCAACCAATTTCTCGTTAAAACATTACGCTTAAGGTAATAACATTCTGGAATACATTCAGTCTCTGTTTCTGAGTAACCTGTTTGATATAACTGTCCTATTTGCATTTCCTTTTCCTGTAACTCTACCAACTGCCTTGAGCTAAATGTCTCAGCTGCATTGTTGTCCAGTCTTTTTTCCTGAGCTATCTTATCAAAAACAGTGTCAGCAAATTGAACTTCCACACCTTCTCCTTGCCTTTTAACTTCCAGTTCTTCCTGTTTCAACCTGTGAGCCTGTGATCTTGTTATCACACAATCTGGAAACAATCCAGGATGCTGGCTCTACAACACGTCTATTGAAGACCCTCCACAGGCTCCTTAACTACCATAGGCATCACCCACATCTGTGACCCAGCTATATCATTACCCAAATAAACTGAAATCCTGCAAGAAGCAATTTTTCCACTGCTCCAACAATAACCTCACCTGTTTTACACTTACCATTTAAATTTACCTTCCACAATGGGATAGGCATAGCATCTCCATGAACCCCACTTATTATCACCTGTTCCTGCAACATCCCTCTGAACAACAAATATCACTATCCCACAACATTAAGGATTGACTAGTCCCATGTCTCTTAAAGTTTTAACATCTTCACCTACTCCACCCTGTACACATGGAAAGACTTTCCCTTCACATACAAAATCTTTAAACATTTCTGCAACCTGCTCCTCGGAGCTCCCATGTGTAAATTGTGAACACATTCCCACTTCTTTACCTATCACTTATTCTTCCTGTTTTACCTGTGCACAAACCATTGGGTTTTCCTGTGCCTGAACCTCAGAACCCATGGTACTTTTTCTTCCAGAATTGTTCTGCACCCCAATAATCCCAACAGATTTTCCCCGTAATTTCCAACACACTAACTTGAAAACACTTCCATTTTTGAGTGTTACTTCTACCCTCAGCACCTTCCTTTTTATTCTGAAAAAAAAACTTCCTGGGAATTTCCACCCACTCCTTTTCTTCCCTGACTACCCACCTTCCTTTCACCATCCCACTTTATATCCTTCTCGGATTTAAAAGGGTGATGAGAAAAAGGTTTATCTCTATGAACTAACTCATAATCATCAGCTATCCCTGCTGCTTGTCTTAGCATTTCAACTCTCTGATCCTGCACATGGGTTCTCACCACCAAAGGAATTGAATCCTTAAGTTCTTCCAAAAGAATTACTTCTCTAAGAGCTGCATATGTTGTCTCTATCTTTAATGCCTGAATCCACCAATCAGAATTACCTTGTTTTACCCTTTCAAATTCAATATAAGTTTGCCCAGAGATAAAAACAAAAAGCTAAAAGCTACTGCGGATGCTGGAAATCCAAAACAAAACAAAAACAGAATTACCTGGAAAAACTCAGCAAGTCTGGCAGCATCGGCGGAGAAGAAATCAGTCAATGTTTCGAGCCTCCATGGCCCTTCGGCAGAACTGCAGCATAGTTTCAACAAGGGAGAAATATAAATTGGTTTAAGGTGGGTGGGGGGCGGGGGGGAAGAGACACATTGAGGGTGTGGTGTGAGCAGATAATCAAAAGATGTCAGAGACAAAAGAGGTGTTGAAGGTGGTGGTCTTTGTCTGAGAAAAGTGCTAATTAAGAATGGAATACAGGATATTCAAAGTACAGCTCTAGTGGGGGTGGGGTGGAAAGACTAAAGGTTTTAGTTTTAGATTTAAAAATAATGGAAATAGGTGGGGAAAGAAGAATCTATATAAATTATTGAAAAAAAAGCGGGTGGGGGGGAAAAAGAAACGGGATGGGGATGGGAGGAGGGGGAGTTTAAGATCTAAAGTTGTTGAATTCAATATTCAGCCCAGAGGGCTGTAAAGTGCCTAGTCGGAAGATGAGGTGCTGTTCCTCCAGTTTGCGTTGGGCTTCACTGGAACAATGCAGCAAGCCAAGGACAGACATGTTGGCAAGAGAACAGGGTGGAGTGTTAAAATGGCAAGCGACAGGGAGGTTTGGGTCTTTCTTGCGGACAGACCGCAGGTGTTCTGCAAAACGGTCGCCCAGTTTGCGTTTGGTCTCTCCAATGTAGAGGAGACCGCATTGGGAGCAACGAATGCAGTAGACTAAGTTAGGGGAAATGCAAGTGAAATGCTGCTTCACTTGAAAGGAGTGTTTGGGCCCTTGGACGGTGAGGAGAGAGGAAGTGAAGGGGCAGGTGTGCAAACCCAAACCTCCCTGTCGCTTGCCATTTTAACACTCCACCCTGTTCTCTTGCCAACATGTCTGTCCTTGGCTTGCTGCATTGTTCCAGTGAAGCCCAACGCAAACTGGAGGAACAGCACCTCATCTTCCGACTAGGCACTTTACAGCCCTCTGGGCTGAATATTGAATTCAACAACTTTAGATCTTAAACTCCCCCTCCCCCCATCCCCACCCCGTTTCTTTTCCCCCCCCACCCGCTTTTTTTTCAATAATTTATATAGATTCTTCTTTCCCCACCTATTTCCATTATTTTTAAATCTAAAACTAAAACCTTTAGTCTTTCCACCCCACCCCCACTAGAGCTGTACTTTGAATATCCTGTATTCCATTCTTAATTAGCACTTTTCTCAGACAAAGACCACCACCTTCAACACCTCTTTGACCCTTTTGTCTCTGACATCTTTTGATTATCTGCTCACACCACACCCTCAATGTGTCTCTTCCCCCCCGCCCCCCACCCACCTTAAACCAATTTATATTTCTCCCTTGTTGAAACTATGCTGCAGTTCTGCCGAAGGGCCATGGAGGCTCGAAACGTTGACTGATTTCTTCTCCGCCGATGCTGCCAGACTTGCTGAGTTTTTCCAGGTAATTCTGTTTTTGTTTTGTTTTATAAGTTTGCCCAGGCTGTTTTTCCATATTACTTAATTTCTGCCTGTATGCCTCAGGAAGCAACTGATATGAATTCAAAATAGCCTTTCTTACCACATAATAGTTCACCAATATTTCTTCTGACAGTGAGGCATAGCCCTCATGTGCTCTACCCACCAACCTAGACTGAAACAACAATATCCAGTTTTCCTGTGGCCATTTCATCTGTTTAGTTATCTTCTCAAATGAAATAAAGAATGCTTAACATCTCTTTCTTCAAACTTTGGAAGAGCTTGTACAAATTCAAACATCTCCCCACTGGGTTCTGATCTGGAAATAGGTCCTTCCACACCTTCTGATGTCTCTTTTTTTAACTGCCAGAGTATTAAGCTGCAATTCTCTGTTTCTCTATTTTTCTCTTTCCCCCTTTTCAAACCTTGCCATTTCTAATTCCCTTTCCTGTTTTCATTCTCTCTGCTGCCATTCTGCCTGTTCCCTTTGGAATGCCCTTTCTCTTTCCTTTTCTTTTTCTGCTGCCTCTGGTTCCAATTTTTTCATTTGCAACTGAATTTGAGCCCATTCCAATGACCTGCCACTTGGAGAACTCAGTCTCTCGGGTATTCCTTCTGATTTTAAATGCTGTGATTTACCTTCAATTATGTCCGATTTCCCTACCCCTGCAGGTAATCCTACTTGTAACTTATCTGTCAATTCCATTAACTTAGCTTTAATTACCTTTTGTGAACCAACCAAAGTTATAACTTTAACTTCCTGACAAGTCTTAGCAACTGCCAAAGCCATATTGCAGTCTCATCTCTTTTAAAAAAAACAAACCTCTCACGAATTGACCCCGGATTCAAAATGCCTCTCATACTCATAACCTTAAGATTCAACAACTCCAAACCAATCCAGGAATTTCAAATGTATCTTGCAAAGAGCCCTCAGTTTTGTTACGTCACAGTGGATGTTAAATGCGGAGCTGCTCAAATCTCAGAGGGAAACTTGAAACAGCTGCCACAACTGTTGTGTAATTTGTATTTTATTTCAAGATGTGTGCCTTGAATTCAGCAGTAATAAGTCCACGAGTCTTAGATTTTTTTTTTACAAAACTAAATTAAACATTTATTAATAGAGGAAAAGATTTTAAGCACATGCATAGGCCTATAAATTGCTACTATAATAACTCCTAACTCCCCTAATTAATCTGGCTCCCAGTTACACCTCTGTTAAGGCAACAGTAAAAACAAATAAATTTTAACAGACCCAGGCAAAGCACACAATACCCTGGGCAGTGATATTCACAGTTAGTTTTCTTAGCTTTGGTTCCTATAGACAGCAACTTGATGCATACTGGCTGGATGCTTTTCACACTTGTTAGATCTTAGAATGCCTTCTCCTTACACATAGCCTCATCTCCTTTATACATGTTTCTCTCTTTTAAATGTAAAGTCCATTGTTAGAATATGTTTTTGCAACTTTACATTTCTCATAATATAAATCTTTCATAGTACTCATATTATCAGCAACCTTTGGGAGAAATAAACACACTGTTTGGCTTAGCTTCTTATGGCTAGGTGTAACATCTTACCATCTCTTTGAAATTCAAACTAACCTAAGTTATATAAAGATGCAAATGTTCCTCATACAGCACATTCTAAAATTTCAGACATATTTACATATTCAGCATTTCAAACCTAACTTCACCTTTGATAACTCTAAAGCTCCAGACCAGCTGCCTCCAATTCAATTAAATTCCCCACACACACACTTCCACACAGACAAATAACTAATCCAGACCCCGCTATTAACTTACCTTTACAATAAATCACAATAATATTATGAAAATTATTAAATTTTCATGACAGTGCCTGCCATGAGCTCTTAACCCACTTTCTAGAACCTCATTAGCTTTTGCAAAGAAATCGATCTGCCTGTTAACTGATGCACATAATGTACTTATTTTGATATTTATCAATGCACGAAGTATCATATTTCTACACCAACTGTATGACACTCTGGTTATTTAAAACAGTAACTATTTCACAGCATCTTGTCTGTTCTTTTAACAACTATTTTTACAGTATACTATTCTTCCAAGCTCCACATCCGGTATCCTTACACTGTTTGCTATTGATACAGTGGGTGCCATTTCTACAGTAAATTCAGTGGATTATGAAGCTGCAGATCAGGTATGACTATGACAAACTATTCACTTCTTCAGCACTTTATAAGTAATTATATTATAAAACTCACTGTGCAATTGTTTATCAGTTTCAAATATTCCTGTGATAGCGATAGAAAAAGATATTTGGGTTAACAGGGTCTATGAAGTGGGCAGTTGATCAGTTTGGTGACTATCATCATTTGTTGCGAAATTGTTCTTCCCTGAAAGGCTGTATCTTCAACACCCAGCTCACTGCAAATTGAAGTCCCTTCATTATATGCTAGTTTTCTTTAAGCTCAACAGACCTACAATATTGACCTATACCTTCCAAGCTCCCAAGCAACGGATTTGGGAGGTATCCCAAAAGTGCGCTGGGGAATCCCTCTGGGAAGTTCCCAGGTAAGTGTTTGCATGGCAATTGCCCAGTAGTGTATCCTTCTAGTGGACAATTATGCTGCACTGGGAACCATTCAAAAATGTGGTTTAAATCACAACCTTAGGGTGGTTCCACCAGGGTTACACCAATAGTTACTCAGAAAGAGTTAGAAGAATTAAAACCTCTTCTAACTTCTGGTTAACTATTGTAAAGACCCAGGTCTATGCTGCAGGACACCCCCACACCCCTGATGGGACACCCCCATGCCCTCCCGGCCACCCACCCCCCTGACCCCTGACACCTCCCCCCAACACTCCTCGACCACCAAAATCCGGCCCTTGACTTCTGACACCCCCAACATTCCTCCGTCCTCTGACACCCACTACACCCTGATCCCCTGACACCCCCCACCTCCTGATCACCCCCCCCCACCCCCCCAACCTCCAAAACCCCACTCCCCAGACATCCCACACCCCAAAAACCACCCCTAAACCTTGGACACCTTCCTCAACACTGGACTTCTGACCACCCCATCACCCCCAACCCCCCGGACTTTCAACTGACCTCCACCCCCGACCTCGGACACACCCCACCCCCCACACCGCACGGACTTCCGACCTCTCTCCCAACCGTACCTTGAACCCCACCACCTGGTGCACCGGACCTCCAACTGACACCCCCAGCCCTCCAAACCTCCGACCAATCCCCCACATCACTCCGAGCCTCCGACCCAACCCTTCGGACCGCCCCTGGACACCACCACCTCCCAAATCCTATCCTGTTACCTTAAACACTATCTCCACTGTGGCCTATCCATTTCCCTGGCCCTTTAAACTTACCTGCTTTATGGCAGCAAGTGTCATAAAAAGGGGCTGTGGCCTCCTTGAATCTGCTAGAGCTAGACTTTGCTGGGGCCTGCGAGGAGTCTCTCAATGCAGGCCCCAGGCAGCTCTGGTGAAAGGAAGTGTCAACGTGATTTTCAAGAACAGTTATGTAGGTTTTCATTTCTTCTAATTCTTCTGGGCCAGAACTTTCCGATGCTATAGCCGGAAGCTATGGACCACCTTTTCTCATTTCTATCCAAATCTTTAAATGTAAATCAAGTTTGTTTGTAATGAAATGGTTAGACAACTGTTGCCCCATTTTCTGTCGCCATTGGTCAATCTACCCATCCCATAATCATACAAATGCCTCTCTGGGCTAATGAGTTAGAGTTAGAGGCGTACTGTCATTTATCACCACACCTTCTCTGATTCCACTCAAACCTTTGGAGTACTTTCAATGTTCAAGTTAAATGTGGTGAAAAGGTAAAGCATTATGTTTCCATGTGAACAAAACAAACAGAGCCATGAGAATCAGACACCGGGTTAGAGATGCAATTGCTAAGACTCCAGATGACACAATATATTGCCAACTCTGTCAGAACCATGAAGGCCACAAGTAGATAAAAATTGGCCTGGCTATGCATTGCAATAAAATAACCACAGCTCGTGAGACAGAATTGGAGGCCGTAAAGATTAGGGTGTGGTGTAAACACCTCAAACATGGCCACCAGGGGTTTCCTATGGCTATGTTTGCAACAAAGGTTGTTAATCATGGCACAATAACTTTTGTGTGATTCAGGACCAGGTAGGTTTAGCAACAAGTTATTGTTCTTTTCAACTGTTTGACAGGATTAGATCTAGTTGATAAGCAATAGATACAAATTGTTTCCTCCACAGGTCCATTCCAGCTAGTCAGATTTTTAACTTCATGAGTTATGTTTCTGGCACAAAGACTTCTGAGGGTAGGGGCGAGGGTCTACCCTTAAAATATTCAGCTACATGGGGTTTCATAAACTCATAATAGTATCCCACCAAGCTAACACCACACTAGAGGTGTTTACACCAGGGTGGATTCTTGGGGGTCTCGCCTGCAGACTGGCGAGCTGGCGAGAGACCCATGCTGCCTCTCTTTGGGAAGGCATATTCAATCAGATGCCAATCAGACAATGGTGAGGCCAGCAGCGATTTTTACCCTGCAATGAAAATGCCAGGGGCCAAAGTCTTCCCTACCAAGAGCTGCTGGCCAATAGAAGAGCGGCAGCTCTTCCGCAGCACCACTGGAGAGGCTCTGGCTGCTGCCAGAAGGATAGGCACTGGAGTCCCAGAACCGCGGAGTGATCCAGGTTGCAGGTAAATAATGTATGTGGAGTGTTTCACGGGGTGGGGATCATGGGGAGAGGGGTGTAGGGGGCTCAGCAGCAAACGCAGGGTGTGGCTCTCACCCTTCCTCACATCAAGTCCCTTGATCAGGCACTGAGTTTCTTTGATCGAAGCAGCACCCTCCAGGAGGTGACAAGCTGTCACAAGGTGACAGTTTTAACTGTCATGCAGGCCATATGGCAACAGGCCTACCTGCAGCACAGTGTATACCAACACAGTGAGTGGGGGGGGGAGTGGAATCAGGCCCTTAAGTGGTCATTAATTGGCTGGTTAAGGGCCTCAATTGGCAGTGGGTAGGGAAGATTGACTCTGGGCCTTCTGCCCAGAAATTAATTCTGTTGGAGACGGGAAGGTGGCAGAGTTTAGCTACGCCACAAACCCACCTAATTACATGCCTGTCACACCTCCAAGCTCGCCACCAGAGAGAGCAGAAGATTCCACCCTACATCCTAATCTTTACAGCTTCCAACTCTGTCCCAAAATCTTTCTTTATTGAACTGTAATGCATAGGCCAATCTTTATCTATTTATGGCCTTCAAGCCTTTTGACTTCCTTCGAGATTTTTGAGGTGTCTGAGTAGATGCAGCTCCTAGTCGGCAACTGACTCTTATTCTTCAGCCTGTTTCATTCACACAAATAAAAGCTTCCCCATTGTCCACATTT
Organism: Cetorhinus maximus; assembly: GCF_964194155.1. Classification (NCBI taxonomy): domain Eukaryota; kingdom Metazoa; phylum Chordata; class Chondrichthyes; order Lamniformes; family Cetorhinidae; genus Cetorhinus; species Cetorhinus maximus. The sequence goes on from NC_135890.1 coordinate 29,402,899, forward strand.
GACTTAAGCATTTAAACTACTTTAAAATATTCTAACAATTCCTGTCATAGGAAACAACTGAGCACCACCATGAGATGGAGCTATCCCATCCATGAATTCTTCAAGCGGCTATTGCACTGTTAAAATGTACAGAGCTTTAAAGTCAACCTGCCTGCTATAGATGCTACCCTTCAGTGATGGGGAACCCCAGAATGAATTGGATCTGGAATATAAATGCAGCAATTTGGTCACTGCCTGACTCCAGTCCCTCTGTCAGTTGAGATCCTGTTTGATCTCTCAGAGGTTGCTGGAATAGTGCTCAGTGTAGATTGATTACATTTTTGGATCATTATTTAACAGACTTGGAATAATTAATATCTCTCAGTGGAATAGTCAAAGTCATGAGAAATGCCCCAGAAAGTTTCTTCCAAGCTCATCTGAATACATCAGAGACATAAAAACATCAGAGGCTGGCAATGTAACATTGCTCTTCTGTATCAATAAAGTTAAAAACAGCAAAGAAATGATGAATCATTTTGAACTATTTAGTCCAGGACCGCTATTACTTGCTGCCTTTCCATTGGTTTTCCAATTCACTACTTGTTACTGAGACTTTACAGGCACCATTTACTTGGTCTAATAGTTTAGTCTTGTCACAGCCTCTATTGATTTCAGTTATAGTGTTCGGTATAACATATGGGCCTGGATTTTGTGGTCAGTGGCAAAGTGATGTCACTCACTGCTGACCTTAATGAAAACTGCCCACAAAGATCGAGCAATCTCTGAGGCATGGCTTTCATCTTTCCCAACTTTAATTTAATTGTGGTGACAGCTCAACAGGATATCCAGCATCCGGCAACAGTGATGTCATCAAGCAGGCTAATCAACCAATCACATTGAAGAATTGTCACAGACAGCAAACGAGAAAGTAAAATGCAGTGATTATCCTTCACCTTTTATTCATTTTATAGGAAAACCTGACTCTGTTCATTTGTATAACCATCATATGTCAACAGGACTAAATCTGGAAATGTGCATGAAAACAGAAGAGGAGATTAATTTCAGTAACTCACCAAGGCTTGGCTGACAGTATCTTACAAAACCATGACCCCTATCACCTTGAAAGTCAATGGCAGTAGATGCATCACCTGCAAATTCCCCTCCAAGTCACAAACCATCCTGACTTGCAACTATCACTGACACTCGGTCAGAATCCTGCAACTCCCTTCCTAATAGTGTGGTGGGTGTACATACATGGGCCACATGGCTCACCACCACCTTCTGAAGGGCAATTAAGGATGCGCAATAAATGCTGGTCTAGCCAGTCATGTCCACACCATGTAAACAAATAATTTAAAATACATTGCATATATTTTACCAATTGCTTACGTCTCTAAATGTCCCACTCTTGTGACTAAGCCCAGCAGCTCATTCATCAGCAGAAGTTTATTGACCCAAAAGGATGACTCACTGAACTGTAGCAGATATATTAGCTCTAGTTGGTTTTCAATAATGAAAATCCAATTGCATTTTTTCTCTCTGCAGCTAAGGCAGTATCATGCAATGGTTTCTGTTGCTGACCCAGCAGGCAATACCTGCACTGGCATTGTAACTATCCACATTACTGATGTCAATGATGAAGCTCCAGTCATAAGGTTCGTTACTGAACTCTTATATGTAGGCCACATTTTGAGTTATTACTGTCTTTGAGAAAAAGAATCAGCTTTATTCTTGCATACAATGTTAAAGATTTGGGAGAATCATAAATTCTGAATTCAAAGGCACATTTCTGCTGAATAATTGCATGAGGTTGTTCCTTTTCCTCTTTTTGAATGTTTTCAGTCAAAAATGAAAATCTGTCCATGTGGGTCACAGTCACATAACTTGTTTGCAACTTAGACTCTGAATGAAGCATTATGTGACACTGAAATAATCCATATGGTCCCCCAGAGTTTAGAAAAGCTCATTTTCAAAATTTAGCCTTTTATTAATACTAAATAGACCATGGGCAGTAATGGTTCAGACTCTGAGAAGCACTGTGAATTGTAGTCTCGTTGCAGATCATTTATACTTTATTCCTAATCATTTTATAACTCTCAACATCAGCAACTCACATTTATTTAGTGCCTTTAATGTAATAAAATGTCCCAACATGCGTCACAGGAGCGTCATGAATCAAAGTATGACGCCACGCCACATAAGGAGATATTAGGACAGATGCCAAAGTCTGGGAAAAGTGGAAGTTTTTAAGAAGTACATTAAAGGGGGAAAGTGAGGGAACGAGTCAGAGAGGTGTAGGGAGGTAATTCCAGAGCTTGGGGATAGACAACTGGAGACATTGTCCCCAGTGGTGGAGCAATAATAATTGGGAATGATAAGCGGCCAGAATTAGAGGAGCACAGATATCTTGGAAGGCTATGGGACTGGTGGAGCTCACAGAGATCGGGAGGGGAAAGGCCATGAAGGGATTTGAAAACCAGGATAAGAATTTTAATGCTGCTTCAGCATAAGCCAGTGTAAGTCAGTGAGCTCAGGGATGATCGGGGATGGGATATGCTGCAGGTGAAGACATGGGCAGCGGTGTTTTTGATGGTCTTGAGTTTACGGAGAATATGCATGTGCATATGTCAATGTAGATAAGAAGTGGCAAATTGGTAATGAACGGCAGAAAGACTTAAATTCATGTTATTCCACACAATAGTACTTTAATACTTGGGGTAGAATGAATTTATATTTCCTATTTCTGCCATTTTTCTATTTAAATTGTTTTAGTAATCATAATTTAGTTCAAACCAGTTGTAAAGGCAGAAAGCACCTTAATAATGAACTTTTGTTTTCTAGTTTATGCCCTTCGAGTCCAGTGTCCGTGGATGAAGAAGTACCTGTTGGAACAAATGTAGTGTTTATATCAGCCTTTGACAATGACACCACTGACTCTTTGACTTTCTCCTTTGCAACCCCTGAAACTGACTTTGAAATTTATCAAGGTAAGGCGATTGACATCTCTTCATTAAGTCTTTTCAAAGAGAGAATTCAGAACATATTATTATCCCAATTTTCATTTGCTGCTTTTCTCTCTCTTTTTGACCAATGTCTGTTGATACTGGTGTACCATCAGCTAGTGAGAGATCAGAGTATGGAATATGGAGTATGCATAAAACAAAGTTGCAGATTGGTTGTCCAAAGTTAGTATTGGGAGGCCCAAGCTATTTTTGATTTGGACATCATTTAAATGTTTCAGGAGACTCCCTTGCCCTCACAATTTACTTTACACCAACGATACCGAAGCCATAGTTGTGGTTAATGGGAAATTTAAAATAAAAGCTATTATTAAGATGAACGAGGCATTAATATGTGAGAGCAAATTGAGATGGTTGCATTTGGTAGAACGATTAAATAAATTTGAGATAATAATTTTGATGGGTTTGCATTACAACCTGTTTGTAATTTAAACAAAAACCCTTCTTCAAAATAAAATTCTTATAGAATCGTGGTGAGTAGATTAACATGTATAAAAGATTTTGCTTGCTGACCAGAGAGCACAATTTGATAGCTGTGAGTTACAGTATTCTAATGATACACGTTACAAAATAACTGGTAGGAAGCACAATTACTAACACACCAGCTACAAAGCAATTTCTATGATGGAAGGAAAGGTTGTTAAGGTTGGAAAACTATTCTGAAAGCATATGAAAACAGGGAGAATAAAAAAAAGTATGAATTGAGAGATACCATTTATTTGGTGAGAAGTAAGGAAAATGTAACACAGGTTTTCTAACCATACCAAAGGTCCTAAAAGGTCTACACAATTAAAATTCTGTAAACCAGTTGTGTTATTGTGCAGAAATTGTTTTGCTGTTTGCTAGCCTCTGATATTCCTGAGTTTTATTCAGTCTTGACAATAAATGTTCAATGGGAATAAGATTTAAGTGGCCACACATGACAATCCATTTTCCTGTTGTGTATTGAACTTCAGCAGTTCATAACCCATTTTATCTGTAGGAGTGTTGAGTCTCCAACCTTTCCCACAGCGAGTGCAACTCTTCCAGTGTGGAGCAGTATTAGTGCAATGAATATGGTTACAGCATAATTTATTAACCTGCCCAGCAAGATAAGCACCAGAAAGTAATTTCATAAATAGATGCAACTAAAAGATCAAAATTGCTTCAATAAACAACCTTAATAAAAATAAAATGTATTATTTACGAAGAACACAAGAATTATAGATAAAAGCAAAATACTGCGGATGCTGGAAATCTGAAACAAAACAAAAATTGCTGGAAAAATTCAACATTTCTGACAGCATCTGTGGAGAGAAAGACAGAGTTAATGTTTCGAGTCCAGATGACTCTTCTTCAGAACTAAAGAGAAGTAGAAATGTGGTGAAATATATACCATTTAATGGGGGTGGGACAGATGAAGCTGGATAGAAGGCCAGTGATAGGTGGGGGCAAAGGGGAGATTTCAAAAGGTGTCATAAACAAAAGGTAGAAGGGGTGTTGATGGTGGTGATACTGGCTAAAGGAGGCGCTAATGGTGACGTTAAGAGTGGAAAGCAGGATGAGCGAGTGACAGATGGCCCTAGTGGGGGGGGGATGGGGTGAGGTGGGGGGAGGGGGATGGTGTGGGAGAAAAGATCAAAATAGCCTAAAAGTTGGGGATAAAACAATGAATGGAAATAAATTTTAAAAATAATAACAGAAATAGGTGGGAAAAATGTATATATAAAAATAAATATTTGAATAAAGGGGATAAAAAAGGGCTGAGGATGGAGGAGAGAGATCATGATCTGAAGTTGTTGAACTCAATGTTAATTCCGGAAGGCTGTAAAGTGCCTAGTCGGAAGATGAGGTGCTGTTCCTCCAGTTTGTGTTGAGCTTCATTGGAACATTGCAGCAGGCCATGGGCGGACATGTGGACATGAGAACAGGGTGGTGTGTTGAAATGGCAAGCGAAAGGAAGGTCTGGGTCATGCTTGTGGACAGATCGAAGGGGTTCTGCAAAGCAGTCACCCAGTCTGCCTTTGGTCTCTCCAACGTAGAGGGGACCAGTTTATAGATAAACTGTCTCGATAAAATAAATGATCAATATTAGCTCATTTATCTCTCCCTTTCAGGTGTAAATTATGCATGGATTGTAACTAATTCCACTTTGGACTATGACAGTGCCTCTGCTATCAGAGAGTACCAACTAAATATACTCGTCACTGACCTGGCATCTCATGTCACCATCTGTAACCTAAATGTGTCTTTAAATCCTGTCAATGAAGCTCCTGTTTGTGACCCTCAGTTTGTAGCAGGTGAGTAAGATGAAAAATGAACTAATCAGTACATTGACTGTCAGTCAGTTGACGTGTAAAGGTATATCTGTCTCGTGTGGACATATTTGGTTCATATCGATGGAGGCTCTACTATAGAATGGAAGGATGAGCCTCAGTTGTTTTCAGTGTGCTGATTGGATAAGAACCCAATCCTGGACAGTGATACATGCCTCCCCTGTATATGGTGCATTGAAAGCCAGATGAAGCAGGTAGATGTGTTGCCATCTGAGTTAGGCACATGGCAAACCGATATTGCAGCTTCAGATTCATTCAGCCTTATCCAGCAGACATGAGAACACAACGGTCCATCAGAGGCTTTGTCTTGCCATGTATCAGGGTTAAGACCGCAAGGCTATAATGTGTTTTCTGCCCACATCTACTCCACTATCTAGATTGCAGTTCACCCGAGAGGATATTTTGGGAACTCCATAATCAAGCAGATGAGGGAATTTTAACTCAACATATGTTAAATGGTTAAAAATTTGAGACTAGAACCAACCCACGTAATCGTAACTATTTTTGGTAGATGGTGCAAGTTCACCAAAAATGCCAGTTAATGGAGAGTTCCAGTTACCAATGGAATACAACACGTTGCTTGTAGCATGAACTAATATGCGCGTGCTTAGCAAGTAAAGGACAGTATTCTTTTTTTAGCTGTTCAAACATATGATTTATTTGTCTTGTTTTCATAGTTTCACATTTTCAACATGAATAGAACACCAGTGTCTGAGGAGGATGCAAAGCCTTTTCCATTGCACTAAAATGGCCAGATGACCCACTAGTTCCACACTAGGCAGCTGAAAAAGCTAGGGCTGATGTAGTATTTAGGAGTAAGAGATTTTTTAATGGAATAGGTGATAACTATTGCTGAATAACCTTCCAGGACCTGAAGAATTCACTTTACAAGTATGGAGTCTCATTCCTTCCTCTGCTTGTGTGATCACACTGGCTAGTATGAAGCTACTTCTTTCATCTTTTCATCTTCAAGCAGTGCTCCCTCTGTTACTACTTGAGTTGATGGGTCCAAAAACCACCATTCCAGTACGTTTGCTGGATTTTTGTCAGGGAAGTTGGCATCAAATGATCCTTATGAATCATCTGCAAAAGCTGACAATGAATTTTCCTTGGCTCCAAATGCGCATCCCAAGCGGGTTTAAGGAGGAAACAAAAACAAAAAATGCCAGAAAAACTCTGCAGATCTAACAGCATCTGTGGAGAGAGAGGCAAAGATAACGTTTCTAGTCCATATGACTCTTCTTCAGATCTAAAGGGAGGTAGAGATGTGGTGAACTATATACTGATTATGTGGGGTGGAACTGGTGAAGCTGGATAGAAGACCAGTGATAGGTGGAGGCAAAGGAGAGATGGCAAAAGATTTCATAAACAAAAGGTCAAAAAGTAGTTAATGGTGGTGGTACTGGCTAAATGAGGTGCTAATGATGACATTAAGAAAGCAAAATGTGATCATGGCCAAACCAGTGTATGCACTCTGGAAAGTGACAGGTAGCCCTAGTGGAGGTGGGGTGGGGGGAGGGGACGGTGGTGGGACGAAAGGTCGAAAATAGGCTAAGAGCTGGGGATAAAACAATGAATGAAAGTGGAAATAATTTTTAAAATAATAATAATGAAAATAAGTGGAAAAAATAATAACTAAAATTTAAAAATATATAAATGAATGTGGAAAAAAGAGGGATGATAAAAGGGAGGGTGGGGATGGAGGAGAGAGTTCATGGTCTGAAGTTGTTGAAGGTTTAAGGCTGACATACTTTGTTTCCTCAAGGGCACTCATCAGCTTGTAATATTCAATAGTACATTAAAATACAGGCACGGGGTCCGGATAACTTTGTAATTGTTTCCAGCTGGTAAAGTTACAATTTGTATCAGGAAAGCTTCAAAAATTACAGTTAGTAGAGAATTCCAATTGGTCGATGATACAAAGTTTACTGTAATAATTAAATGAGGCTCATATTCAAGGAGACTACTTCAATTTCATGGTTGTGGTCCAGATTTCCAAGGGCTTGGGAAAGCTGGAAACTATAGGGAAGCAGGAGCTGCCAGATCCAGCAGCTAAGTAATTTTCAAACAACTGTTTCTTGGCCAGAAAGAGCAGGAGTGCTTCCCTCTGGACCCTCAAGGATGCTTTCTACCACAAACTCCCTTTCCCCACTGTGACCCTTCCCTGCTTTCATTTTGTTTTTCACCTTTCCTCGTTTCCATACTCCAAACTCCCCTTGCCAACACTGATCCTCTCCAGTTATCAGGGCTTGTTCCTCATGATCTGTGGCTGCTGACAGCTACCGCAAACTTTTCCAAGCATCAGCCAATCAGCCTTCAGAAATAAGCACAGCTCTTCTGCCTCACAACCAAAATAATATTTCCCAAGTTAATTTTCATGAACGTAGTGGCCCTTTGATGCTCAAGAAGAAATACAATTGGGTCACAAAATCTTTAGCCCTCCCTGCTGAAGGCAATTACAATACATTGATTTGTTGCATTAGGGGTTTTTTAATTTTTCATAGAACATGAGCTTTGCTGACAAAGCCAGTTACGTTGCCAATCAATAATTCACCTTAATTCCAATACTAAAGTGATAAATCCCACTCAAGTTATTCAGATGTGTCATCATTGGTTTGTCACAAACATAAACTAATTTACGGCCATGAGCACCATCATTTACAGATTGATACAATATTGTTTATAATATTATATTTACTTTGGTACAGGACATTCTGTCACTATTGCTGAGAACATTGCTATTGGTGCCTCTGTCTATAAGTTAACTGCATCTGATACTGATGGAGATACTTTACAAGTAAGTCTGTTCCAATGATGGGTTCTTTCTGCTCTTGATTGAGCTTAAGACATGCAATCTAAATTTTCATCCTCATTTTGAATCATTTTAGTCCTTGTGACAATGATGGTTTAGGTAGGGAATTCCAGGATATTGAAAGATAAGAGGTGAATTACTGATCAGAGAGTATCCAATCTCTGTACCACATGTAGCCACAGTGTTCATATGTTTGATCCAATTTAAGTTCTGGATAATGGAGATTCCCAATCTGTCAATGGTCGGGGAGCACAGCTGATTGCTCCTTCTCTTTTTGGGGATGGCCATTGTCTGTATACTCTTCCTTCTTGTCTTTCTCCTTCTTTCCCTCTAGTTTTCCTTCCTGTTCCCACATTCAACTATCACTAAAGCTCTGTCTCCTTGCTCTTCACTCTTGCCTCTCTACCTTTCTTTCTCCCTCTCTCATTCCTTATTACCAATCTCATTTCCTCATAGCTCCCTCTGCTTCACACCATCTTTGCCCATCTGCTTCCTTCTTCCTCTTTTCTTCCCAATCATCTCCACATTTATCTCAACCCTGCAGTTCTTCTTACCCAATCCCTCCTTCCCTCTGCTCTCCTCTTGTTCTCCTGCACCAGAGATGTCTCCTTTTGCCAATTCCTCCGCATCTGTCTCTCTGACTGCACATTGCCCCATCTCCATTTATCTCCAGTTGTCTGCCAAAACAGTAACCTTACTCCAGCTAAATACTGCACAAAGTGTTGACTTTCCTTATGCAACAGCACAAGGGATCAACTAATGGACAGAATATCTTCACTTTGTTGTAAGAATAAAAATTATGGGAAAACTCAGCAGGTCAGGCAGCATCAGTGGAGAGAAAGAGAGATAACTTTTCAGGCCAACGACCTTTCATTGGAATTTTGGAGTTTATCATAAAAGATCCACGTATGGGACTCACTGATGACAGGATCCAAATCTGAATCCGGAAGAAACCTGAACTCCCATTTCTTGTGTTTGACCACGACAAATTAAGATTGAAATAAAACCAAAAAATGAAGTTTATATGAGATGCTCACCAAAAGAATTGAATATTACATTGACAGAAATATAACTTCTCATTTTTTCAAGTATTCCTTTCTGCCGAGCTCCTCCATCAACACCACCGCACTATTTAACCTGGAAAACTTGGGCCTACTTACCACAGCAACTGCTCTGAATTTTGAAAATGGTGACATGGTATGAGATACATTATTACTAATGAAGAATGAGAATATCTTCAGCTCAGATATTTTATTCCAATCATTTTACAGACCTGTGATATAGATTTCATTAATGGATTTAATCTTGAGTTTTGTTCTTTCCCTCCAGCTTTTCTATGCTGTGCTATCTATTAATGACACTGCATCTCCAAGCCTCGCTTGCACAGGCACAGTAACTATCACAATTACTGATGAAAATGATGAAGTTCCAATCATCAGGTACGTCAAGTATTATTCCCCTGATGGCAGACAAGACCAGTTCTCATTTGCATTGATGGTTCTTTGGTTTACTAAACAGGAATATTTATCACATTTTCAGCTGCTGTCCATCAACTACCTTAACCCTGTATGAAGAAGTGGCTGCTGGGACAACACTAATAACTTTATCTGCCTCAGACGGTGATAACGATGATAACCTGACTTTTAGCTTTGCCGTAAATGAACCTTCTTTTGAAATCTACCAAGGTAGGAACACAATTAACCATTACACATCGCCCAGAACCCATGGTGAAATCTTGTGAATGATATTTTTATCTGCAGTTTTATGTTGGCATCAAGTTTCTTCCCCTGTTTCTCCATGTTCTTTGTGTGTTTCTTTGTCGTGTGTTGTGTTTCTCTTTGCTCTGATGTTTGTTTCTGTACTTGGATCTGTGGATGTGATGTTTTCTTACACTAAATCTCAATGGTTGTACGTGTGCACAATCCCTTTTCATTTATTGTGATATAACTTCTGTGTACATGTTGTTCCTTCTCTCTATCTGACCTTTGCTTCTGGCTGTGATCACATATCAATTCAGTGTTGTACATATATGGATATGTGTCATACAGCTCTGAGTTATTCACATTTTTTGCACTCTATAATTATTTGCATTGCTTTGTCTTTACAATACTTTTCCACGTGGTATTGTGCGGAGGTGGTGGTGTCATGGTACTAGCACTGGACTGGAATTCCAGAGAACCAGGGTAATGTTCTGTGGACAGGGGTTCGAATCCCACCATAATAGTTGGTGAAATTTGAATTCAATAAAAGTCTGGAATTAAAAGTCTGATGATGATCACAAAATCATTGCCAAATGTTATAAAAAGCCATCTGGTTCACTAAGGCCCTTTAGGGAAGGAAATCTGCTGTCCTTACCTGGTCTGGCCTACATGTGACTCCAGACTCACAGCAATGTGGTTGACTCTGACATGCCCTAGCAAGCTACTGAGTTGTATCAAAGTGCTAGAAAGTCAATGCGGAATAAAATCGGATGGACCACCTGGCAGTGACCTAGGCACTGGCAATGTCCGCAGAGTCCATGACGTTATTCATGAGTGACCACCGCACAGTCCTTGTGGAGACAAAGTCCTGTCTTCACATTCAGGATATCCTTGATCGTTCTGTGTGGCATTACCACCATGCTAAATTGGATAGATTTCGAACAGATCCAGCAACTCAAAACTGGGCAACCATGAGATGCTATGGGCCATCAACAGCAGCAGAATTGTACACAAACACAATCTGTAACCTCATGGCCCGGCATATCTCTACCATTACCATCAAACCGGGGGATCAACCTTGATTCAATGAAGAGTGCAGGAGGGCATGCCAGGAGTAGCACCAGGCATACTTAAAAATGAGGTGTCAACCTGGTGAAGCTACAACACAGGACTACTTGCCTGCCAAACAGCATAAGCTGCAAGTGATAGACAGAACTAAGTGATTCCACAACCAATGGATAAGATTTAAGCTTTGCAGTCCAGCCACATCCAGTCATGAATGGTGGTGGACAATGAAACAACTCATTGGCGGAGGAGGCTCAACAAATATCCCCACGCTCAATGATGGAGGAGACCAGCACATCAATGCAAAAGATAAGGCATTTGCAACAAACTCCAGCCAGAAGTGCTGAGTGGATGATCCATCCTGGCCTCTTCCAGAGCTCTGCAGCATCACAGATACCAGACTTCCGCCAATTGTATTCACTCCACATGATATCAAGAAATGGCTGAAGGCACTGGATACTGCAAAAGCTATGGGCCTAACAATATATCCGACAATGTGGAAAATTGCCCTGGTATGTCCTGCCTGAAGAAGGACAAATCCAAACCAGCCAATTACTGCCCCATCAATCTATTCCCGATCATCATTAAAGTGATGGAAGGGGTCATCAACAGTGCTATCAAACGGCACTTGCTTAGCAGTAACCTGCTCACTGACGCCCGGTTTGGTTTCTACGAGGGCCACTCAGCTCCTGACCTCATTACAGCCTTGCCTCATACTTGGACAAAAGAGCTGAACACCAGAGTTGAGGTGAGAGTGACTACCCTTGACATCAAGGCAGCATTTGACCAAGTGTGGCATCAAGAAGCCCTAGCAAAACTGGAGTCAATGGGAATCAGGGGGAAAACTGTCCGCTGATTGGAGACATACCTAGCATAAAGGAAGTTTGTTGTTGTTGTTGGATGTCAATCATCTCAGCTTCAGGACATCACTGCAGGAGTTCCTCAGAGTGGTGTCTGAGGCCCAACCATCTTCAGCTGCTTCATCAATAACTTTCATTCCATCATAAAGTCAGAAATGGGGATGTTCGCTGATGATAGCACAATGTTCAGCACCATTCACGACCCCTCAGATACTGAAGCAGTTCATGTCCAAATGCAGTGAGACCTGAACAATATCCAGGCTTGGGCTGACAAGTGGCAAGTAACATTCATGCCACACAAGAACGCAGGCAATGGCCATCTCCAACAAGAGAGAATCTAACCAACACCCCTTAACATTCAATAGCATTACGACCACTGACTCTCCAAATATGAACATCCTGGGGGTTACCATTGACCACGAACTGAACTGGACTAGCCAAAAAAAACACTGTGGCTGCAAAAGCATTTAAGAGGCAATGAATCCTGCAGTGAGTAACTCATCTCCTGACTCGCCAATTAAAGCCTGTCCACCATCTACAAGGCACAGGCCAGGAGTGTAATGGAAAAATCCCCACTTGCCTGGATGAGTGCAGCTCCAACAATATCCAAGAAGCTTGACATCATCCAGCAGCCCACTTGATTGGCACCCCATCCACAAACATTCACTCACCCCACCACTGACGCACAGTAGCAGCAGTGTGTACCATCTACAAGATGTACTGCAGGGACTCACCAAGGCTCTTTAAAGCACCTTCCAAACCCAAGACTGCTACCATCTAGAATGGCTAGGGCAGCAGACACCTGGGAACACCACCACCTAGAAGTTCCCCTCCAAGGCACTCACTATCCTGATGGGGAACTATATCGCCGTTCATTCACTGTTGCTGGGTCAAAGCCCTGAAAGTCCCTTCCTAACAGCATGTCACATGGACTGCAGTGGTTCAAGAAGGCAGCTCATCATCACCTTCTCAAGGGCAATTTGGGATAGGCAATAAATGCAGCATTAGCCAGCAACGTCCATATCCCATGAATGAATAAAAGAAACAGAGACCTTTGCAGGAAGGTCTTTTACACCAATGATTCAGAGAACTATCCAGATTAATTTTGTTGTCTTACATTGTGTGTAGAGACATTAACAGAAGGGTCAACAGAGAAATATATCCAGGAAATAGTGACATAAAAAGAGGAACTTCAGCATTTTCTCTGGGACTCAGATGTGTTCACCTTGATAAGAGAGACTAGATCCTTATTGAGTGGTATTGCATTTCTCTTTCATGGTAAACGTTATCCCCCTGTCACTATCTGTCCATTGTTCCTCACTGCTCTTAACTTATAGACCAGTGCTACCAGCAGTTCCAAACATTCATGCGATAATGTCCAGCAAGGAAATGTTATTTACCTGAGCTACATTTGGTTTAAACAGATGATCCTTTTGTCTTTCAGTTGCAAATGATGCAATAATTACCAATAGATTCACACTGGACTATGATGATGTGTCTGTTGCCAGATTCTACACATTAAATGTAGTAGTTACAGACCTGGGAGGTAACACAGCTATGTGCAACCTTAATGTATCATTGGCTCCCATCGATGAAGATCCAATATGTGATGCTGTATTTGCAGCAGGAACAGGTGAAGATATTTACATTATTAATCTTGACTTAAATTGAATAGTGATTGCAATGAATTGAATTTTTCTCTGGTACCAAATTCTTCCTACTCAATTTCAATTTTCCTTGATTGACAACCCTGACTCTCTGGTCTCTTCTGTCAATTGCACAATGTTTCTTTACACAAGATAAAAATGTTTCAAGTGCTTGCAGTTTCTGCAATTGATTCTTTAAAGGTTATGGGTGATTAACACTTCGATTGGCCTGCAGTAGAAACGAGCTTTCTTTTAAGAAAGTGGAACATTATCAATTAATTGCTTTTTTGGAGCATTTTTAAAAACACATCCTATTGTCTCTGTAGGGTTCATTGTCTCCATACAGTGTATAATGGGTGAATGTGCATTCAAGTGCCATAGCTTGCCATGGGGGTATGAGGAGCCAAAGGGTGGGTGGGGGCATACCTTGCCATGAGGACCATGGGGTTGGGTCAGGTGGGCATGAAGTGGCATGGATGGGGCTGCAGCAATGCTCCTGAGAATGAATATTAAAAATAAACCTATGTGACAGCTGAGGGGGTATGAAGGAGGAGAGCTGGAGGTCCTTACCGTTATAACCATTAGAACTGGGACAAAGTGCCACAGCACTCAGTTGGGCCTATTAAACAGCCCATCGAGGCAACTTGGCTGCCTTAGCACCTTTTCCCGGGATGGCTGGCCGATTGCAGCACATACCCACCCCCCTGCAATGAAAATCCCATCTTTCCTCCTGAGGTGAGTGGGCCGAGCCAGGAATCTTCTTGACTCCCAATAGCCACCTTGACAATGAAAATCCAGCCCTGAGTGCAAGGTACTCATTTCCCATTCTCTCCTATAGCATACAAACAACAGAGAAACTAATACAATTCAATCTTGTTTGAAAGAGCATTGAGTTGGACATTTTTAGTACCTATTAACCCTTTCTATTGTTTTATACAGGACCTAACGTAACTATTTCTGAGACTAATAATATTGGAGAATTTGTTTATAGAATCTCTGCGTCAGATCCTGAAAATGCTTTGTTAAATGTGAGTTTCTTTTTTTGTTGATTTAATTTTGAAACAAGTAATGAAAATCCAATGTAATGTTAGAATATTATGTGCTCTATTTGTTTCATATATTCAGCCTCTGAAGAAAGTTTTCATTCTTAGATTTTATCTTCCTATCACCTGGAGATCTAGGAGCTTCCCCTCCCCCCCCAGGGATCATCTACATCCCATCACCGACCCCCTAACCCTGCCCCCCAGCTATTATCCACTTTCTATCAACAACCCCCCTGTCCTCCACCCCCAGGACCATACTATCATTAACCGCCCCCATCCCTTCCTGGGATCAATTACCTTCCAACCTCTCCAGTGCTGACCTGACAGCTGCATTGATGTTACAGCCAGGTGAGTTCTTGCCCTCCAATAGCCAGCGAGCCATTATGGGATGTCTGATTAGTGCCTACAGTTCAACCTAATGAAAAGAAGGCCAGATTGGAAAATAATTTTGTAACTCTGTGCCTGGGGACAGGGTCTGGGGACCCGGGTTCAAATCCCGCCACAGCAGATGCTGGAATTTAAATTCAATAAAAATCTGGATTTAAAAGTCTGATGATGATCACAAACAGCATAAGCTGCAAGTGATAGACAGAGCTAAGCGATCCCACAACCAACGGATCAGATCTAAGCTCTGCAGTCCTGTCACATCCACTCGTGAATGGTGGTGGATAATTAAACAGCTCACTGGGGGAGGAGGCTCCACAAATATCCCCATACTCAATGATGGAGGAGCCCAGCACAGCAGTGCAAAAGATAAGGCTGAAGCATTCACAATAATCCTCAGCCAGAAGTGCCGAGTGGATGATCTATCTCGGCCCCCTCCGGACATCCCCAGCATCACAGATGCCAGTCTTCAGCCAATTCGATTCATTCCACATGATATCAAGAAACAGCTGAAGGCCCGGGATACTGCAAAGGTTATGTGCAGTGACAATATTCCGGCAATAGTACTGAAGACTTGTGCTCTAGAACTTGACACGCCCCTAGTCAAGTTGATCCAGTACAGCTACAACCCTGGCATCTACCCGGCTATGTGGAAAATTGCCCAGGTATATCCTGTACACATAAAGTAGGACAAATCCAACCCAGCCAATTACCGCCACATCAGTCTATTCTTGATCATCAGTAAAGTAATGGAAGGGGGTCATCAACAGTGCTATCAAGTGCTACTTGCTTAGCATAACCTGTTCACTGATGTCCAGTTTGTGTTCCGCCAGGGCCACTCAGCTCCTGACCTCACTAAAGCCTTGGTTCAAACATGGATAAAAGAGCTGAACTCCCAAGGTGAGGTGATAGTGATTGCCCTTGACATCAAGGCAGCTTTTGACCAAGTGTAGCATCAAGGAGCCCTAGCAAAACTGGAGTCAATGGGAATCAGGGGGGAAAACTCTCTGCTGGCTGGAGTCATACCAAGCACAAAGGAAGATGGTTGTGGTTGTTGGAGGTCAGTCATTTCAGCTCCAGGGCATCACTGCAGGAGTTCCTCAGGGTAGTGTCCTAGGCCCAACCATCTTCAGTTGCTTCATCAATGACTTTCCTTCCATCATAAGGTCGGAAGTGGGGATATTCGCTGATAATTGCACAATGTTCAGCACCATTCACGACTCCTCAGATACTGAAGCAGTCCATGTCCAAATGCAGCAAGACCTGGCCAATATCCAGGCTTGGGCTGACAAATGGCAAGTAACATTCGCTCCACACAAGCGTCAGGCAATGACCATCTCCAACAAGAGAGAATCCAACCATCACCCCTTGATGTTCAATGGCATTACCATCACTGAACCCCCCACTATCAACATCCTGGGGGTTACCATTGCCCAGAAACTGAGCTGGACTAGCCGTGTAAACACTGTGTCTAAAACACAGGTCTGAGGCTAGGAATCGTGCAACAAGTAACTCACCTCCTGACTCCCTAAAGCCGATCCGCCAGCTACAAGGCATAAGTCAGGAGTGTGATGGAATACTCCCCACTTGCCTGGATGAGTGCAGCTCCAACAGCACTGAAGAAGCTGGACACCATCCAGAACTAAGCAGTCCGCTTGATTGGCACCACATCCACAAACATTCAATTCCTCCACCACCAACGCACAGTGGCAGCAGTGTGTACCATCGATAAGATGCACTGCAGGAATTCTCTAAGGCTCCCTAGACAGCACGTTCCAAACCCACGACCACTACCGCCTAGAAGGACACGGGCAGCAGATAGATGGGAACCTCACCACCTGGAAGTTCCTCTCCAAGTCACTCACCATCCTGAGTTGGAAATATATCGCCGTTCCTTCACTGTCGCTGGGGAAAAATCTTGGAACTCACTTCCTAACAGCACTGTGGGTGTACCTACTCCACATGGATTGCAGCAGTTCAAGAAGGCAGCTCACCACCACCTTCTCAAGGGGAACTAGGGATGGGCAATAAATGCTGGCCCAGCCAGTGAAGCCCACATCCTGTGAATGAATATAAGGAAAAGTTCCTCAATGTGTCCTAGTGTTGCTGTATCCTCACAGGGATTGACAGGGGGCTTTCTGGCAGGCCAGACAATGCACCCAGCATCTTGGTGTGCATGTCCCATCAATGCTCTTCCATATCTCATCAACATTCTCATCTGGGTGCCCTACAGCATAACTCGCAAGAGAAGCAAGAGGTCCATGGTCACACCATCAGCAGGTGGCTCATCATGCCATCTAGTAAGATGAGGGCATATTGGGCATTGAGAAGGGGCATAAGGCTCAAATGCGATCATTCTCAATGTTCTCAGCAATGTCAGATGCTAGGGATTCTGTGACTGCTGGGCCCATGATACTGAGGACCATTTTCTTCAGAAGGCTGAAGAACTTCAGGTGTCCTTGCTCTCCCCCACCCCCTCCGCCACTGCATGCCCCTCCCCCACACACCACCCAGCAGTTCTGCTTTGCCCTGTTCCAATGTGTGCTACCTTGTCCTGAAAGAGAGATGGAAAACAAGTGTGATTGAGTAGCCTTGTGTTTGGCTGATGTGCTTGTTATGGCACTACAGATGGTAAATGCTGAGCTACTCAAAACCTAGAGGGAGAATTGAAACAGCTGCCACAATTTGAATTTATTTCGAGATGCATGCCTTGAACTCAGTAGTAATAAGTCCACTGAGTCTTAGAGGTTATTTACAAAACTAAATTAAACATTTATTAATAGAGGAAAAGATTTTAAGCACATACGTAGGTCTACAAATTACTACTATAATAACTCCTAACTCCCCTAATGAATCTGACTGCCAGTTACACCTCCGTTAAGGCAACAGTAAAAACAAATAAATTTTAAAAGACCCAGGCTAAGCACACAATACCCTGGGCAGTGATATTCACAGTGAGTTTTCTTAGCTTCGGTTCCTGTAGACAGCAACTTGATAGAGGCTGGAGGCTTTTCATACTTGCTAGATCTTAGAATTCCTTCTCCTTACACAAAACCTAATTTCCTTTCTACATGTTTCTCTCTTTTAAATGCAAATTCAATTGTTCCAATATGTCTTCACAACTTTACTTTTCTCATAATATAAATCCTTCATAGCACTCATATTATCAGTAACAGTTAGGAAAAATAAACACACTGTTTAGCTTAGCTTCGTATGGCTAGGTGTAACATCTTACCACCTCTTTGAAATTCAAACTAACCTAATTTATACAAAGACGCAAATGTTCCTCACGCCTCACATTCTAAAACTTCAGCCAAATTTACATATTCAGCATTTCAAAGCTAGCTTCACTTTTGATAACTCTAAAGCTCTAGAGCAGCTGCCTCCAATTCAGTTAAATTCCCCCCACACACATCCACACAGAAAAAGTAATCCAAACCCCATTGTTAACCTACCTTTACAATAAATCACAATAATATTATGAAAATTATTAAATTTTCATGACAGTGCCTGCCATGAGCTTTTAACCCACTTTTAGACCCTCATTAGCTTTTACAAAGAAATCGACTATTAACTGATGCACGTAATGTCTTATTTTGATATTTATCAATGCACGAAGTATCATATTTCTACACCAACTGTATGACACTCTGGTTATTTAAAACAGTAACTATTTCACATCATCTTGTCTGTTCTTTTAACAACTATTTTTACAGTATACTATTCTCCCAAGCTCCACATCTGGTATCCTTACACTGTTTGCTATTGATACAGTGGGTGCCATTTCTACAGTGAGTTCAGTGGATTATGAAGCTGTGGATCAGGTATGACTATGACAATCTATTCACTTCTTCAGCACTTTGTAAGTAATTATATTATAAAACTCACTGTGCAATTGCTTATCAGTTTCAAATATGCCTGAGATAGCGATAGAAAAATATATTTGGCTTAACAGGGTCTATGAAGTAGAAATATATATTGAAGAAAAGCTGTGAGCAGTTGATTAGTTTGGTGACTTTCGTTATTTGTCTGAAATTGTTCTTCCTTGAAAGGCTGTCTCTTCAACTCCCAGCTCACTGCAAACTGAAGCCCTTTCGTTATATGTCAGTTTTTCTTTAATCTCAACAGACCTACATTATTGACCTATAACGTCCGAGCACCCAAGCATCAGATTTGGGGGGGGGTACCCCAAAGATGCGCTTGGGAATCCATCTGGGAATTTCCCAGGTAAGTGTTTGCATGGCAATTGCCCAGTAGTGCATCCTTCCAGTGGACAATTGTGCTGCACTAGGAACCATTCAAAAATGCGGTTTAAATTGTAACCTTGGGCAGAATCTTCCCCCCGTTGGGGGTGGAAGTTCAGGAGTGGGTGCGTGCAGGTGCACCTCTGATCGGCGCCTCCGAACCTACATTTTATGTGAGTGGTCCAATTAATGCCTGCCCAGCGTGACGTCTGCCAGGAAGCGCTATTCGCTCCCTGTGTGGGCGGGGGGTATTCCCTAAGGTGAGAGTGCGCTCTTTCACGCATGCGTGCGAAAGAGCGCACTCATCTCCCTGAGGCTAAGTGGTGCCTCAGGGAGATCGGCGCCAATTTCAGAAATGTTAAAACTAGAAAAACAAAATTTCCCTGATATGTCCAATTATGTAACACTGTCACATGAGTTGGGACATGACTATCACTTTTAGTGAAACTTTTATTAAATTTTTAAAAACCTACATGATACCTCATCCCGCCCGTGGATTAGGTTTTACGCTTTCTCTGAAGCCCGCCAGGACTCCCGGCCTGCCCGCCAACCTTAAGGGTCCTTTAACTACTGCAATTACTTTTTAAATGGCCTCAATTGGCCGTTGACAGGTCAGTGGGCGCACAGCTGATTTGGCTGAAAATTGAAATGACGCAGGGTGACGTTGGGAGTTCCGTCCGATGTCATCCCGCGTCATTTTACACATTGGCAAGCAGGTCCTGCCCCTGCTCGGTGACCGGGAAATACTGCCCCTTAGGATGGTTCCGCCAGGGTTATACCAATAGTTACTCAGAAAGAGTTAGAAGAATTAAAACCTCTTCTAACCTCTGGGTAACTATTGTAAAGACCCAGGTCTATGCCACGGAATACCCCCCACACTCCCGATGGGACACCCCCACCCCTTCTGACCACCCACTCCCTCCGACCCCAGACATGAGCCCCAACCCCCCCGACCACCGACAACTCCCACCCCTGACTTCTGACACCCCCATCTCCACTGACCTCTGACACCTCCCCACCTCCTGATCCCCCAGCCCCCCAACCTCCGAACCCTCACACTCCCGACCTCCGACACCCCCAAAACCCTTCCCAGACCTTGGATCCCCTCCTCTCCAACAGTTTCTGACCACCCCGTCAAACCCACCACCCCGGACCTTCGACTGACCTCCGTCCCTGACCTCGTTCACACCTCCCCACACCCCATGCACTTCCGACCTCTCCCCCCACTGTATCTCGAACTCCCCCACCACCGGACCTCCAACTGACCTGCCCAGTCCCCCGAACCTCCGGCCAACGCTCTGCATCACACAGAACCTCCGACACAGCCCTTTGGACCGCCCCTGGACACCATTCCCCCCAAAATCCTATCCTGTTGCCTTAGACATTATCTTCTCCCTGGCCTATCCATTTCCCTGGCCCTTTAACTTACCTGCTTTATGGCAGCAAGTGCCGTAAAATAGGGCCTGGCCTCCTTGAATCTGCTGGGGCTGGACTTGGCTGGGGCCTGTGAGGAGTCTCTCAATGCAGGCCCCAGGCAGCTTTGGTGAAAGGAAGTGTCAACGTGATTTTCAAGAACCAGTTGTGTAGGTTTTTATTTTTTCTAATTCCTCAGGGCCAGAACTTTCCGATGCTATAGCCGGAAATTACATCCCAATTTTTCTCATTTCTATCCAAATCATTAAATATAAATCAAGTTTGTTTGCAATGAAATGGTTAGACAACTGTTGCCCCACTTTTTTTTGCCACTGGACAATCTGCCCATCCCATAATCATACAAATGCCTCTCTGGGCTAATGAGTTAGATTTAGAGGCGTACTGTCATTTATCACCACACCTTCTCTGATTCCACTCAAACCTTTGGAGTACTTTCAATGTTCAAGTTAAATGTGGTGAAAAGGTAAAGCATTATGTTTCCATGTGAACAAAACAAACAGAGCCATGAGAATCAGACACCGGGTTAGAGATGCAGTTGCTAAGACTCCAGATGCCACAATATATTGCCAACTCTGTCAGAACCATGAAGGCCACAAGTAGATAAAAATTGGCCTGGCTATGCATTGCAATAAAATAACCACAGCTCGTGAGACAGAATTGGAGGCCGTAAAGATTAGGGTGTGGTGTAAACATGTCAACGTGGCCACCAGGGGTTTCCTATGGCTATGTTTGCAACAAAGGTTGATAATCATGGCACAATAACTTTTGTATGATTCAGAACCAGGTAGGTTTAGCAACAAGTTATTGTTCTTTTCAACTGTTCGACAGGATTAGATTTAGTTGATAAGCAATAGATACAAATTGTTTCCTCCACAGGTCCATTCCAGCTAGTCAGATTTTTAACTTCACGAGTTATGTTTCTGGCACAAAGACTTCTGAGGGTAGGGGCGAGGGTCTACCCTTAAAATATTCAGCTACATGGGGTTTCATAAACTCATAATTGTATCCCACCAAGCCAACACCACACTAGAGGTGTTTACACCAGCGTGGCTTCTTGGGGGTCTCGCCTGCAGACTGGTGAGCTGGTGAGACCCATGCTGCCTCTCTTTGGGAAGGCACATTCAATCACATGCCAATCAGACAATGGTGAGGCCAGCCACGATGTTTAAGACTCTGGGGGCCAAAGTCTCCCCTACCGAGAGCTGCTGGCCAATAGAAGACCAGCAGCTCTTCAGCAGCACCACAGAAGAGGCCCTTGCTGCTGCCAGAAGGATAGGCACTGGAGTCCCAGAACCGATGGTGTGATCTAGGTTGCAGGTAAGTAATGTATGTGGGATGTTTTACGGGATGGTGGTCACGTGGAGAGGGGTGCAGGGGGGTCAACAGCAAAGGCAGGGTGTGGCTCTCAGCAGACTCCCTTCCCAACAGCATGACCCTCGATCAAGCACAGTGTCTTTGATCGAGGGAGCACCCTCCAGGAGGAGACAAGCTGGCTATACAGTTTTAGCTGTCATGCAGGCCATAAGGCAACAGGCCTGCCTGCAGAGGAATAAGGCCCTTAAGTTGTCATTAATTGGCTGGTTCAGGGCCTCAATTGGCAGTGGGTAGGGAAGATTGACTCTGGGCCTTCTGCCCAGAAATTAATTCTGTTGGAGACGGGAAGGCGGCAGAGTTTAACTACGCCACAATCGCACCTAATTACATGCCTGTCCCACCTCCAAGTTCGCCACCAGAGAGAGCAGAAGATTCCACCCTACATCCTAATCTTTACAGCTTCCAACTCTGTCCCAAAAGCTTTCTTTATTGAACTGTAATGCGTAGGCCAATCTTTATCTATTTATGGCCTTCAAGCCTTCTGACTTCCTTTGAGAAATATTGAGGTGTCTGAGTAGATGCAGCTCCTAGTCGGCAACTGACTCTCATTCTTCAGCTTGTTTTGTTCACACAAATAAAAGCTTCCCCATTGTCCACATTTGACTTGAGCATTTAAACTACTTTAAAATATTCTAACAATTCCTGTCAGAGGAAACAACTGAACACCACTATGAGATGGAGCTATCCCATCCATGAATTCC
This sequence comes from Cetorhinus maximus, assembly GCF_964194155.1. Lineage (NCBI taxonomy): Eukaryota > Metazoa > Chordata > Chondrichthyes > Lamniformes > Cetorhinidae > Cetorhinus > Cetorhinus maximus. The sequence goes on from NC_135890.1 coordinate 29,425,476, forward strand.
TCAAGCGACTATTGCACTGTTAAAATGTACAGACCTTTAAAGTCAACCTGCCTGCTATAGATGCTACCCTTCAGTAATGGGGAACCCTATAATGAATTGCATCTGGAATATAAATGCAGCAATTTGGTCACTATCTGACTCCAGTCCCTCTGTCAGTTGAGATCCTGTTTGATCTCTCTGGTTGCTGGAATAGTGCGCAGTGTAGATTGATTTCACTTTTGGATCATTGTTTAACAGACTTGGAATAATTAATATCTCTCAGGGGAATAGTCAAAGTCATGAGAAATGCCCCTGGAAAGTTTCTTCCAAGCTCATCTGAATACATCAGAGACATAAAAACATCAGAGGCTGGCAATGTAACATTGCTCTTCTGTATCAATAAAGTTAAAAACAGCAAAGAAATGATGAATCATTTTGAGCTATTTAGTCCAGGACCGCTATTACTTGCTGCCTTCCCATTGGTTTTCCAATTCACTACTTGTTCCTGAGACTTTACAGGCACCATTTACTTGGTCTAAGAGTTTAGTCTTGTCACAGCCTCTATTGATTTCAGTTATAGTGTTCGGTATAAAATATTGGCCTGGATTTTGTGGTCAGTGGCAAAGTGATGTCACTCACTGCTGACCTCAATGAAAACTGCCCACAAAGATCAAGCAATCTCTGAGGCATGGCTTTCATCTTTCCCAACTTTAATTTAATTGTGGTGACAGCTCAACAGGATATCCAGCATCCGGCAACAGTGATGTCATCAAGCAGGCTAATCAACCAATCACATTGAAGAATTGTCACAGACAGCAAACGAGAAAGTAAAATGCAGTGATTATCCTTCACCTTTTATTCATTTTATAGGAAAACCTGACTCTGTTCATTTGTATAACCATCATATGTCAACAGGACTAAATCTAGAAATGTGCATGAAAACAGAAGAGGAGATTAATTTCAGTAACTCACCAAGGCTCGGTTGACAGTATCTTACAAAACCATGACCCCTATCACCTTGAAAGTCAATGGCAGTAGATGCATCACCTGCAAATTCCCCTCCAAGTCACACACCATCCTGACTTGGAACTATCACTGATACTCGGTCAGAATCCTGCAACTCCCTTCCTAATAGTGTGATGGGTGTACATACATGGACCACATGGCTCACCACCACCTTCTGAAGGGCAATTAAGGATGGGCAATAAATGCTGGTCTAGCCAGTCATGTCCACACCATGTAAACAAATAATTTAAAATACATTGCATATATTTTACCAATTGCTTACGTCTCTAAATCTCCCACTCTTGTGACTAAGGCCAGCAGCTCATTCATCAGCAGAAGTTTATTGACCCAAAAGGATGACTCACTGAACTGTAGCAGATATATTAGCTCTAGTTGGTTTTCAATAATGAAAATCCAATTGCATTTTTTCTCTCTGCAGCTAAGGCAGTATCATGCAATGGTTTCTGTTGCTGACCCAGCAGGCAATACCTGCACTGGCATTGTAACTATCCACATTACTGATGTCAATGATGAAGCTCCAGTCATAAGGTTCGTTACTGAACTCTTATATGTAGGCCACATTTTGAGTTATTACTGTATTTGAGAAAAAGAATCAGCTTTGTTCTTGCATACAATGTTAAAGATTTGGGAGAATCATAAATTCTGAATTCAAAGGCACATTTCTCCTGAGTAATTGCATGAGGTTGTTTCTTTTCCTCTTTTTGAATGTTTTCAGTCAAAAATGAAAATCTGTCCATGTGTGTCACAGTCACATAACTTGTTTGCAACTTAGACTCTGAATGAAGCATTATGTGACACTGAAATAATCCATATGGTCCCCCAGAGTTTAGAAAAGCTCATTTTCAAAATTTAGCCTTTTATTAATACTAAAAAGACCATGGGCAGTAATCGAGGAAATGACCAGGCTTAAAAAATAGGGGAGAAAAAAAGAGGTGAGTCAAGAAGCAGTGATGAGGTCACATTAAAACTAAGTTGTGAATCTCTGTATAGATTAGAAGACTCAGGGATGTATGGAGTTCTGTGATCCTAGGAAAGAATGAGTAAAAATGGAAGATGACACAATGGGCGGAATTTTAGGGTGCCGCTGAAGTCAATGGAGTTTAGAATGGCCAATGCGTTTTACGGTTCCGATTCCCCCATGTCGGGGCCATATAAATCCGACCAATGAGTTTTGAGTTTTGTAAGGATGCATTGGGGAGAAAAAATAACTAAGAGAGTGTATTCAAAGTTTCGGACAAATGAGAGAACAAAGTCACATATGATGGCCTGAAATAGCAGTTTACTATTGTTGTGGCTATAGAAAGTTGTTAGACAAAAACTTTCCTGGCCTATGTTAATTAGGTTCAGATTCTGATAAGCGCTGTGAATTGTAGTCTTGTTGCAGATCATTTATCCTTTGTCCCGAATCATATTGTATCTCTCAACAACTTAGGTTTATATAGCGCCTTTAATGTAAGAAAATGTCCCAACATGCATCACAGGAGCGTTATGAATCAAAGTATGACACCACGCCACATAAGGAGATATTAGGACAGATGCCAAAGTCTGGGCAAAGTGGAAGTTTTTAAGAAGTAGCTTAAAGGGGGAAAGTGAGGTAATGAGTCAGAGAGGTGTAGGGAGGTCATTCCAGAGTTTGGGGCTAGACAACTGGAGACATTGTGCCCAATGGTGGAGCAATAATAATTGGGAATGATAAGCGGCCAGAATTAGAGGAGCGCAGATATCTTGGAAGGCTATGGGACTGGTGGAGCACACAGAGATCGGGAGGGGAAAGGCCATGAAGGGATTTGAAAACCAGGATGAGAATTTTAATGCTGCTTCACCATAAACCAGTGTAAGTCAGTGAGCTCAGGGATGATCGGGAATGGGATTTGCTGCAGGTGAAGACATGGGCAGCGGTGTTTTTGATGGTCTTGAGTTTACGGAGAATATGTATGTGCACATGTCAATGTAGATAAGAAGTGGCAAATTGGTAATGAACGGCAGAAAGACTTAAATTCATGTTATTCCACACAATAGTACTTTAATACTTGGGGTAGAATGAATTTACATTTCCTATTTCTGCCATTTATTCTATTTAAATTGTTTTAGTAATCATAATTTAGTTCAAACCAGTTGTAAAGGCAGACTGCACCTTAATAATGAACTTTCATTTTCTAGTTCATGCCCTTCGAGTCCAGTGTCCGTGGATGAAGAAGTACCTGTTGGGACAAATGTAGTGCTTATATCAGCCTTTGACAATGACACCACTGACTCTTTGACTTTCTCCTTCGCAACCCCTGAAACCAACTTTGAAATTTATCAAGGTAAGGAGATTGACATCTCTTCATTAAGTCCTTTCATAGTGAGAATTCAGAACATGTTATTATCCCAATTTCCATTTGCTGCTTTTCTCTCTCTTTTTGACCAATGTCTGTTGATACTGGTGTACTATCAGCTAGTGAGAGATCAGAGTATGGAATATGGAGTATGCATAAAACAAAGTTGCAGATTGGTTGTCCAAAGTTAGTATTGGGAGGCCCAAGCTATTTTTGATTTGGACCTCATTTAAATATTTCAGGAGACTCCCTTGCCCTCACAATTTACTTTACACCAAGGATACTGAAGCAATAGTTGTGCTTAATGGGAAATTTAAAATAAAAGCTATTATTAAGATGATCGAGGCATCAGTATGAGAGAGCAAATTGAAAAGGTTGCATTTGGTCGAATGATTAAATAAATTTGAGACAATAATTTTGATGGGATTCCATTACAATCTGTTTGTAATTTAATGAAAAAACATTTATTCAAAATATAATTCGTTTAGAATCGTGGTGAGTAGATTAACATGCATAAAATATGTTGCTTGCTTACTGGAGAGTGCAATTGGATAGCTGTGAGTTACAGTATTCTAATGATACACATTACAAAATAACTAGTAGAAAGCACAATTACTAACACACCAGCTACAAAGTAATTTCTATGAGGGAAGGAAAGGTTGTTGACGTTGGAAAACTATTCTGAAAGCATATGAAAACAGGGAGAATAAAAATGTTGTGAGATACCATTTATTTGGTGAGAAGTAAGGAAAATGTAACACAGGTTTTCTAACCATACAAAAGGGAGCAAAGGTTCTGAAAGGTCTACACAATTAAAATTCTGTAAACCAGTTGTGCTATTGTGCAGAAAGTATCTTGCTGTTTGCTAGCCTCTGATTTTTCTTGAGTTTTATTCAGGGACACTGCAGTCTTGACAATAAATGTTCAATGGGAGTAAGGTTTAAGTGATGCCAAATATGACAATCCATTTTCCTGTTGTATATTAAGCTTCAGCAGCTCATAACCCATTTTATCTTGAGGAATGTTGAGTCTCCAACCTTTCCCACAGGGAGTGCAACTCTTCCAGTGTGGAGCAGTATTAGTGCAATGAATATGGTCACAGCAGAATTTATTAAACTGTCCAGCAAGATAAGCGCAAGAAAGTAATTTCACAAATAGATGCAACTAAAAGATCAAAGTTGCTTCAATAAACAGTCTATATAAAAATAAAATTCACTGTTTACTAAGATCATAAGTATTATAGATAAACTGTCTAGATAAAATAAATGATCGATATTAGCTCATTTATCCCTAACTTTCAGGTGTAAATTACGCATGGATTGTAATTAATTCCACTTTGGACTATGACAGTGCCTCTGCTATCAGAGAGTACCAACTAAATATACTCGTCACTGACCTGGCATCTCATGTCGCCATCTGTAACCTAAATGTGTCTTTAAATCCTGTCAATGAAGCTCCTGTTTGTGACCCTCAGTTTGTAGCAGGTGAGTAAGATGAAAAATGAATTAATCAGTACATTGACTGTCAATCTGTTGATGTGTAAGGGTATATCTGTCTCTTGTGGACATATTTGGCTCACATCTATGGAGGCTCTACCACAGAATGGAAGGATGAGCCTCAGTTGTTTTCAGTGTGCTAATGAGTGAAGAACCCAATCCTTAACAGTGATACATGCCTGCCCTGTATATGATGCATTGAAAGCCGGATGAAGCTCATGTTCCATGGGCCATGTGTTGAGACCCAACACAAGCCCATGTAATCGTGCCTATTTGTGGTAGATGGTGCAAGTTCATCAAAAATGCCAGTTAATGGAGAGTCCCATTTACCAGTGGAATACAACACAATGCTTGTAGCATGAACTAATATGCATGTATTAGGAAGTAAAGGACACTATTCTTTTTACTGATAATATTCAATAGTACATTAAAATACAGGTATGGATTCTGGATAACTTCTTAATTGCTTCCAACTGGTAAAGTTACAATTTGTATTAAGAGATCTTCAAAAATTACAGTTAGTAGAGAATTCTAATTGGCAGAGTGCTGGATAATACAAAGTTTACTGTAGTAATTAAATGAGGCTCTGTCCCTAATATTCAAGGAGACTATTTCAATTTCATGGTTGTGGTCCAAATTTCCATGGGCTTGGGAAACCTGGAAACTAAAGGGAAGCAGGAGCTGCCAGATCCAGCAGCTAAGTACTTTTCAAGCACTGCTTGTGGGCCAGAAAGAGCAGGAGTGCTTCTCTCTGGACCCTCAAGGATGCTTTCTACCACAATCACCCTTTCCCCACTGTGACCCTTCCCCTCTTTGATCTTGCGCTTCACTGTTCCACGTTTCCATACTCCAAACTCCCCTCTTCAACGCCGATCCTCTCCAATGATCTGTGGTTGCTGCCAGCTACTGCAGGCGTTTCCAAGCAGCAGCCAGTCAGCCTTCAGAAATAAGCACAGCTCTTCTGCCTCACAACCAAGATACTGTTTCCCAAGTTAATTTTCATGAATGTAGTGGCCCTTTGATCCTCAAGAAGAAATACAATTGGGCCACAAAACCTTTAGCCCTCCCTGCTGAAGGCAATTACAATACATTGATTTGATGCAGTAGAAGTTTTTTATTCTTCCATGGAACATGAGCTTTGCTTACAAGGCCAGTTACGTTGCCAATCCATAATTAATTCCAATACTAAAGTGATAAATCCCACTCAAGTTATTCAAATACCTCATCATTAGTTTGTCTCAAACACAAGTGAATTTACTGCCATGAGCACCATCATTTACACATTGATACAATATTGTTTACAATATTATATTTACTTTGGTACAGGACCTTCTGTCGCTATTGCTGAGAACATTGCTATTGGTGCCTCTGTCTATAAGTTAACTGCATCTGATCCTGATGGAGATACTTTACAAGTAAGTCTGTTCCAATGATGGGTTCTTTCTGCTCTTGATTGAGCATAAGACATGCAATCTAAATTTTCTTCCTCATTTTGGACCATTTTAGCCCTTGTGACAATGATGGTTTATGTAGGGAATTCCAGTATATTGAGAGACAAGAGGTGACCCACTGATCACAGAGTATCCAATCTCTGCCCTACATGTAGCCACAGTGTTAATATGGTTGTTCTAATTTAAGCTCTGGTTAATGGAGATTCCTAAACTGTCAATGGTGGGGAGCTTGGGATCAGCACAGCTGATGGCCATTGTCTGTATACTCTTCCTTCTTGTCTTCATCCTTCCTTCTCTCTCGTTTTCCTTCCTGTTCCCCCATTCAACTATCACTAAAGCTCTGGCTCCCTGCTCTTCACTCTCACCTCTCTTCCTCTCCCCGTCAGAGCTTAGTGTTTTAATCTCCTCCTTTCTTTCTCCCTCTCTCCTTCCCTATTGCCAATCTCATTTCCTCATAGCTCCCTCTCCTCCACACCATCTTTGCCCCATCTGCTTCCTTCTTCCTCTTTTCTTTCCAATCATCTCCACATTTATCTCAATCCTTCAGTTCTTCTTAACCAATCCCTCCTTCCCTCTGCTCTCCTCTTGTTCTCCTGCACCTGTGCTGTCTCCTTTTGCCAATTCCTCCGACTCTGTCTCTCTGTCTGTCACATTGCCCCATCCCCATTTACCTCCAGCTGTCTGCCCATACAGTAACCTTATTGCAGCTAAATACTGCACAAAGTGTTTACTTTCCTTATGCAACAACACAAGGGATCCACTAATGGACAGAAGATCTTCACTTTGTTATAAGAATAAAAATTCTGGAAAAACTCAGCAGGTCAGGCAGCATCTGTGGAGAGAAAGAGAGTTGATTTTTCAGCTCAATGACCTTTCATCGGAATTTTGGAGTTTATCATAAAAGATCCAAATATGGGACTCACTGATGACAGGATCCAAATCTGAATCTGGAAGAAACCTGAATTCCCATTTATTGTGTTTGAAGACAACAAATTAAGATTGAAATAAGACAGAAAATGAAGTTTATCAAAATGTTCACCTAAAGAACTGAATATTGCATTGACAGAAATATAACTTTCTCATTTTTTCAAGTATTCCTTTCTGCCGAGCTCCTCCATCAACACCACCGTACTATTTAACCTGGACAATTTGGGCCTACTTACCACAGCAGCTGCTTTGAATTTTGAAAATGGTGACACGGTATGAGATACATTATTACTAATGAAGAATGAGAATATCTTCAGCTCAGATACTTTATTCCAGTCATTTTACAGACCTGTGATATAGATTTCATTAAAGGATTTAATCATGAGTTTGTTCTTTCCCTTCAGCTTTTCTATGCTGTGGTATCTGTTAATGACACTGCATCTCCAAGCCTCGCTTGCACAGGCACAGTAACTATCACAATAACTGATGAAAATGATGAAGTTCCAATCATCAGGTACGTCAAATATTATTCCCCTCCTGGCGGACAAGACCAGTTCTGTTTTGCACTGATGTTTCTTTGAGAAATATTTATCACATTTTCAGCTCCTGTCCATCAACTACCTTAAACCTGTATGAAGAAGTGGCTGCTGGGACAACGCTAATAACTTTATCTGCCTCAGACGGTGATAACGATGATAACCTGACTTTTAGCTTTGCCGTAAATGAACCTTCCTTTGAAATCAACCCAGGTAGGAACATGTTCACATGTGTTTCTTTGCCCGGTGTTACGCGCCCTCTCCGCTCTAATGTTTGTTTTTGGATATTGATCTGTGGCTGTGATGTTTTCTTATTTTATATCTTTGTGTTTATAGACGTGCTCATCAACGTGCGTGATCAACCATTGTTTATCGTGACATGGCTGATGTGTGCCTGTCTTTTTATTTTATTTGGTAGTTCAGTTTAGTCTAACTGTATTTTTGTGGCAGATCTATGAAGTTGTTCTCTACTTTTGAAATGTTTGCACTCATCTGCCTCTATGGTATTATTCTCTGTCGTAATGGGTATTTGTATATATCATTTAGCTATTGTTGTGCCATTTGATGTATTGGTTTGTGTTCTTTTGCTCTTATTTGAGTCAGGGAGGGAACAGCATTAACTATAACATGCTACACCCTGCACAACACAGCCCTTTTCTGAGCGCCTTCAGATGAACACATCTAGGCCATAATGCGGGATTTATAGGGACAGATGTGTTCTCCTTGACAAGAGAGATTTGTGCATCCTTATTTTGCAACATTTCATCTCTTTCGAGATAACCTTTATTTCCCCCACATTATCTGTCCATTGTTCTTCACTCCTCTTAAGTTATACACCAGTGCTACCAGCAGTTTCAAACACTCATGTGGTAACGTACAACACGGAAATATTATTTACCTAAGCTACATTTGGTTGAAACAGATGCTTCTTTTGTCTTTCAGTTCGAAACATTGCAATAATTACCAATATATTCACGTTGGACTATGACAATGTGTCAGTTGCCAGATTCTATACATTAAATGTAGTTGTTACAGATCTGGGAGGTAATACAGCTATGTGCAACCTGAATGTATCATTAAATCCCATCAACGAAGATCCTGTATGTGATGCTGCATTTGCTACAGGGACAGGTGAAGTTACATTATTAATCTTGACCTTAATTTGAACAGTGATTACAGTGAATTGCATTTTTCTCTGGTAATATTATGAGAGGGAGGTCTGGGGTCAAGTCCCACTTCAGGACTTGATGTCCATGGAAGGTATGTTCATAACATGGCCAAACAAGTTGATCATCAGCTGTAAATCCTTCCAATACGTCTGATGGCAGGCAGTGAGAGTGGGAGAGTTTCCTGGTCAGCCATGCTGCAGAAGGCAATGGCAAATCACTGCAGCACTTTGCCAAACATAATCATGGACCAATCCAATGAAAGTCCATTGTTGCCAATGCTCTAGTAGAGCATGGTACCTGAAGGAGGAGAGGGAGCATTATGAGTTAAGAGTTTCCAGCAATGGCCTAAACTCAATAAGACCTCCAGCCAAAGATGGGACTATGAGATTGTGACGGCAATACCTTACCCATAGAAGTTATTTTTGAAAAATGTGGCACCAGCAAATTCATCCAGCTTGGCCAAGTGGAGTTCAATTTTGAGCTACAATTTTAGGAAATGAAAATGAATTCTGCTGCACCATTACTGATCCCTCTGTTTAATGCTACTGATAGTAAAACACATTTATGAATATAATCAGGAGGAAAATAAATGTACAAAGCATAATGCAAGCTCAAGGAACAGCACCTTACCTTTCCTCTTGGGGGGTACTCTATAGCCTTCGAGGCTCAATATTCAGATGAACAACTTTAGCTCATGCCTCTGCCTCTATCTTGCTCTATGTTTGTTTTTAGATTTCTTTCTTTATCCCTTCATGTTGTATTCAGATGGCTGTCATGTAGCCATTCACACCTCAACTGGACGCAACTTTGTCTCTTTACTATACCCATTACTACACTCTATCTTTTAGATCATGATATCTTTTGTTAGTTAATCTCTCCTGCCTTCCACCCTATCACAGACCTTCCGTTTTGTTCTTCCTGTCTCCTCTGTTCTTAGCTGGCTTACATTTCTGTCTTCCTTCTGTTTTAAGGAAAAGTCATCAACCTGAAACATTGGGCTCGATTTCCATCACCAGGGTGGATGGTGGGAGTCGGCAAAATTCCCGGCTCAGCTCGCCCGCCTCAGGAGAAAAGGGGGGATCATCATTGCTGAGGGGCAGGTGCAGGCTGGAGTCAGGCCAACTGACTGGGAAAGAGGTTGGAGGCAGACACGGGGCTGTCAGGTGCTATGGTGGGCTGTTTAAAAGGTCCACCTCAGTGCTGTGGGACCCTGTCCAGTTAAAATAAAAACAGAACAAGAAATTCGGTTTCTGGGCTCATATCCAAGCCTCATTATGTGTGCTTGGCTGAGAGCCCAGGCATCCATTAGGATACTAAAGCACCTGAGCCGCAGAGAAAAAAATTGTTTGGTTGACAGCTCCGGCTCTCTGATCGCTGCTGTCAATTTCACAATGTCTATTTACACAAGGTTAAGTGTTTTCAATGCTTATGATTTCTCTTATTGCTACTTTAAAAGGTTTTGGTGATTGGCACTTTTACTGCCCTGTCGTGAAATGACTTTTTTTTAACATAGTTGAATGAATGAATTGCTTTAAAAGAAAAATCTTTTTTAATACACATCTGACTGCTGCTATAGGGTCCGTTGGTTCTATACAGTGTGTGGTGAGTCAATGGGTTTGGAGATGTCATGGCTTGGCATAGAGGGCATGGGGAGCCATGGGGGTTAGGTAGAGGGGCATAGCTTGGCATAGGGGGCATGAGGGGCTATTGGGGTGGATGAGGGGCCTTACCTTGGCATGGGGGACATGAAGAGGACCATTCAAACTCACCTTTTGAAAGGTCCCCTCATGCAGCCTAGGATTCATGACTCCTATGAGGGACTGTGAACCACAACTTTTTAAAAACCTGGCCCCACTCCATGACAATTGCAGAAGAGTAGGGCATGCCTATCTCCACAATGGAGCCAGCCGGGTCAGGAGTGCCAGGTGTGGGCTTTTGACCTGAACCAGCTCACACCCTTTAAAAGCACTTTCAAAAATCAGACAGCCCAGGAATGGGGCCTTCCAAGTCACCCCGACTCGGTGAAAATCCAAGCCAATAACTTTGTTCCTCTCCACAGATGCAGCCTGACCTGTTGAATATTTGCAGCATTTTTTGTTTTTCAGAATATAAATGTATTTGGCTTTAGCCATTATACCATTCAATGCAAATTACTCAAAGTAATCTAATGAATGAAACCAAAATCCAGGCCTAAGGCTATTGAAATCTAAAGTCTTGTGTTTAAAGGTGACATTTTGTCTCATTAAATGACAAAACAAACAATTTGCACCTGAAATTATACAAGAAGCCTACTTACAATTAAAATTGCACATATTACATGAGGTAAGTGGAAACAAAACATGACAGAACAGGATCGCCATCAATCCAATTCTGATTTGTAAAAATGCGTAACAATTCAGGAAAGTGTGATGTCCATTTTCCCCACTGCTGATTGCCAGAACTTTCATTTTATGATTGAAATTACTGTTTGTGATATGAGTGCTTAGAGGAAATTAATTTGTCCACTATTATAACAGAGACATTAACCAGTTTACAGCATTAACAGCTATAATTTTAGAATAAAGAAGTTTGTTTTTGTTTTTATGCAGCTTTGCATAACCCATACTGCAGAAGCTATATTATTGATTAATTACTGCAAGTATTTGAAGAAAAGCAGATAATGGTGCTCATACAGCCCCTCCTTGATCCGATGCTATTTTCAGGGGTCAAGAAGAAATACCGCTATGTGGAGTTGCATGACATGAGCTGGGTCAGCCATTCTCTCTTAATGTTGATTATCTTCTAGACTTAAGCTGATGCTGAGTTCTCTTGACATACAGCAGTGGCCAGAACTACAAACCGCAGTGTTTCAAACCATATCCACTTCACAAGGCTAAAGCAAATCGAGTTCTGTATGACTTCCAAGCCAAGAAACCTTGGAACCGACCCTGACAATTAGGGGAAATGGTCACCAAGACTCCTCAGTTAAATCTACAAATGCATTGCCAAAAGTGACCCTCTTGCATTATCCAACCAGTTCTTCATGGCACCAAATAATGATAAAAAGGGTACTTGCTCAGAACCCTGATGCCTGTATCACTGCTCCAACACACATTGCTCCTTGTTGATGAAAAGTCCGACAGTGACTGACACTGTCCACGTGTCAAAGTTTGTGAGGACAAAAATCTGAAATTCTTGAATCTGATCAGATGTGGACTAGTGAAAGGAACTTCCTCACTTCTCTTGCATCACTGTTTTAGAGCCAAGGAAAATTAACTTTTAATCTGAAATGACACTCTGAGACATATATATTGAGTGGCAGCAGGACTATTTTAGATGTAGAAATACCTTAGGAATGAGCATTTTCCTACTCATGTTTGTTCTTCAACTGCAGCGTCAGTAGATATTAATGAGACACACGACGTTCTAACAGCCATTTATCAAGTTGCTGCAACAGATCCAGATTTTGATGACTCTTTGACAGTAAGCTTCTATTTCTGTAATATCTTCTATAGTATGTACAAATTAAGTTAATTTTTATAGACCTGAAAACACCAACTTATATGAATAGACCAGTGATTGTGTCATAAAATAAAATCATTGGCCAGGCTTTTAAAGGTTTAGGAAACGTTTGTACTTTCCACTGAAGCGTATGTTGTGATTAGTGAAGGCCAACAAGGAACATAACACAAAGGGAACCAAAGAATGTCACTAGCTTAATTTCAGCATCTTCCCTGAGGAATGAATATGCTGCCTGTATCATAATAGACCATACACACCAGAAAAGACTCAAATTCAATGTCCGGTTTGTAATCATTTAGCCAAATTCTGCCAGGACTAAAATGAGAGAATTACAACTAGTCTCATACCCCAGATTAGAAGGAGCTAATAAAAAGAATCAGCCAGTGTTGGTTGATCAGTATCTGAAGACTCTTCTGGAAAGAATGGGGTAATTATGACTCTTGGCGTTAGTATTAATATTGCAAGCTCAGACTGGCTGCTTGGAACACGCTTCAGATTTTAGTTGTCATTGAACTCACGAAAATTCAAAGAGGTGGTAACAGGAGGCTGATCCAATCTCACTCACTATGATCCACAATGGGTTGGATTTCATCAGCCCTCTGGGGATGGGATGGGCTGTGGGGGAGCCAGTAAAATAGGCAGACAAGGCGAGAAATGGAGTGCCCATTGTCTTTCCCTTGCCATGCCAATGTACCAGTGGCAGGGAAACTGGAGAATAACCCTCCTGCTCAGAGGCCAATTGAGCCACTTAAGTGATCAATTAAAGTGGCATTTTGCCTGTGGCAGGTGGGTCCTTCGCCACTTGGGGATACTGCCTCGTGAACTCTGGTGGCCTCCCTGCAGATTTGGGTGGGAGGGGACACTAAGGCCCACAGAAGAGCCCCACAGCAGCAACAGCTGCCCCTGTGGCAAGACCAATTTTGCCCTCAGCGAGGCTGCCCCTTGCCAGGGCTTGTCTAACTGACCTGAGCATTCTCAGAGCCCTCTTAACTGCTTAGGGAGGTGGCTTGCTTCTATGGTGACCTGCTTTTCCAGCCACAGTTCCAGCAACGGCCACTGCTCCCATTGGTGCTGCTGAAACTGTTGATCTGTCGACCGTCCGATTGGCTGGCAGCTCCTGGGGGGTGGGCACCTGTCCTTTCAAGGGTTGTGGCTCTGACGGCAACTGATTAGTAACCGGATGGCTGAAAAATGTGGTGAGGGCCCCACAAATCGCCAAGGCAGTGTTGCCATTGGCTTTCAGGCTCGTCATCAGGGCCCCTGCTATTTTGATAAAATTCTGAGCAACGCGTGCGGATGTTGGGCGACTGCAGGATCCACTGTGACCGCTAACATTCACAGCTTAGCGCACTCATGAAGAATGGTTGCTGGGTCGAGGTACAAGTGGCCTCTGAGACCCAACTAAGAGTTGCTGCCTTTAGGCAAGAAGGGGAGAAATCTGGGTGTGCGAAGTGAATGGGACTCTTCCAATAACAACAATGTCCTCGTGAAGTTTACATGAAAAAAATTAATGCTCTCCTTCCCTTTATTTTCAGTTTGATATCATATCCCAGGTGTCTGGCCCAGTTACAGGAGGAAACTTCTTCAGTATTAATTCAGCAACTGGAATCGTGTACCGAAATTTGTCAACATCACTCGATTATGAGGCTGGATATCATGTAAATTTCCATTATAAATAATGCTATTACAATAAGTTGGTGATGGAAGTTTGCTATTTTGTACTGGTGGTACTCTTAAACCATGAACACATGTTCCGAAGGGAATTGGGTGGAAGTGGGCCTAAATCACTATCTAATCCATAAAATTATCTTAACTATGATAACTGGTTACGTCCAGTTATAGAGAGGCTGTTTTGGTTTAATATTGAAGTAAGGAATTGGCGAACTCTGTGCAAACTGAACACCTGATGAGCCGCTTCATGAGGAGAAAAAGTTCCAGTTCAAAACTGGTTTATGGAATTTCTCTTTTCATTCTTTTCTCATGAATAAATGCATTTTAGCAGCAGGTGAGCTGAGTCAATGTATTGGTTTATTTATGTTACAAATCAGGAATTCTGTGCACATTGAAGCTAGTCGTGAACAAGCACTGGATTAGTGAGTTTTCAGGAAAGCACTGATGAAATGGATATTTAGGACCCATCATAGTAAGCACAATACAATTAACAGTAAAGATGTTTATGCCCATACATTGCGGCCAGCAGCGAAGGAACAGCTCTTGCCATTCATTATTCTTATAGCTGCTCAGAGACTTTGTCTAGTTATGTTCAAATATCTATAATATAAAAATCTACCACTGAGAAAAACTCTAGGGTTAAGTGCCTAATGGAAATGATGTTGCTGGTGTGCTCAATGCACCAGACAACATGACAATCAGGAAGCCCAAAGGTTTATGCCTCATCAACATTCCCTCGACAAGTTACCTGCCAGTCTGTCAGTCCAGTGAGGAGGAACATTGGCTGGCTACTGCATGCAGTTTATCAGCAAATAAGGATGTTACACAGCTCGGAGAATAGGATGTTGTCAGGCCAGAAGATATTTGTAAACTCCGCACTCCTGGCTTCACAAATTAAAACAAAAACTGACCTCCTGAGGGAGACCTCCAGTAGTCCTTCAGGGTTTCTGCTTATACCTTTCAATGCCTGGAGAAAGTGGGATTGGCATGTGCCACAAAAGCTTTGCCCATTTTTCTCTGAAAGATGCAATCGGTATCCTACAACTGGCATTGGAACCCAATTTGTATACTTGAACAATCTCCGTCTGTTTTGCCATCAATTCAGTTTGGCAGTTGAGTGCAGAGGGACCTTGTTATAACAAAAGGAGCAGATATTTACATCAGCAGAATATATCATCAGGTATATAATCGGTTTCTTTAACTATCCCCAGGCTTTAATCTTGACCCACTAGGAAACCATTTTTTAAAAACACAGTATTTGCTTTCTAGAAGACTCACCTTTGTAATTTCCTAACCAGTGATTAAATGGATGTGAAACAAATTTAGCAGAGACTACAGGGTGGGCTAAAATCACAGGAAGAAATTCCACTACCTGGAAATGTTAACATGAGGCAGACACCTAGAAGGTGTTACATTTGTCAAGTCAAATTAGAATTCAACAGGTAAGGTTGGGTTGTTGCTGTCATTATTTAGTTGCTGTTTTACTCATCATGTGGTTATGTGCAGGTCTTTGTGTTGGAAATTACAGTGAAGGACAAAGGAACTCCAGCTCCACAAAAGTCCTGCGAAGGAACCCTTACCATTAGCATCATCGATGAGAATGATGAAGTCCCTGTTGTGAGGTAAGGTGGCTATTGAGAGGTCAGGCTGAGTGTACAAAATTCTTAGAAACTCATTGAATCATTTAGATAAGAAATGACCAAAGTTAAACCTTAAGTATTGGGTTTAAATTACTTACAATGGCAAGTTATTCTTTCAAGATAAATATGGTATTGCAAACTCTGCTGTGGCAAAATGATGTATATTATTAATCTCAGATTGTTAATGCTCGATCCTTAATCTGAAGTTTCAGCCCTGCAAACCCAATTAATGTCACAGATGATGATGTGAATGGAACAGTGGTATTGCAGATGAATGCTACTGATAAGGATGTTGGTGATACTGTGTCTTTTAAGTTTGCTAGTCCTCCTGATGATTTTTCCATTGATCCAGGTAAGGACATTATTCATATAAATATATTTAGCTAATTTGTAAAAATCAGATTATAGGCGGAACAGACGATGATCTGTTCCAATATATTCCAGCCCTATTTCCTATGTGCACTGTGATTCACCTCTTTGAGGTCACCCCAGTTATATTACTCTCTGTCACTGTTATTCTCCACCCCTTTTAGTGTTACCCTTATCATTCCAATGGCTGAGATAGTTTCTCTCTCCAACTCACGTGTGGCCTCCTCAATATTGCTGCTACTCTTTCTAATGCCAGCGTAACCCTTGAATAGAAACACAATGCATCAATATTACAGAATATCAAAGGTTATGCCATGCATAGGACAATCTGCATTCTTTTTAAAGAAACTATAATTACATCAGCCTACATGGTGCTTGCAGACAAGACTCTGGAAATAATGTAATTAGATCTGCAACACAGATCTAGATCACAGTAATACTTTGTGAATTGCTGCTTTTTAATTGTGTTTGATTAGCTGAGATGTTGTTGATGGTTGTTCATCTTTAGATTTTTATGCAATTTGAAAATTAATTGATAATTCTGGGAATTAATATTTTCTTTACCCATCTTTTTAGTTACAGGGATCATCACTACAATGAAAGTATTAGATTATGATAGTATCACTGCAATAAGATCCTACCTACTCCAAGTGTTTGCCATAGACAAGGGTTTCAACACTGTCACAGTGACCCTGACTATTTTGTTACAGCCAGTTAATGAACCTCCAGTGTGCACTTCCCCACAGTTTGCGCAAGGAACAGGTGAGTGTAAGGATATCCCTTTATCAACATGTTTACATTTTCGTTACATCCAGAATGCAGAGGAAATCTTCCCATTTTGTGTGGCATCCTCCATTTGATGAAGTTGTGAACCTTCTCCCTACAGAATTCTGAATGAGCTTCCTCAACTCTACATCCTGTTTGGTATTATTCAGCCTGATTTCTGAGGGATTCACTCTTTATATTATAAACTCATATTAAAACATTTTTATTATACATATTTACTACAAGTGCTTCATTTTTTTCCACCATACCTAACCCTGATGCCTTCCTGTATAGTTGTCAAACCTACCGTGGTGCTCTGCAGAGGTGAAATGTGAGGTCCAGGAGTGCCGATGATATTTGGCTGTGCAGTGGCATCACGAACTCCTTAGGCCTTCATCTCAGTGCTTCAGAATAACCACCACTAAAGGACTGGACCACCTGGTCCTGTATCCTAACAGTGACTGTCATCCTTCATCCGAACATTGCCCACTGTCTGCACTGCTGCCATTGTCCTTTTGCAGTACTCTGCCTCTTCCAAAATTATCTTCCCATCTGCCAGTGATTGAAGGCCAATGGTGGCTGAAGCTATCATCCTGTTTCACTTCCAATGGTTCAACGAAGCCTCTGGAATTTTAGTTTGTCTGTATGGAATTGATATAATGCTGTAGTGTTTCATAGCCACTTTCACCAATCAGATTGCAAAATCTTCACAATTTCTATCTTTTTAATGATTGTTAATTTCAAATTAAGGTTCAATTGTCATGGAATATTGCAATTAGTGCTACACTGTAGCCAATCATTAGAAAATATGTGAATATGGTTGAACTGAATAAACTTTCGATGGTCCTTTGCTGCTGCTCTCAGTAGCATGACAGAGATTGAGAACATTCCTTGTGAGGAACACTTGGAGGCACAGTAAGATGCTGGTGTCCTTCAGTGGCGATGTACATATCAGTTGAAGTTGCTGGATGTGAAGGCAAGTGTGCAACTGACAAGGAAGTCACCAAGGTCAAAGATGAGGATTAGGAAGAGGCAAAGACCATGAGGGATCACTTTTGATAAATGGGAGGTCAGAGAAACAGCAAGATGAAATTCACCTTGATAGTTCAGACCAATGGGAGGAAATTGTGAGAGGAATGAGGAAATTATGTCCACTTAGTATCCTGTAAAAATAAGAATTCTACGGCATAAAATAAATTATGTAGTGCATCTACATGTTTACAAATGTGTCAAAAATTGTGGCTACATTTGCTATTTTGCAGCCACTGTGAACATTCATGAGAACTACTCAAATCTGAAGTCCATCTACCAAGTTACTGCTACAGACCCTGATATAGGGGATTCAATGACAGTAAGTTATTCCTAATATCTGAATCATAAAGTTAGATATTGATACAGGACAATTTTAGACATGTGGTTTATAAAGTTGTGCACCTTGCCTTCCATAGAATTTTCAACAAAATCTTAAATGAAAACCTATAGTTTACAGAGATTCATGTACAATTCACAGCACAAAAATACAGCATTTGGTCAACAGGTCAATGCCGTATATATATATATGGCATATTGTTATCTGGACTAAATGGTAGTAACATCATTATACTGAATAACAACTAATGAGAATTTATTTTTGATTTTGTATCAGTTTAGTATTGTGTCCCAGGAATCTGGCCCAGTTACAGGAGGGAGCTTGTTCAGCATTGATCCTGCCACTGGAATTGTGTTCCGAAACTCTACAACAGTAATAGACTATGACAACACATATCATGTAAGGCAAGAAAATATTAATAGAGCATCAATGGTTTTATTATAGTTTAATGGTTTTATTATATATTATATTAAAATATTAATAGAGCACCAATGATTTTATTATAGTTTAATGGTTTTATTATATATTATATTAAAATATTAATAGAGCACCAATGATTTTATTATAGTTTAATGGTTTTATTATATATTATGTTAAAATATTAATTTCTGTGCAAAGCAGCATTGAAATTTACTGAACTGAAAGAAGACAATTCTCCTGAAATTCTTAAGTCCTTAATTTTTGCACATTGGTCAAAACTGAACTGCACATGTAGGAGTGAGCAATCATTCACTTGTTCAATCAGATTTAATATTTTATCCTCAAAACTGTACAGACCCAAATAGAATTGCCTGTCCTTTTTAGTAAACATTCAATTTAATACAACTGCACAATTTGGGCAGAATTCTGTGCCCTCCGCCATGGCGAGTTTGGTAGTGGGTGGCATCTAATCAGGCAGGAGGGTGGGGAATGGCGGGTGGGGAATGGCGGGTGGGGAATGGTGGGTGGGGACCCCGGTGGGGACCCCGCCCACCCCACCTTCCCATTTCCAACCCGATAAAGTCCGTGGCAGGAAGGCCCGTGGACAGCCTTCCCACCCTGCTGCCAACTGAGGCCTTTAAGTCAGCAATTAATACCCACTTAAGAGCCACATCCGCCGCTTCTGGTATTAACCCAACAGCAAGCAGGGGACTTGCCACGTGGCATGCGTGACAAGCAAACCCTGACGTGTTTACCTGCTGCCTCCTGGGGGTTGGGGGGAGGGTGTGGAGGGGGAGGAGTCTGTCAATAAAAGACACACAGGTGCCTGATTAAGGGACCTAACAGCAAGTGGGGAGAGAGGGGCAGAGGGGCCTGCTGAGAGCCACCTACCATTCCTGCTGACACCCTTACACCTCCTCCCTCTGGCCCTCGCCCCGTGAACTTCCTCCTGCCATCACTTACCTATTGGCCTGGGTTGTGCCGCGATCCTGTGCCTCAGGCGATTGTCGTCTGGCAGCACCCGCCACTTTCCCGATGGCGCTGCCATTCAAAAGAGCTGCCAGCTGATTGGCCAGCAACCCTTGTTGATGGGACTTCTGCCCCCGGAGTCCTGATCCCAGGGAAAGGCCCAACGCTGGCCTGTCAACTCCTGACTGGAATGTACTACTGATGGACTCTTCTGGAAAGAGGCAACATGAGGGTCTTGCTGGCTCTCCAGCTGGCGGCTGAGTCGCCCGTCACCAGCACAAGATTCCACCCTTTATGTGGATTTTACCCTGTATTTTTTATCCATTAAAAATGAGTGTCAACATTTTATGGGACAACAGTGGTCTTGCTCCACTGAATCACAGAATTGTTACAGTGCGGAAGGAGGCCATTCAGCCCATCGTGTCTGCACTGGCTCTCTGAATGAGCAATTCACTTTGTGCCATTCTCCGCCTTCTCCCAGTAACCCTGAAAATTCTTCCTCTTCAGATAACAGTCTAATTCCATTTTGAATGATTCAATTGAACCTGCCTCCACCATAGTCTCAGGCAGTGCATTCAGACCTTAGCCACTCGATGTGTGAAAAAGATTCTTCTCATATCGTTTTTGCTTCGTTTGCCAGATGTTTTAAACCTGTGCCTTTGCGTTCTCAATCCTTTCATGAGTAGGAACAGTTACCCCCTATCTACTTTGTCCAGACCCCTCATGATTTTGAATAGCTCTTTCAAATCTCCTCTCAGCCCTATTTTCCCCAAATCAGTTCTAATTTCTCCAATCCATCTTCATATCTGAAGTTCCTTATCCCAGGGACCATTCTCATAAGTCTTTTCTACACTCTCTCCTCTTCACATCCTTCCTAAAGTGTGGCATTCAGATTTGGATGCAGTAATCGAGCTGAGGCCGAACTAGTGTCTTATACAAATTCAACCTAACCTCCTCTGACTAGAAAGTCAGGGCAACCCTGTCTCCGCCAGCTCTGGAAGCATGACTGAATTTTATGTTGAACAGGAATTAATTGACTGCAGTGGCCTGCACTGCACTAGCCACTGGCCTGTGTCCTGGGTCCCTAACTGATCCTGGGCCTTTGGCGGGTGCAATACCAGCAGCCTCCACCATTCCCCTGGTGGCACTGCCTTCAATGAACAACCGCTGGCTTAATACCTGGACCTTCCCCAAATGAGGTTACATGTGGCTCTCACCACTCTCCAGTCAGTGGGTGAGGCACCCATTGTGTCCAACCTGTAACGCACCACATGTGTCAGAAACTGAATGTACATCACACAGCTGGTGTATGAGGATTTTTTTTGTGTGAAAATCTATGATGGTTTCAATGTGACAACAGTTTTCTTTATAATTTGTATCTTGTATCAATGTTCTGATGTTATTTGGCTTTCAATGCTATGAATTTAAAAGATTACATGATGGATTTAAGGAAGTACACATAATGATAGTTTGTGACAGCAAATGTGCTGTCATGCACATTTGAGACCAATGTTCTTGGAATGTGCCTCTTTGCAACACTCAACATCTTCCCTAAAATCTGTTATCAGGTCCTCTGAGTGGGGTGAAGAGCAATCACCATCTTCTAATTATCTTGCATGAACCTTCTATGGAGTTAGAACCCTGAATGCCAATTCACCCTTCTTTGGCCCATTGCATGATTAAGAACTATAAGATCGCCATCCATAAATATGCTTTCCCCCCAGTGGGTGAGAAATAATGTGAAACTTTAAACTCATTCTCTTTAGTTCATGTGCAGTGGGACTATAATTCAAACTTGTCTTGAATTTCAAAGCTTTTCCTATATGTGTTATAAATCAGAAATGAATGTTATTTATAGGTCATGAGGGAGAATGAAAAGGGTTTGTTCACACCTGAGTTTGCACCAATTTTTCAAATGAAATCCCACCATGTTTTAAACCTGAAACGATTTTGCTTTATGATGCAAAGATGGGGATTTAAGTAATTAGATGATGTTGACCATTCAGCAAAATGTCTTGGTTTACTTGGTCCACAACCTTGAGATTTGTTACTCTTTAATGTAAGAAAAACTTTCCCATTGTACGGTTTACTAACTATTTTTCATTTTGTCACCAATTACATCATGTAACCCAAGGATGCAGTGTGGCAGCTTTCTCCGGAGCAGTATTAGTGCTAATAAATCCCACTTCAAGGAGCAAGTGAGCTTCTACAGGAAACCCAATATGTGGACAGGAAATTCACTTTGCATATTTCCTGAGGGGCTGTAGCTAGACATTCAGGCAGGAACCCAGTGCAGATGCAGGTAGGCACATATCTCATATAGCTATCATGGGAAATCAATTTCATGCCATTATCTTATCCACCTGAAATATGAAGGATATTTCATGGATATGATATGATTGGGAATGGTTTGGATTAATCAGCTAAATGAGCTCAATTCACCAACCCCACAGTCCCTCTGGGGAGCTGTCATCTATGGCTGTGCGAGCTAACTAGTTAGATCTACAGTACTGTGTTCCCACCTCTGACCCACATCCCCACTTTGCATGTCAAAAATAGAAACCTTGCTTTGCGGTACTCCCTGCTGCAACATTTCCAGGGCATCATCCTCGTAGGCCGAAGGGAACTCCTGACACTCGTCATCGTGTAAGAACAGGAAAAACTTTTACCTGTGAGAATGCAAGCAATGGCCCTTTAAGATCCATTGGCTGACCCTGACCAATCAATGCACTTCCAGCAATCAGAAGGTGTCTTCAAAAAATAGTTTCCTTAAAAATTTAGTTTGGTCAGCACTGTCCTTCCAGCAACATAATAGCCACATTTTCAGCAAGAGAGTAGCCATGTTTCCAACAGTCTCAGTGGCTATTTTGCCTCAGTCGGAAGTGAACGGGATATCTGAAATGGAAAATGCTTAATGCTAAACACAAGGTGCAGAAATGACCCATACCCAAACAATGATACCTGTTACATCACCAGGATTAATCAAACTCAACTACATTTGTTTTCTGTAAATTTAAAAAATGTCTCATTGATAGGACAGAAAATCAGAAAAGCAGATTGTAAAAAGCATATTGCTTATTGTTTTTACTATTGGCTTGTGCAGCTTTTCACACTAAAGATTGTGGTAAATGATCAAGGAAATCCAGCTCCACAGCAGTCGTGCAAAGGAACTCTGACTATAATAGTTAATAACTTGAATGATGAAGCACCCACACTTAAGTAAGTAAAGTAAACTTAATCTTCATGTTTCCTACTCAGATCACCAGTTGACAGAAATGACTACACAGGTAGTAGCGCTGGAGTATGTTGTATTTTTTGTATGTCAAAGTGGAAAAACCAACATTAGACCAACAAGTACTGAACAGGAAAGAAGTGAATTTTCCATAGAAAAGCTAAATTGAGACATTTAATGCAGCAATGGAATGTCAACATTAGAAATACCGTGAGATCCAAGACTGAATTGCGCAGTCTCAATGGATCAACTGTTTATCATGCAAATCAGAAAATTTGCAACAAAGGAGGAGACCATTTGGCCCATCATCTCTATGTTGGCCAACAAAAAGCTACACAGCCTAATCCCAACTTCCGGCACTAGTTCCGTAGAGCTCTGCAGGTCACGGCTCTTCAAGTAAACACCTGAATACTTATTAAATATGGTGAGACTTCTGCCTGTACCACACTTTCAGGCAGCCAGGTCCCACCTACTTTATCAAATGCCAAACAGCAGTGGCAGTGATCACATGTCATTTCATGAGCAACAAAGGGCAGCATTTTCTGGACCTGTCACAGCGGAGGTGTCCCTGAAAGTGCCGCTAGCCATTCAAAAGTCTATTGACTTCGGTAGGACTGGAAGATCCAACAGGAGGGGCTGGAAAATTCCAACCAAAGTTACAAATCGGTAATGATTTAATTTGCATGAGCTGCTGATTCATGAGGCACAAATTGTGCTCTGATGATGTCAATGGGGCCTGCACAGGGAAGCATTTGTGTCTTTCCAAATAAAGCAGTTTAATGGGGAAAGAAGTAAGGTCCATAGGAGGCTGATTAAAAAAAAAGTTTGCTTACTTTTTGACTTGCTTTGTGGAGCCTGGAGGAGCAGAAGGACAATCATGCTGCAGGTGTAAGACTGAAAGCTACAGTCTGACATGGAGTCAGCAGATCCGAGCGTAACTGATTGCCCCTGTAGTACTCCGTGGCAAGGAGAAACAGAACTCGATGTTTGCTAAGTTATGGTGTTGGCAGAGAGTTTACTGTCCTGTCAGTTCTTGATAAAATTAAAAAGATTCAAAGAGGAGAGCTAGAAGTTGTTTGGTGTTGCAACGGTCAGTAATATCATCCCGCAGCTATATTACAGGAAATGTTAATATCGAGACGGCTGGCCAGATTTTCCTGTGGACTCGGGAAAACCCAACCTGAGCAGTTTTGCACCTCCCGGAATGCATGCACGACCCATGTGACTTTACCTGCGATTTCTGTCTTTTCGCACAGCGGGTGGGTTCTCAGTGCATTTTGCAAGCCACAATGGAGTTTGTGAGAAGCGTGAGTGCAAAGGATGGCCAGTTAGAAGGCCTGTCTTGGTTGTCCAACAAAGCAGCCCATCTCCCAACATCATTCAAAGGCCCCCTAAGACTCACCCCTCATCGCTCCAAACACCCACTATGTCACACCATTCCCCCTCAGATCACTCATGCCACTTCCATGCCCCTCAGACCCACCCAGCCCCTTGTTCCCTCACCCACTGCCATACTTCCTCCATGCCCCCCTTGTATCCTCCATAACGAGTCACCTAGTATGCACTATATACATTCCTCAGAACCCATGCAATCACAATGGAAATTATTATAAAATCTTTGGGAAAAATTAAACCTCTAACAATCTAATAAAACCCTAAATTCAAGCACACCATCATTGATTGAAATGGAAAAAATACTCCACCAATGCAATAAAAATGTAAACCTTTAAGTGCCAATTAGGTTTGTAATCAAACAAGAAACTGTAAAGGCATATTCCTCTTAAAAATTTTAATCATTCTTGGGTCACTAGACTACCAGCTAAGTGGAAGCCATTAACAACTTTTGAAATCTAGCCAAGCATTCATGATGGCTACAGCTGCCATAACAATTGCTTCCAGCTACTTTATCTGCAACTGACAGAACAGAATGGTGTCCAATTTCCATTTCCAAGCAGGGTGCCTGTCACTCAATGGACAGGAGCTGGTGCAGAATTTTTTTTTTTCAATTTTTAAAAGCTTTATTTTAACAGCTAGAGCTGTCAGTTGATTTAAATCGTAGCACAAAACATAACAAGAGGCTGACAATAAATTTATTTTTACATTTTTAATGTATTATGACATTTTCTCCATTGAAAAAGTACTGTAATGCATGACAACACTTACACAATTGTGGTCAAAGTAATGGTCAATTCACCTTTGCAGGACAGATCTCCATGATAAATCATTGCATTAAAAACACATCTACATTACAATACAGCATTTAATACTTATCTTTCAGAATGTTCCTGACTCTTCAGCAGGTTTCCCCCCAATGGTCACAAACACTCCAAGCGGATGCATTTTTTAGGGTTCCTGGACTAGCACACCCAAACTGTGTTTTGGAGGAAATACAATTTTCCAGTGGTCCTCACCTTTTCTGGGCCACAAAAGAGCAACACAAAATTTATTCTAGCAAAAAAAAAACAAGTTCAGCATTTCGTGACCTTATTTTCCAGCTCTATTTGGGAAACAAAAATATGGCCCTGTGAGTCGTACAAAGTTGTTCTCATAAATTTTGCTAAGGGCAGCTTCAGGAAACCTGACACCTGAATTCCATTAGGCAGCTTGTGCAATGTGAAACTACTTTACATTGTCACAGGTCTTGCTGTGCAGCTATCAAATCTACAAGATGCAGAAATGACAAAAAGCAGGCAATAAATCAGCAAGCATTTGTTGAAGGTTTACTGCAATCTGTACAAAGTTTAGTTTATTTACTGAGTACTATTGGCATGCTTGAAATGTTTTCTTTTAACAGTCCAGTCCCCTCAGATACAATTCATGCTGAAGAGGAACTGATTATTGGTACTCTGCTGGTGAAGGTGGAAGCTGCTGACTTGGATGAGGATGATGATATTTTCTTTGAGTTTATTGATCCGCAGCCTCTTTTCTCCTTGGATATTGGTAAGTCTGCCTGAGTTTGCAGCGGGAACATATGCACCAACAGATAGATCGATCAGAAAAGTAACTGAACTATGTTTCTCCACAAGGTCATGTAATTAAAAGGTAATGTGCTAGACATTCTGCATCTCGGGTGGATGCAAAAAGATTCCATAGCACAATTCAAAGAAAAGTAGGGGAAATCTCCCTGTGTCCTGGCCAATATTTATCTCTGCTGCAGCATCACTAAAACAGACTACATCTGGTGGTTATCTCATTGCTATTTGTGGAATCCTGCTGTGCTCAAATTGGCTGCCTGACCCCACAAAAATCAAAAACGGTTTCAGAATAAAACTCAAATTTCACTCTGAGAAGCCTGTAAAGACCAATGGTCAGATTGGTCAACGCTGGTATGATTGAGCGGGGTGTACATGACACATGGTCCATCCATTTCTACCTAAACAATCACAAGATTAGCAGGTTTAGGTTCAACAAATCTAACTTTTCTTTTGTCAGACTCTGGCGATATCACTCTACAGAAGCGACTGGACTACGACAGCCCTGATGTAGCAAAAGTCCATTTATTACCCATCAGAGCATATGATAATAATCGGACACACTCGTCCACTTACACCCTGACTGTGTCTGTGGATAATGTGGATGAAGCACCAGTCTGCGATCCTGCATTCACAGTGGGAGCAGGTATATACTTTGCGTAAGGCATTATAGATTTCAGTAGAATGACCTGAATTTCGGCAATTGGTCCAAAAGGGGATCTGGGATTTCCAGGTCAGCATTCCGGCTGTAGACTTGCAGAATCCTGTATTGGAAAAGAAGCCAGCAGGGATTGTGCTTTTGTCTCAAACAGTTGGTTTGAAGCCTAATAGGATTATGAATGGAATTTAAGTGATCAAAGGAAGAAATAAATCGATTTACTTTTGCTAAAGATAGATAGAAACCTTATTGCTGCTTAAAACTGAGGTTTTGCTTGGTTGCAATGTGTGTCAGTTTAAGCATTTCAATTTATGTATTGTGAGATACATCAAGCACATTTGAGTTTTGCTATCGTCAGTCTGACTGCCTATACTCCATGATGAATAAACAATCAAGGATAACACCAGGCTCTTTTCTTTGTGACAAAACAAATCCCAATTCTCCATAAGTTCCAACTTGTCCAAACTATGTATCCTGTTCCCCACTATATCCTGTTCACCCGTCCTCCATGACCTACATTAACTCCCCTTATCCCCTCATCATCATCTTTAACTCATTTCTGACTTTCCCCAATTCTATCTCTGCAATCTTCTCCAACCCTATACTTTCCTAGGGCCCTGACTTCTTTGAACACTGGCCTGTTTGGTATCCGCTCTTTCCTTTGACCCATCATTGTCACCTGAGACTTCAACAGTCTTGATCCTGCTGTCTGGAACACCCCCCCTAAACCTTGCCAGTGCTGTTCTACCCTTAAAAAAACACCTCCTTAATAACTTGTGCTTTGACAAGTTTTTGGTACCTCTCCTAATCTAC
Organism: Cetorhinus maximus; assembly: GCF_964194155.1. Taxonomy (NCBI): domain Eukaryota; kingdom Metazoa; phylum Chordata; class Chondrichthyes; order Lamniformes; family Cetorhinidae; genus Cetorhinus; species Cetorhinus maximus. The sequence goes on from NC_135890.1 coordinate 29,452,757, forward strand.
TCCCTCTTCTCCTGGCTCAACATTTGTTTCCTGTGCAACCATTCTCTGAAACACCTTTGACACAGTGTTTAAATGCGAATGCATTTCCTGTTGCGCTGTCAATTTTCTTTGGCTTGTGTGTGTTCACAAATCGGCTGCTTGTTTGTTAGGTTTGTGGATAAAATTAACAATACATTCATGTTTAGGGATTTTGAATAAATGCAGGGTGTGAAATTTGCCCTGCCAATAACTTTACTGAAAAGTTGACGTGAGTACAACACAGGAAATTCCAACTTTGCTAAAATTATCAACGTATGATTCACTGCTTATGTAAAGATTGTACATTTAAGGATTGCAGTTTAATGAATAAAATTAAATAGCTAAATATCAATTATTTATTAAAAACCGAATAGCCACATGTAGGATTCAAATGGCATTGACCTGCTGGTGGTACTGTACAGATCACATTATGTGGTTCATTAACTCACATAGAAATCACCAGTCTGTTACTTCAAAAGGCTCATTATTAGAGGAGAGACAGTTTAGTGAAGAAAGAACAGGATGAAATGCCAGTATGTTGTTATATACAGTTCAAAGTGTCACCATGGAATGTGTGTTTTCCATGTTCAGATTGTCTGATGGTTTTTCTTCTAAGCAGGTGTTTCTCTTGTTATTCCTGAGAATTTTCCCACCTCTGCTTCAGTCTATCAAATCCTTGCTACTGACCCAGATGCCAACGATTCTATTAGCGTAAGTAAACTCAGAGCAATCTTCTTAGTTGTTCAGTAAGAGAATACCGGTTACGTTATTGTAAAGAAATGATATTTATTCACTGGTGGTTAATTAATTCAGAGTAAAATCAGTACAGAATTAAGTGGAAAATGTCTATATACTCTACTTGTGCCTTGATCTCCATGGGCCTCGATTTTCTAAATGTAATTTTCTCTCCTTGGATCTCTCCATCTTTCCTCCTTTGAGACCCACCTTAAAACTTAATTCTTTGTCCAAGCTTTTACTTACAATCACCTCTTTTGGTTGGGTGTAAATTTTCGCCTCATTATGGCATTGTGAAGCCCCTGACCACATTTTCAAATGTTAAAGACTCTATAAAAACACAAGTTGCTGCTTATCTTTCCTGATTAGATGAAGTTAATTTCACTGGTATTTGTCATAAGTTTAATGAACCTGTTAACCAGGTTACTTTAAATTGGCTAACATATATGTTAAAATAGCACACAAAGTAATTGTCTATGAGTGTACTAACACTTCAGATAGCACCAGTGTTAAATATTACATTAGTGCATTAGCACTACAGATAGCACCAGTATTAAATATTACATTAGTGCATTAGCACTACAGATAGCACCAGTGTTAAATATTACATTAGTGCATTAACACTACAGATAACACCAGTATTAACTATTACATCAGTGCATTAGCACTACAGATAGCACCAGTATTAACTATCACATCAGTGCATTAGCACTACAGATAGCACCAATATTAAATATTACATTAGTGCATTAGCACTACAGATCGCATCAGTATTAAATATTTCATTTCAATCCACGAATGCTGGTTTGAAACTGTAAAGCTCGTTAGTAAAACAAGAGCTGCAATTTCAACTGTTGGATCATTTTACTTAAGAAGGAGCAATTCCAGTTTTCTCTTCAGTGAGTTTTCACAATGAGGAGGAGGAATCCCATGCCCTCAGTGTTGGAGTAAATTTCCCAGTACTAATGCCCATGATCCTGTAAGTTACTAACTCAGTAATAAACCCTGGTTGCCAATCCATTAAAAACATTTGCAAAGCCTGTGGACAAAGGACTGATCCAAACCATTCCACAAGAATAACATTTTCAGGACTAACAACAACTTAACAGTACCTATGTTTTAACCCTTCAATTCAATAGTGTGGTAGGTAAGAGCAATCGGTGGGGCTTTAAACCTTAATTTTAAAGATGAAAGTATGGGTTTTGTGACAGTTGCATTACAATCAAAGTAAAACTAAAGCAATGGGAGATTACCTGATTGAAGAAGTTTCATATTTGATGTCCAATACCAAACTGATGCTATACCTGAACTGCAGATTTTGCATCACACTCTGGCACCAAAGGCAATAGTATTGAATTATCAGTAAATATTCAGGTATTAAACTTAATTAATTATCAAATAAATATAATGGATGTAATTATGACTTGGTGCAATAGCGCAAAATGGGTGATAGTGAATCAACGGTGCTTTTTTACATCTCTCCTGGTTTTTATTCCTATTGATGTCAATGTTTCTTCGTATATGTTCTTATGAATTGCTGCTTCCACCAAGCAAGATGACACCTAAATGTCTCAGAAGATCAAGTCTTGAAAAAATGTTTTAAATCCTTGTTTCAATACGTCTAGAATGCATTAGAGTCCTTTAGTATTATTTTGGATTGTCACCATTACAATCCCAGCCCACTGAAGCCAGTGGGTAATGGTTCAATCATCCCAACCATTGGGTCATATTGTAAAATGGTAACATTTACCACGTTCATGCCTTCTATTGAATGGCTCACTAGCCTCTCTTTAGAAAACTATGGCAGAATTTTCCCAGGCAGTAGGAGGTGGGTTTGGTGGTAGTCACAGAAAGTGGTATTGTTTGAGATCCTGTCGTGATCCTTCCCATGTCCGACTTTTCTTGGGGTGAGATTGAAGGTGAGCAGGAACTCTCTTGGGCCTATCGGTTTGTTGAGGTAAAAAAGCCAATTATGACATTCTCCAGCCCTGGATCTTGGACTTCCAGCCATGGAGGCAGTTTCCTGACATGTCAGTCCCTTGCCAGGGTCAGAGGCGAGAGTTCAGCAGGAAAAGCTTCTTCAGTGAAACTGACCAATTGGGAAGGCTGTGATTAGGGAAATTGAAGAGCTCCAGCCTGGAACAAGATCTCCTTCCCAGTGGAGCAGGTGGGAACACATCACCAATGGCCAACCAGGTGCATGTCCCTGTCAGTCACTTCCATCCACGCCTACTTGGCTGAAATAGCTGTTCTCTTCCTCATGTCCTTAGGAAAGATCCCCTCACTGCAGCCCCTCAGATCTTGCAGCAGGACCTGCAGGTAAGAGTGAGAGAGGCCTGGACACAGGTGGTGGGCAACCATACCTGTGCGTGCTGCATCCTCAAAAATCCAAGTGCTGGTGAGTTTTACTGAAACATGCTGTCGTCCCTTTAATTAGAAATCCTTTCTTTGACAGAATGGGCGTGTCATCACGCCCTCGCACCCTAACTGGTCAGGGAGTCCAGAGGCAAGCTGTTATTTGGTTTGCTTTGGTGAAAAGCAAAGGTTGAGCGTGCTGTGCAAGGAATCAGGCTTCAAACCTGAAATGGTCCCTCCATAGCTTCAGATGGTATGATTTCGTCCTATATTACAGGACAAAAAGCTGCTGCGGCTGGAAATCTGAAACAAATACAATTAAAATAAGGCCTGTGTTATGACCAATGCAGTTGGTAAAGCGGAAATATTTAAAAACCCCAGAGGGAATCTTTAAACAACTGCCATAGCCTATAATTTTAAGTGTTATGTTTAAGATGTGACTCTAAATTCAGTAATCAGACCACCAGTTCTCGAGGCTTTACGTTAAACTAATTGAAACATTTTATTAATTTATACAGGTTAAAATATATGTACGCATGGCTACAAATTAATACTATTATAACTATTAACAAATTCCCAAACTAACCTCCATTAAGGCAACAGCAACCCATAGACTTAACCAAACACCAGGCAAAGCATTTTCACCTTAGGAATTCAGAATGAGGTTCTTTTCACTGTGGAGCCAGTTGGAGGCTTGCAGCTGCCTTTTGATCTTACATTGCCTCTGCCTGCACACCCGAAAACTACTGAAGTTATACCTATCACCACTGATTGAATTCAAATTCTCATTGTTTCACCGGTCTCTTTGAACTTTACCTTTTAACAATGAAACCCCTTACATAGTATCAATTTTATTAGTAACATAAACATATTGCTTGGTATCTGCTAGATAGGTGTCAGTTTTCACCCTGCTTCTTGAATGCTCTATTCAAAAAACGTAAATGCACGCTATCTCTCTTACATATCATAACTATTGTTACATATCAAAGCACTCAGGCTAGCTGGCTTTACTCCAATTAAGACACACCCGCAGACTAAACCTCTATTTTAAAAGAAAAATGTTTTCTAAAATATTATATATATTAATAACTTCATGACAGCCTGGTATTAATTCCAGAGATGGCATTGGAAATTTTCTCAATTTGCTAAAATGGAACTAAAAGTAATTTCCTCTGATAATGTGCGACATGGTCATGGGAGATTTTCTAGCATTGTAATAGATGATCCTGTACCTCCTGAGGGAATTCAAATAGCCAGGAGATTCAAGTAGGTTACTCTTTTTGTTATTGAATAATACACCAATAAATTGCAAACTGTCTTGAAAATTAACATCAGACTCATGCATGCATACATTCTGAATCATTTTTTTTCATCAGTTTACTTATTTTTTAAATCTAATTTCAAATCCCAGTACAGTATTACCAATGAAACCACGGGGACTGCTCAGTACTTCGCACTGGATTCCAAGAGTGGACTGATTTCAAGAAGTTCCATTTCACCTTTAGACTATGAAGATGGTTTGACGGTAAATGACTAAAATTTAACTATTTACTGGCTTGCAAATATCTTGTGTATTCTCACAATGGTTCTGTGATAAAATAGGTTTAGTTTTGCTTTATTGCCAGAGTATTTAGGACGGAATTTTACGGCCCCCTCATGGTAGGGGCAGGGCCGTAAAATGTGGCGAGCCGTTCAAAAGTCATTGGGGAGACTTTCCCCTCGTCGGGCGGGCACAGGAGCAGTCGCGCAACAGTCCGCCACCCGCGATCGGGCCCCGACCACGATTTCACTCCGGCTGGCCAATTAACAGCCAGCCAATGTGAATTGCACACTGAAACGCTCAGCGCTGCCTGGGTGGCGGGGGGGGGGGGTTTAGGAGGGTGAGCGCGGAAGTCTGCGCATGCACGCTGGTGCACTCAGTGAAAGCTCCCTGAAGGCACTGAGCTGCCTCAGTGAAAGCACCCTGAAGGCACAGAACTGCCTCAGGGAGCTGAAGATTTTTAACATTAAAAATAAAGATTTTAAAATTAAGGTAAACATGTCCCCTCATGTGACTCTGTTGCATGAGCAGGGACGTGTTAAAAATGAGTTTTAAAAATGTTTATTTTATTTTTAAATTTTTAATTAACATCGGAAACCTCATCCCACCCGTAAAATGCCACTGGCATAAAATTCCACCCTTAGAGTGGGTAGTTCCAGCAGTCTAGGTTCATGGCCCTCAAGTTGTCTGGTTACTCTCCTGTGAAGAGCCTTGGGGCATTTTATTATGTCAAAGGTGCTTTATAAATTCAAGTTGTTACTGAGTTTTCAATTACAATCATTATCTCTGAATTCTTTGTTAGATTGCACTTGGCTATGAAAGGATGACAGGAAGATTAATGTTTCACTATCCTTCTCCAACAGAGATTTCAGATGAAAATAGTAGTAGCTGAAACTGGAAAGAGCAGCCCTAAATCCTGCACTGGCTCCATTACAATTAACCTTGAAAATCTCAACGATGAATCACCACAGTTCACGTGAGCAGTTTTGATTTTGTCTAATTGGTATATTACATTGATGAATTTGAAGCTGTAGATTGATTAAGCCTCCTTATTTGTAAACTGCTGTAAGGATTGTTCATGCAAATAATTACGTGTTCTATCTTTGTCATTATGATGCCTTTGTTTTAGGCCCTCTGCTGGTCAAGAAACAGACAGACAGAAAGACAGCCAGAGATAGACAGATAGTCAATGAAGCATAACCTTTGCAGCTCAGCAGCAAAGTTTCATTCTTATGTATCAATTTTTTCATGAGTGAATGCTTTGAATTACTGTCATTAATGCCATTTACTTTCAAACTACATTTTCAACTGAGTAATTTTTATTCTTTATGTAATAAGCATGGTACCCATTTTTCACTTTTTAATTCAGTGACATTTTTGCAAGAGGTAAAGTCAATTCATTTTGACGTAACCATAAATTAAGTAATTAAATGAGTCCAAATTACCAAATAGCTTGGGCTAATCTTGTTCATGAACTGCACATTCAGTTTTATTACTGCCTTCAGGAAAGCTTATATATCCTTCAAAAATTAAATGTGAGACACATCAGTGATACACCAGGACATGTTCAGTATAATTGGAGAAACCCATTTACCTAAGATGCTTTCTATATTTTGATGACTAACAGTGCGCTGAAGGAGTGCTTAAGGATGCGAATTTGATTGAATGTTAAGGTTTAACTGTGTAATTCCATGAATAGAATGGTTAAGCCATGTATTTGTGTCTTTCAAGGGCAATATCACCAAATCCATTAACTATTAATGAAAGTCTGCCCAGGGGAACGTTATTAATAAAAGTTAATGCTACAGACAAGGATGTGGATGATGTCATTTATTATGAGTTTGTGAAGACTTATGCTGGCTTCCTGATTGAAGAAGGTAAGACTAAACATGGCCTAAAGGCATAACATTTGGACACCATGTTTTTTGAACAAAAACACATGGCTGGACTGGAAACCTATCACACTGCATGTTGAATGATTTATGATAGAAGCTTAATGAATGTTAATGAGACATCTACATCTCCATTAGTAATTCATTAAATTGAAGGCATGAAATGCTGGATATACCCAGTAGACTGTAGACAGAGAAAGGAAGAAATAGTTTGGATGACCATCAGAACAAAAACTGGAAGAAAATCCACTAATGTTTATAACCAACTCAAAAAATAATACCCGGGAATTTCCTGCAATGGCAACATTGGTGATGCCGTCTGATCCTGCAGTGATATACTTATGCCAAATTGTTTTAATTTGAATAGGCCACAATGAAGACAGGTGATGCATTCAATGGTGTCTTACAGGAACAGAGAGATTGCTCTGTTTGCTCAGGTACAGAAGTGTAATACAACAGTCATTGTTGTGATTTAAAGGGTCCAGATTTTGCAATCAGCAAAAGATTGGTGTGAGCTATTCATTAATCTTATACTTGCTTACACACTTTCTCTGGGTTTTTGCACTGGAACTTGCGGTGATTAAAAATCCATTTCATCACAGAGCCTTCTACTAGAGATGTGAGCATGGCAAGCAATGTTACGTCTCCATAACCAATTATGTTGAAGAATCGTTGCTGAGTCACACAGGGCCTGATTTTTACTTATTTAAAACCCACCCATTTGTACAAAGTCAAAATTGAGCCCACAGAGTCTGAAGCAGAACGTGTAAGTTAGAATAGTCAAGTCAATGCCAAATCATGTACAGAAAGCAAAATAGGGAGAGGGAAAGAAAGATGGAATTTACTAGAGAGAGTTAAAAGAGACAGAACAAAAAAGTAAAACAAAATACACTTTTGAAAATCTCCAACAATAATTAAAATCAAAAGAATGAGACTCCACAATTGTAAAAGTGAATTTTGAAGGTCGGGGAAGTTGTTTGGCAGTAATTAAGACTATCACACCATTAAAAATTCACTCACACTTGAAAGGACAAGACATAACATTTTTGGATGTGTTTGTTGGGTATTTATTGTGTAAGTACAATAACTTTACACCGTTCTGTGTGTTTCGATGCCAAGTCTCTTGGCGAGATACTATTAGAGCACAGCTTCTGGAGAAACAGGGCACCTCTGGCAGCAACTTCCTGATTTCTATGATTAACTGCACAATTGTAGACACCAGTAATTGCTATTTGATTTACATTTTAACAATGGTGAGTGCTGATAACCTATTATTTTCACTGTAAAACTCAGACTTTAATTATCTGAGTTTCAGGTTACTTATCGATATGTAAGTCAAGACTACAGATATCTATAGACTTTGAACTGTGCTGTACCTTCCAAAAGTACAGCTCAAATCAACTTTATAAAGCAGTTAATTGATTTTGAAGGGTCGACAATTAAAATGAGCTTCTGTTATCTGATTATCTAAAGATGTGCCCATATAACTAGGCTTTATATATTCAAAGTCATTTTACCTATATGCTTTACATTGTCCAGGCCTAACAATAAATTGAAAAGTTTAGGACAGTATATTTGGAGGTTTGCATTCCTTCACAGTGATCATACCATTAAGGAATTATTTTGTTGCCCTTTTATTGATACTTAGTTTTAAAACCATTCCTGAATTATTAAGGACTTTTCCACATCTGCTCACTGTGTAATTCATTTTACATGTGAAGCAATGCAATGGCCAGTAATTGGTTGCAGCAAAACTTAAGAGTATATCCTTTGGATGCACCTTGTTATGATCCTTATTGAACTCAATGTTTTATAAGTATATAAATTCCAGGGATTTGGTTTTTGAAAAACATAATACAGTGCACTTTTTTTTATAAAGTCTTATGGGAATTGCCTTTAGAATAAATCACTCAAAGCAATAGAAACTAACCATGACATTTTTGAGTTCTGGCTGCTTTTGGTGATTGAGATTATGGCTCAGAAATTTTCTCATGTACCTACAAAGTATACTGTGAACTGCACTATACATTTAAATCAGATTGCCTTAGGTTTTATTGGTTTACATTTTTTGAAATGATTTTAATGAAGATTTTAATTCACTATATGTAAGTTTTTGAGAGATGTTTCATTTTTGGACTATAAACTATGAAGAGAAGCAGAACAACTGAAGCCTCAAAGAGAGACGAAGTAAATGTTCATATTGCTTTTCTTCAATATTTTGCTTCTCGTGAATCCTACTTGAACAGCCAAGCCTCGAAACTACAGGGCAATCTCGAAGGTTGAGAAAAGTAGAATAGAAGATGAGATAAACTAAGAGATAGTGACTGTGTTTCAAAAGCCTTCAGATTATAGGACTTGTTCTTTATTGTTTTACATACACATAATGAATGGAGCTCGTTCCTGTGTATGAACAGACTTTCATTGGCAGTATTTTCTGTCTAACAAGCATACTGAGGCTAAATGATTTGTTTTTCTTTTTGTTTTATTTTGGTCTGTACAAGCATCAAGATAGTGAGAGCATTGCCTTGAATTTCAAAACAAAAAAAAACCTTAGGTTGAAATGACTTTTGGACAGCTTCTGTAAACTTTATCAAGCGTTTATGACTCTTTTGTCCTGAAGTTAGGTTTCAGTCAAACAAAATAATGGAGACAGCAGCACTTTCTGGAGTTTCAAAAGACATACAAATGGGCAAGGGGTTGGGGTTGTGGATGTTGCTGTGTTTTGAAAACAAAATAAAGGCAATTAGGCTGAACTAAAGACAAATGAGACAGAAATTCATCTTGGACAATGTGCAGAATGGGCAGTGATGGATTAGTCATCTGTTATAAGCAGCATCTGATCTTCAATTCTATTGACTCCAATGGAACTGAATATCAGGCACTGTCTGAAACACCACTGTGTGTGTGTAAATGATCCCATATCATTTGTTATGTGTCATCACCTGAGACTAATTTCTACCCTAAAGTATCATTATACTTTCAGTGTAATACTTTGAGACTGAGAAGACTTCCCATGTGTAAAGACACATGAGGCAGACAAAGCACATGCTTACATCTGTTTTCTGTTCTATTAGTAAAAGCTACAATAAAAGTTAATAATAGTATTCATGGCTGGATTTTCCGTGCCAGCCGACATTGAGTGTGTTCAGTGGCGAGTGGACAATATGGTGCGATCAGTTTCACGACGAGATCAGTTCAAGATTGTCCGCTCAGCCCGCCAATGGCAGGCCACATTCTCCGCCATTGGACATGGGGAACCTCATTGTAATACATCAACATATCATTATTAGGCTAGCCCATCAGAATTGACCCCCCTCCCACACCGCTGGATTGTCCGCCTTTCTCACCGACGTGTTTCACAACAGCACATAAGTGGCATGCACCTGCCACGCTGCACTTCGCTTGGGACTTCAAGGTTTGTTGGCCTGCCTTGCTTCGGTCAGCACTCGTAGTCATCAGCGCCAGGATTCACAGATAGCACCACATCACTTATAGGGGGGGTCATGGCAGGTATCTACCTACCAGATCAGCCATATGTGGGTGGCTTTTCAATGGTTGCAGGGCTAGGTCTTGTTTGGCGAAGGTGGGGGGAAGTGGCCTCAGGCAAGGGGAGAGGCTACTAGACTAAGGCTGTACTAGGGAAGGAAGGTAACCCAGGGTGTGTGTGGGGGCACATGTTGATCCGTGCAAGTGACCTCAAGATGGGGAGAGCTGAGGAGGCAGTCTCCAGAGGAGATGAAGCCACATGGCCATGTGAGGGTATGTGTGTGAGAATGGGTGGTGATGTCCCTTGAGCTGGCAGTGAGTGAGATGCCAGTGAATGTGTGATGGGCTTGAGTGTGTGAGTTTTGATGATGAGATGGTTGCCATACCCTGGCTGCATGGATGAGATCATTCATCCTCTATCTGCATTGGATGGCCAACTTCTTTGCAGCATTGGCACTAATCACCATTGCCATCACCTCCCAAACCAGGGTGGTCATGCCGCTGCCCATCCTGCAGTCAGAGTGGGGGTAGAAGACATCGCAGCAGGCCTCCATAGCATCCAAAGGCATTCCAGTGACGCATCAGTAAATCTGGGATCTGCAGTATTCTTTGTCTTTCGAGGACATCTTCCCTGCAGTAGTCATGGGTTGGAAGCACTGAGATGTATGCGTGTGACTGGACTTTAAATATGGCGCCCGGCTTGATGAAGTGGTGGGTTGATGGCGTGGTGGGTGAATGAAAGCCTGCCAGCCATTGAAATGGCGTGCTTCCCGAAAATCCCACCATTGTGTCCGGTGGGTAAAATGTCACTTTACCCGCCTGCTAGTGCACTTGGTGCAATTTGGGGACAATTCTGCCCCTATCCCTAACAAGTCACTTGACTTACTTATTGATTAGTGTGGGGACGCGTAAAGATGATCAAAAAGTAAGTTCATCCATGCTCACCTTATCCTCTGGACAATGCAACCCTATACCACACCTGTCTCTCCCACCCCCAATCTTTAGTAATGCTAATTCGTAGGAGAGGCAAAGAAATGGAAACAAAACCTGTGCCCAATCTCATGAAAGACTCTAGAAAATTATTCTCCAGCTTTCTATCACAATTGAACAAGCTTCAGAGGACAAGGATTATCAAGACACACGTATTTAATCACAAACACCATCCCCCCCCACTCTCAATAAGTTCCACTATGCTTAAATATATGGGACCGTACAGGATCAGAAAATATTATCTCCACCTTTTATGTCAGTCACAAAGATGACAGACATCTTGCGCTATGTTAGTTTTGATAAATTTTAATAGCTTACTGGCCAAAACTATATCTGTTCATCACCTAAAATCCAACTTGCACTACCTCCATATGTATACTATTTCATATAGTCACCAATCTGTGTGTGTAAGAGGTGTTTTTTAACAGCTACTTTTCCTCATCTAAGTTTAATTCCATCTCCTGTAGCTCTAGAGTCTTTGCTGAGAAAGCATCACTCCAGAATTCAGTTGATCTATTCCAGTTGAAATCTAAAATACAAGATCCGCTTTATCTAACCTGCCTCTTTTTCCTTTGAAAAGATCCCTTGTACTCTTAGGGGAGAATGTTCACCTAAACTGATGTGCGGGTGGCTCGTGCCCGCTCCCCACTGGCCCACTCGACAGGGAGAAAATTCTCTCCTTAGTCCCTACTATTAGCGAATGTGCCTTATCCAGCTGATCAACTCAATCATTTTTCATTGTACACATCCTACAATAGAGGAATTGTCTGCATCTCTCCTTACTCCCACCAATAGTACAGCATCCAGAACTGTGTATAAGAGTCAAATGGCAGCAGAACAGTGTTTAATACAACCTAATTACCATTTCCTCATCCTAAACCCCATTTGCCTTTTCCACAACAGTTGCATATTGTGCTGACAGTTTCAAAGTGCTTTCCACTAAAACCCCAGTTCCTACTCCTGTGCTGCTTCCAGTAGACTATTCCTGTTTATTTACCTTCCCCAGCTTCACGACTCTTTATTTCTCTACAACAAATGAGGATCCCAATTTTGTCCCAGTCTCCTGTTTATCCAGGCCTCTGTGCATCTGGGTCACTTGCTCCCTACTATTTACAACGCCTCTCAAATTGGTATCATCAGCAAACTTAATGAAATTTTAATGCCACCAAGTCTCCCTTCAAGCCATTAATATATGTCAAAGCAGAGGAGTCCCTCACAACAGCCCCTGCCATACCCACCAGTCACCACTTGGGAGCTTGCTGCTCCCATATTAACTGTTCTTAATTGCTTTCAAACACCTTTCTGTATTCAATGAAAATTGATGATATCATAAAGGGCATTGGCTTCAAGGAATCACCAAGCCAATAGCGCAAGGGAAGTTAACATCTGTTGATGCAAGCATTAACACAGGCAGCTCAACAATTTACTCCAACTGTGAAAGTCTCATGCTGTTTAATTTGTTAGCTCCTAGAGTCAGATCAAGCAGAAATGGATGAAAAGTGCGTGTTAAAATTTATTACTTCTCAAATTGCTTTTTTTTATTAATCGTAAAACTTCTTTCTCCCTTGAGAGGTGTAGAAATACTTTGTTACTGGTATCAATAACATACAGCATTATGAATAATGGACAATTATTTGAAAATTAGATGTGAAAGAGAAAAGTACGAAAGAAGAAAATACGATTTGAAACGTGACACTAGTCTTAGTGGATTCACAACCATCTCTTACTCTACCCAAAGTTGCTAAAAATTTGTATCATGGTAAAGGCCAAACACAGGATCAGAGGCACAACATTATTAACATCCACAATGCAATCACAGAATAAAGCACCTGATGTAAATAGTATTCTGCATTAAAGCACTTGTGGCAAACAGGATGTTGACAGCATACATTCTAGATAAACAAACCTGATCAGCTAATTTTGTGCAAATCTGCCACCTGTTTTTGAACTTGGTGTAAAGTCTGTATTTTTCCATGTTGCATGACAATTTCAGAAAATATTCTGTACCCTCACCAGTTCTAGCACAATATGAGAAACTAATCTTTCAATGCTTTTTGCTGTTCAAGTGATGCTTCTATTACTTAGAATAATTAAAGCTCGACTCCAGTCAAAGTGACCATCGTTACTATTTGCACAATTCTTTTACAGACACGGGTGAAATCAAAATGGCCTACCCCTTGGATTATGATGATCCCAACACACTGACCAGTCCAATACTGGAAATAAGAGCTTATGATTCAGACAGAGTTCATTCCTCCACAGCCACACTTAGAGTCCTTATTGCGGACATTAATGACAATCCTCCTCAGTGCTCCAGGTACCTCTACATGTGAGTACCACTTTAAAAATTATTGGATTCTAACTTGGAGTTCTGAATTTTAATTCCAGCATTATCTGCCAATTGGACAATAAAGCTTCAGTGTTGAAGGAACCACTGTGGCATCAAGAGTAAAAAAGGAAATGGGACCTGGGTTAAGGAAGAAGTACAACCATAACATGTCAACAAGTGGCATTAAGAGTGTGTGAGGACTTCCACAGAATGAATTGTCCTACTCCTTACTAAAGATATGCATGTCCAGGCTAACTTAATGGGTGTGGGTAATGTAGGTAATATCTCCTGATCAATAGTTTTATATTACTTGCAATTCATCTCAACACAGCCAAATAATGTTCTATTATATTTTCTCTGCTGTCAGAGTAACTGGCACAATGACACCACATAGCATCAATCTTGCCATAGTCGCCAATAAAATACAGTAATGTAATTAAAAAATCAGTTCAAGTCACTTATCACCAAGATTATTACTTGTTTCAAGTAAGAATCTAACTTACTTTATTTTGTTGAACAATGTATTTTAATAGATTACTGCCAATTCACATCTCCTCTTGATTTAGCATGAAAATACTGAATAACCAGAGTTGAGCTTCAAAGATACAAATAGCTTAGTCCACTAGGCAGAAGGTATTATGTCATGAGCAATTAACATAGGCATGTTCAACATAGACTGGCTACCAAAAATTCCTGGTGATGTTTTCCATTTATATAATTCAAGAGTTAATCTTGCCATTTTTTTGTCTATTATAACAATAGATAAAAATGCTGCTTGCTTCAGTTCTTCATTGAGTGAATTTGTTCTCTGCAATATTATTACTTGTACCAAATAATGGTTGACTAAATCTTGGCTAATCAGGGCTCCCCTGCAGTAACACTCATTGCATTCCTCTCAAACAGCTTAAAACACCTACTGATATTGTCTAAGGCTATTAATCAAGCACGAGAGCGAGAACTGTAGGGAATTGAGCAGAGCTACAATTTGTATATCTCAATCCACTGACCATGGACATTTACAGAATTTGAAAAACAGATAGATCCATTGTTTACATGTATGCCATTAACTTCTACACTTTGAAATCACAGACAGAAACTATAACCCAAGTTTTAAAAATTGTGTGCATCATCAGCATATGTAGTTGGCATCTAAAGTTATATATAAATTATCTCACAGTTAATTCTGGCTGTTTTTGTCCTGGTAATAATTTATTTAAACATTCAAATGCTGGGGCCTTGTAAGGGGGAGTGAATTTACAACTATAAAGTGAATTTACTGCTGAACCATTTAAAGAACCTCTGAGCCCAGGACTGCTCAGCTGATTATAGTGCACCACAGTAGATTGTTTAAGAACCTGCTACAAACTGGTGTTTGGACTTTGTGAAGTCCTTGTTCTCCAATGGCAACAGTGAACTAGCTAAAGTGACAATTACAGCAAATTCACACCGTTTAGCTGCTGCATCATTGAATTAACCCCAGGTCAGCAAATGTTACCTAGTTATTTTAATTTCTCCCAGCAGAAAACTGCTGCTCCTTTCAGTGAAAGCTCACTGACAAGGCATTAATAAGAAATTAACAAGATACCAATAGGGAATGATATACCATTAATATGGTGTTAACAAGGAGTTAAGAGGGTATTCAAGTATTAACAAATCATTAATAAGAAAGGATATAAATGTGTTGGAAGAAGTTCAGAGAAGGTTAACTTGACTGATACCGGGACTCGACTCATCAGCTATGATTTTACTGAATTCTTTCGAGTTATCAACAGTCACAGATTGCAACTCTTTCGAGTACAATCACAGTTCTTGGTTTCCGGGAGTGGGACATGAACCCACAACCCAAATGATTTTACTGAATAGTGGAGCAGGCTTGTGGGGCCAAATGGCCCACTCCTGATCCTAATTTGTATATTTGTCAGTTCTTTACACCGTTGGTGCAGATTTCCCTTATATCATGATGTTTGCCAATCTAGTGATCATTGTCTAAGGATGGAGCAGCAACAGGAAAGTTATTGTTGTTTGTTACTTGGAAAAGCACAAATTCCTAACTGCTGGATCACCAGCTGTCAAGTGCAGGTGCAGTTTAATGTAAAGTAACCTAATGGGTTATAACCCATTCCTCACCAGTGCAGATGTTCATTCAATTTTCACTCCCCTCCCCTCCCCTCCTATAGTATTGGTGTTCATGTAAGGAGGATGGTGCTTTCATTGTTGCAGTGATGTGTTTATCCTATGATCCTCAATGGGGAGGTTATACACTGGTGGATATTCATGCATCTAACTCTGGAAAGCTTTGAGGAAAAAGTAATGCAGTAGTTGAAATATCTCCACTTAGTATGGAAATCAAAAATTAGTTGTAACTATTGTTATGGACAGGAGGGGGTTTAATTTAAATAGCCCTCATTTCTCCTCTCACCACCCATCTGTGAACAGAAAGGAGTTTTATTTTAGATTGCCCCATGTATAATTAGTGGCATATTTTCCCCAACCCCCAGGTTTGGAGTGATCCAATCCTCATAAGTCCACAGCAAACTTGAGATCAGGTAAAATCAGAGGATAAGTTTATTTTACAAACACATAAAATGCATAGAGGGGGTGTCGCTATGTAATCCCCAATACATTCATACAATAAAAGAAGGATAAAGGAAAGAAATAGGTTCAAGGCAAAGACCACAAACAAAATAAGAATTATTGTTTCACGTAAGTCCAGAATCAAAAGTCCAATGGTGCATTCCTTCAGAGTCTGCAGGTTGAAGACTGATGCTAGATAATTCACTTTTCCAGTAGCGATGAGGTGAGTCAGTTGGGATGGGTTAGTCTTATAGGCACTAGAACAGAAGTTCACGTAGAAACAGTGTAGATGAGCACCAGGCAATTTAAATCTAGACAGAGCCCTGGTTCCATTGCTATTTGGTTGATGGAAGATGGCAAACTGCCTTTTGTTCAGCTCTAAAAGGCAATATTACAGGCTCAAGCAGCCTTGGGGTGAGGGTGGTGGTGGCAGGGGATGGTGGATGGATGGGGTGGGTAGGGTAGGGTGGAAGGGGGGTTGGTGGAAGGGGTTCATGTGACATAACTCTCATTTCTTCTCCTTGGTTTGGACAATGGATGTATATTCCTGGTCTGGATTCTTCAGAGTGCCTTTTTCCTCACAGAGCAGAGATTGTCTCCATTGGCCAGAGCCTGACCTTAGAAATGTAAATGGTCTTTGTGCAACGCTTAGGGATTTAATCTCAGCAGTCACAAGGGACATTAGCACCTCTTTAGAGAAAATGAGGTTGCTGCTGTTTCTGAAGGCCAGAAATTCATGTTGTGAATTGGTACTGGATGGAGTCATTTTGAAGCCTTTGTCCAGTTTTTATTTAAAAAAATATTTTATAGGTTAGCCAGGATGATGTATATAATTTTATAAAAATATAGTGAGGTCTTAGCCACCTGACACTTGCTTTTAGACTAAAAACAAAATTGCACCCTCTTGCCCACAATATTTTGGCTACAATATTGGACTGCATGGACTGCAGTGGCTCACGAAGGCAGCTCACCATCAACTTCTCAAGAGAATTTAAGGATGGGCAATAAATGCTGGCCTAGCCAGCAATGCCCACATCCCATGAACGAAAAAAATATATAATATTTTGGCTTCCAATTTAATCGTAGACTCCTGTTCTGGATTCTGCTTCAGTGGGACAAAACTGAATTTCTAAAACCATATGTGAACCTCAGTTCTAAGTTAAGGTGAACTTTCCAAACTAGTGTAGGATCAAAACCAAGAGGCCTCACTCCATTCAAATGAGATGCGTATACAAGATTCACGTACAGGATTCTAATAGCCCTATGTTCATAAACTTATCAAATGTATATAAGCACGTCTGAGTAAGTGCTAATGTTTAGTCTCTCAACCACTGAATGAATATAATAGCTATTACAAAGTAATTACAGCACAGAGATAGGCCACTTGGCCCAACAGGTTTCTTGTGTATTGCACTGAGTAAGACTAACATGCGGACTGTGGCAGGCAGCTATCATTGGACAACTTTATTTGCACTTCCCCCACAAAGAAGGCAGCGGAGAAGGCAACATATATACAATGCTCAGATCTGGCAATATACTTCAATCCATGTCAGAATTTATGCTCCATTGAGCCTCCTCTTCTCCCTGTTCATCTAACGCCATCAACATGATTTGTCTTCCTTTCTCCCTCATGCGCTTATTTGACTTCATGTTGAATGCATCTAAGAGGCACCTCAGCTCGCAAATTTCCGTTCTAACGACTCTCTGGGTGAAGTTTTTCCTGAATCCCCTATTGATTTTTTTAATGACTATTTTATATTTAAGGCCTCAGTTCTGGTCTTGCCCACAATTATACAAACTTTTACCATCTGAGCTGCTTTTTAAAAAAAATTCTGGTTCTGAAATGTGCTTAAATTGATACTTAAGTTAGAAACAATATGATTTTTTTATAAACACATTTATTAAGTGGCTTTAACTTTTATCCTTATTACATTTTCCAGCATTGAGCTTGCTGAAACCTCCCCAGAAGGTACCCCAGTTGTATCACTTAACTGCTGGGATAATGACAGAACAGCAGCTAATAATATCCTGCAGTACACAATGATTCTAGACACATATTCAACAGAAAGGTTTAACATTACAGACAATGAAATAACTGTAAGTACAATTTAAAGTTCATTGAAATGCTGTGGAAATAAACTTAATCTTCCCATGTGTGACTACAATATATGACCTGAAAGTTTTTTCTGGTTCTCTACATGATGAAAGACTACAAGAAAGAGGCTCTCAAAAGCCTCTTAATAAAGCTGGCTGAATTCTTCATTTCATTTCACTCAATTCATTCCTACAATCAGGTTGTTTAATTTAAAATCACATAAAATTAACAATCGTCACAAAAAACGAGCGACTAGAAAAGTTGTTCCTTCCCCTCCACACAGCAATAAACATGTGGGACAGATCCCCAGCTCAATTTCTAATGATGAGAAGCACCTAAAAGGGCAAAGGCAGCAAAATTATGCAAACACCAACTCCAAGGGCGGAATCATCCCAGATTTGCACTAAGTGCGGTAGCGGGTGGGTAAAACGACATTTTACTCACTGGACGCAACGGCGGCTTCTCAAGCCATATTGTCCCAAACCCGCTGCATTCGTTATGCATTCCTGGGAAACATGCTGTTTCCATGGCGGTCGGGCTCTCATTCGCCTGCCACACCATCACGCCAGGCGCCATATTTAAAGCCCAGACCCATGCAAACAACTGTGCTTCCAGCCCATGACTACTGCAGGGAAGAAATCCAGCAAGGCAAAAAGACTGCAGCCCCCCAGGCTTAGTGACACATCACTGGAACACCTTTTGGATGCCCGCTGTAATGTCCTCTATCCCTGCCCTGGCTGCAGGATGGGCAGCAGCATAACCAGCCAGGCTTGGGAGGTGGTGACAGTGTTGACCAGTGCCAATGCTGCACAGAAGAGGATGGCCATCCAATGCAGATAGAGGATGAATGATCTCATCCATGCAGCCAGGGTAAGGCAACCATCTCATCATCAAAACTCACACAGTCAAGCCCATCACACATTCACTGGCATCTCACTCACTGCCAGCTCAAGGGACATCACCATCCAATCTCTCATACACACCCTCACATGTCCATCTGGCCTTATCTCCCCTGGAGACTGCATCCTCAGCCCTCACCATCTTGAGGCCACTTTCACAGATCAACATGTGCCCTCACACACAGCCTTGGTTACCTTCTTCCCTGGTACAGCCCTCGCCCTGCAGCCTCTTCCCCTGCCTGAGGCCACTTCTCCCCCTTCACCAAGCAAGCCCTCACCCTGCAACCATTGAAAAGCCACCCACATATGCCTAATGTGGTGCTGTCTGTGAAGCCTGGTGCTGATGACCATGAGTGCTGACCGAAGCAAGGTAAGCAAATAAACCTTGAAGTCCCGAGCGAAGTGCAGCCTGCCCGACGCTCGTCGCTTATGTGCTGGGCGAATGATCCAGCGGTGGGGAGGGGGTGGGGGGAGAACGCAGGCTGAGCGGATGATCACAAGCTTGTTTCATACCATCATGGACCCAATTGCACCATATTGTCCACTCTTGCCACCGACGCTGGTGGGCACAGACAATCCGGCCTTCATCTTTTATTCAATTTTATGAAATGCTGCGAATTAAGGATGTTACTGTGACTTGCTGAATTCTCAAAGCCTCCTTCATCACAATCATTTTTGAAGCTTTTATATATTAACATGTCTGTAATTTGAAAGTTGAAACAGCCTCTGTTGTGCTGACAGTTAAACTCCTTTTGAACCAGGCTGTAAAAAATGTGGAAAAGGAACGTTGCCAGCCCTCACTGTATCTGTGCTTTATTTTAACAATTTCTGGACTGGTTTCAAGTTCAATGGAATAAAATCAGATTGAACTCAAATAAACCAAATTTTGACCTAACGTTGCCAAAATTAAACCTTCTTGGATTGGAAAAAAAACACACTGATATCAGTGCAATCTCTTGCATAAGATGTTGATTCTCTTGGCATTATTTATTTTACAGGTTGGGCATTCACATTTGCAATATGATTCTAGCTCATTTGCTGCAGTTAATTTTCAACATGTAATAATTGTCAAGATAGAGGATAACGGCATCCCTCAATTGACAAGTAAGTCCGCGCTTACATATATTTTACTTAATGGGAAGCTTGGAGTACTGATGCAACAATGAAGTTGAATAAATTTGAATTAGCCATTTCACAATCTGTTTGTTCAGGTACCTCCACAGTTATAGTGAAGGTCACACCCGTGAATGAGGAGACCCCTTTCTCTGGATCAAGAACAGTTAACATGTTTGAAGACAGCCCTATTGGGGCTCTTGTTGGAACAGCAGCATTTACTGATGGTGACCTACCAGATAACAATGTGAAGTATTCTATTGTAGGAGGCAACACTGATGTCCCACCCAAGTTTTATATTGAATCTGACTCAGGTATTATAAGAAGATTTTGATGTTTCTATTCATATTTTTCACCGAATAGAGCTTTGCATTCTTTCTCAGTGTAGGTTCCACTTAGCAGCCATTTTTGGTTACTCATGAAATATAAAACCTATTGCATAATCCTAATAAGAAAGACAAGTTGCCTTTGGGAGTTATATATACTTTATGACCTATTGGAAGATCTGTCAAGCTGTGATTTCCCTATTTTGGTTTCATTGCCAGAATGGCTAGTGACAGATTGAAGGCAAACTTCAACGGAAGTGGATTTAGCATAATTTCAATTGTAAATCTGACTCATTTTAAAGGGATGGGAACAATTAGAGAGCACTGTCCCAAACTGAGAATAACAATTCTAAGCACCTTTAGAGAGCCATTATCAGCCTTTGCTCTAGCTAAGATGCAAAAATAGAAACCCGTATCTTTCAGAACAAGTAAATTTCATAAAATATGTACATGAATCTAATGTTTCAATAGATATTCTATATTACAGCGATGAGTAGAGCAGAAGGACATTGATAAAGCTCGGAAACTGGATGGCAGTTTCCGGACTATCTCATAACAGAATGAGACATCTACTAACGTATTTTTTTATCTATTGGATGCATAGCTGCGATATGAAAGTTATGCACTTATTACCGGCAATATTTTTTGGTCATTAATATTTTTTCTCCAGTAGATGAATGGATTGCAGTCACAGCCAGATATAATCATTGCTCCTCATTTATATTATAGTTCTCCAGGTGAAGTACTGAAATACCCAAGAGAAAATCATGGTTGTCTTCAGAAATATTCAGTCATATTTATTTATTAGTATTTTGTTTTAATTTTTTGGGGTGGAGGAGTGTTACCAGGGTGAATCTGTCCTTTAAACCGTTACTAGCTCAGTAGCAGTTTTTTTATTCTAACAGGTCGGATAAGGCTTCTAAATGTATTGGATAGAGAAATGCAAGATAGTTATATACTCACTGTCGAGGCTGTGGACATGAATAATGATCTTCAAATCGATCCACTGAGGCAGAGAAGTGGCTCAGCGATAGTAACTGTTAATGTGATGGTAAGATATCACTGTCAAAACTGAACCCTAGATTATAGTTTCCCAGTGCAATTCAACTAAAACATTTAAACTAGAGGAGTTCACTGGATTGCTTACTTCTGCATAGCTCAATCCATTTTGTTCTTTCGTGACAATTGATTGTTGATAGATTTTGTGAGACTCTTTGAATATTTTACCAGTACATTTACAACCTATAAACTGAGTATTGAGGAATAGAGCACCAAGAGGCACAAATCAATCATCACCCTACATCAACAGTATTATTGGGAGCACTATAGAGGTTACCGATATGTTTAATTGCTGCTGCAAGGACAAAATACGAACTAGATTCAATATTCAACCTCATCGTCATCAGCTGTCTCTCAATTCGAGGATGATGTCTACTCAGGGTCGCAAGTTTCTGCCATGGGTCTTCATGTGACTGAACAGGCTGATTCTTGACCCATAGAACTTTGGGCAGATGGGGCAGGACGTCCCACGAGGCAGTGGGGTCCGAAGTGCAGGATTTTCTTCCTTTTCTTTCCTTCTCTGCTACCGCTCTGCCTCATCATTAAGATGTTATTGATTCTTTCAAGGGATGTGGCTGTTGCTGGTTAGATCAGCATTTGTTGCCCATCCCTAATTGCTCTTGAGAAGATGGTGGTGAGCCTCCTTCTATATCCACAGAAGACAGTCCATCTGGTGGGGATACACCCACAGTGCTGTTAGGAAGGGAGTTCCAGGATTTTGACCCAGCAACAGTGAAGGAATGGCAATATATTTCCAAGTCAGGATGGTGTGTGGTTTGGAGGGGAGCTTGCAGGTGGAGGTGTTCCAGTTGTGATTGAAGCTGTGATGCAGCTTGTTGGACAAGTTCTCACCACTTTGAGTGATTGGCAGCTAGCTCCTCACAGTTACTAGTATCTATGCTGCTGCATTTTAAGGAGAGCTTGAGATTGTCTTTGAGGCATTTCCTTTGTCCTCCCTTGGAACGTGAGCCATTTGAGAGTTGAGAAAACAGGACCTAGCCGGGGAGATGCTTTGTGGTCATCTAGACACAGTGTCCAGTCCATCAAAGTTAATTTTGCAGGAGTTTTGCCTGAATGCTTGTGTAGCTTGCTTCAAGGACACGAGCATTTGTTCGACAGTCCTTCCGATATTCACCTGCTACAGCTGGGTATATCGTTGCCTCACTAGTGGAAATGCTCAATCATATAACTCCACACACAAAGAATTGCCTTTGGATCCTGTGACAGAAAATACAAGAAACCATCTGTCTAACTCACCCAGTCATGTTTATGATAACAAGATATGGACTTATACAGCTTCTACAGCTTGATCCTGGAAGTAAGGACCTGGATAACAGGTAAGAGTATCAATAAATTCCAAAATCTGCTACTGAACCAGAGATCTGAATAAGGATAAAGGTAAAGGTAGAGGTTTCTTAAAGGGCATGGTTTCCCTATATATATTACCCAATCAGGTCCACATGCACAATCCTTAAAAATGTACAAGCCTCTGGCTATTCAAATGTTCAATTCAGTACCAATGTATACTTAGAGTGCCATCTAGTGATAACTCATTCCAACTACACAATAAGCATGGTTTCAATATTAATAGCTAAGGGAACAGGATGTATAAGTTCTTGTTCTCCAGGTACTATATCCTAAGAGGGCATCAACGACGATGGACTTCTATGTATTGGTCCATCATTATGCTTGGCAAGGTATTGAAGTGGTTTGCTATTGCATTCTGCAGAGTCCGGCTGACCAAGACACTCTCCTGCCCTTACCGCCTACCATAGGTGTATTGGAAGGATTTTAAGGTTGATAATCAACCTGTTTGGCCATGCAATGAATGCACCTTCCATGGTCATCAAGTCCAAGAGTGGGATTAGAACCCAGAGCCTCCGGCTCAGGGGCAGGGATGGTACCCACTGCACCACAAGACCTCCTACTGTAATAGTTACAGAATGAATATAAATTATGATTAGTTGCTTAGTAGTACAGAACTTGAGTGTTGCTGAAAGAAAAGGACATGATATAGAAGCTTTTCATCTTGCACTCATCTGGACAGATTCACAAGCATATCAAATCTCTAAGGGAACAACATTTGTACTGCATGCTGATTGGTTGTCGAGTGGGCTCTGATTGGTAGAGGCATTTCCACGGAGAATGCAGCAGGGAACAGTTAACTGCCAAGCCTTTGTTTAAATTCAAATCTGGCAGATTGACTCTGATCAAGGCATTGCCATGGTGAATGAACCAGGGAATGGTTGCCCCTCAGGCTTCTGTTTAGTTGAAAAAGACACAACATGTGGATATGTTCTTAATGTTTACAAAGGGCAAGGCCCTGTGTGTGAACACATATAGCTTCTAGTCCATGTAAGTGAGCACACAGCGAGTCTGACTGATAATCTTAAAATGGTTGTTTATGTAATTCTTAGCACAATCAGGATTGTTTAATAAGTGCTGTTCAATTGTAGAATCACATCTAATGTTTGACACTATGTTCTGAGTTTTGCAAGCACAAGCTGATTGAGTATGTCCAGTACTTTGCCTGTTGTGTACAGCCAAAGGGATGTGCTGTTTGAAATGATCCATCAGTCGTTGGGATGTACTGCCCACATATCTGGTATCAGACATGCACTGAACTTCATATGCCACTTTACTCATTGTGTGGTAGGCCGAATGTCTTTTTGGTTTGATGGCAGCGTCCTGTTAGTGGAGAATACCACTTGTGTTTCTACTGCATAGCAAGAGCAGCTCACAGCTAGCTTCATCTGTTGTTCAAATTTTTGAGACACCTGACACTTCCAGGGTAACCTGAGGTAGACTGGGCACTTTTCAGAACCGAAAGTATCAGCTTTAGGCCTGTTCATGAGTTTGGATGATATACAGAGAATGATGATCTAATCGGGGTAATGGCTACCCCAATATATTACTTGGACTTCCCTGAACAACAAGACTCCTGATGAGCACAATTTGCATGGGAAATAATGCCCAACCCAGGAAAATGGGTTGGGATTGCAATGGAATTGAACAGCACATGATGCCCTTGGGAATCAAGCACAGAGAGAAGAATCTCAGCCAGTGAATCTTACCCCAACACACATGAGTTAGAAAGTGTTGCCAAAGGCCAGGACCCCACCACTTTATCTGGGTAGTATATGGTGCAGAGAACCTAAAAGAGTGAAAGGCAAGGAAAATAACAGAAAACTGTATTTTTCACTCCCAAAATACATTTTCCCCTTCCTCTCCCAGAGAGGGGAAAGACTTCCATTAGTGCCTCATAACCTCAGGATGTTCCGAAGCACTTTAAAGCCAATGAAGTACAGTCACTGATGTAGGAAACACAGCAGCCAATTTGCACACAGCAAGCTCCAAACAAATATCAGTTTGATAAAGGTCAGATTATCTGTTTTATGGATAAATATTGGCCAGGACACCAGCTTTACTTCCCTTTTTTGAAATTAATGGCAGGCGAACTCCCCGCTGCTGAGTGTGCCCGCCGATCGAAATATCGCGATGCCGCACGCTGACATTGGCACGCTCACGCGACATTTTAAGCATTGACGTATGGGCTCCGTCACCCGCACGTCAGCCGGAAAATTCAAGCCTGGGTTTTTCTGGCCCAGGAGCCATAAAATTATGCTTAAAGCACTGGAATGGGACTTGCTCTTAAATTTCTATCTCTCCAGTTCTGAACCTATTTCCTAAAAGGTGACCTGTAGTGACAACTGATCTGGTTATTTGCACATTCTCCTTCTGTGTTTCCACCTGGCTCTCCTTCTGCATCTCTCCCTGTCCATGTATAGTTCAGGTGCAACAAACTGTGGCACTCTACAATCTCACCTTCTAAAACCATCCCTGTTTAACTCTAATTCAAGAGGCTTTTTAAGCTGTGAACAGAAAGTTAATGCTTTATAAAATCTGATGCAAATTCTTACCAAGATGACCCAGCTCCCCATAAAAGTTCCAGATGTTCAATAGTGACTAAATAGAAAACACATGAAATATATTTGTGTGTTTTGACCACAAATACTTAAAGTTGCACCATTAACAAAATTATTTATATAAATGGCAATTATAATATCAAGCATAATTAAAAGAATTCTAGTACCAAGTAGGAACATCACATGAATAACAACAACCATTACGTGTTACAACAAGGTGAGAAGGGGTGCACTAGCTTCCATATATTCAACCCCCTCGGTTGGCCACAACAAAAGTTTAAGTCTCTTTTTCATGAGGATATGCCTTTTCCGAATCCAAATATATTTTACCATTTAAGCTGTGAGCATTATGGAGCCAATCAAACAAGGTTTTCATGAGTCAAAGAAGAAGCAGCAAATTTATTAACCATTATGCCCAAGAAAGTAATTTGGGCACATAGACACATACACACACGCAGAGATATTAGAGGTAAGGGAAGTTAGAGTCCAATAAAAAAAGTTAAAAGAACATATGGTTGTGTCCTTTTGTTGCCCTTGAGGCGTAAATTTTTAAACATTGCGGCTGACTTAGATTAGCGGGTTTTGTGGATACGACCAGATGTAGAAGATGTTGCAATTATTACGAGATCTTAGTTCATTGTTAGATTTCTAGTAAAGTTGACTTCAAAACCGGGTAATACACTTGTTCAAAAAGAGAGAGGGGGTAACAGGGTGCTTTCACCCAGTTTCTTCTGCTGAAGGCTTTCTTGCAAGATCTCAGCAGTGCCTTTAGCCTAGCCTTGAAATATAGCCACCCATTGTGTATTTCCAAGAGGGCAGACATTGTTTCAATGACAATGCTTTGAATTTTAATATCTCTTCCTTAGTTACAAGTTTCAATGGGTCTCTGACTTACAGGTAACGTCTCTCTCTTCACATTCCCCTCAGGGTGGTTTGTTTCTTTTTCACCTTCACCTTGGAAAGTGACCTTGCGTTTTTAAGCAATTTATTCTGTCCCATTTCAAATTGTAAAATTTCCAGTCAATTGAAAGCTATATTTTCAAAAAGAAAGGGCCAAAGCCTCGTGAAATCTGCCACTTAGACACTTACCATAATGGGGAAGATTAGGAATTAAACTGATAACTGGCAGTTCATGATCCATTGTAGGATAAATTACATTTTGAGTAACACCTTTAGATTAGACATGAAGTTTACAGGGCAATGGGGATAGAGTGGGGAATGGGACTGAGTGGAATTCCCTACAGAGAGCTCGCATGGATTCGATGGGCCAAATGGCCTCCTTCCGTACTGTAATTACTCAAAGTATTTTTCATTAGGATGTGAGATTAGTTCTGTAATATGTATTAATGAACTGCACCTTACTTGATGAAGCCATTATATTTGAATGGTTTGAAGCTGCTTAATTTACAAAGATAAACTTTATTTTTGATTTATTTACTTGAATTCATCCATGTTGAAAATTAGCTCTCTTCCGTGATTCATCAACCACGTACATCTCACCCATGGCTGCTGTTGCTAATTAGCTCTTTGAATTCCAGAACGTGAATGATGAGCCTCCAGTCTGTGACCCAGAATATTATGAGAAAACCATCTACTCCACTATCACATCCCCCTTTATACAATTGCAGTGTTCTGACAAAGACTCACCTGATCATGAACTCAGCTATTCAATCGTGGGAGGTGAGCCTGAATGTTGTTTTATTTCAGAGATGCTCTTTAGAGATTGACGTTCCTAGTTTTAATAGATGCCTTCATTAAAATAAATAGATTGAAGCCTCAAGACAAGAAGGGACCTGGTTATGGAAATAACCTGGAATTTCCTTGATCCCCTTTACATCACAATTGCACCAAAATTCCCACATATGCTGGTAGGAAAATCCACCCAAATTTCCTGAAGAGTTCCGTTGCCTACACCAGAACATAAAACCAGTGTACACCAAACACAAATGTAGATGTTCCATTACCAGTAGAGGTAATAATGTACTGCTGCCTTCTGCTGTGGTGCTACACTCTCAGAAACCCTTAGGGCCAGATTTTTGTAAAGGAGACAGCTATCAGAAGTCAGGAATTTTCTTGACCCTGCACTCCCACCTCCGTCCTGGAGGAGACCGCCAGCCCAATTCTCGGGTCGGGGAGGTGGGCATGGAGTGGAGACTGGCCTGCTGCCGACCCGACTGAGCAAAGGAGGTGGGCAGATGGTGAGGCCAGCAGAGTACAATGCCCACATCCATTTACTGGGAGTTTGGCCCAGTTGTATTCATGGTTGTTAGGCCCTCTAACTCTCACCACTTAGCGCCTCAGCCAAACATTCATAAAGAGGCCAGCTGACAACTGCAATAACAGAAGCAGGCTGGACAGATGGCCAGACATCTGTTTTGCCAGATGGCCTCATTATGAATACAGAGCAGGATTAGGTTCATTATGAAACTCAATTCAGCAGCTTAGATTTTTATGAGTAAGTGGGAGGAGCAAGGACAGGCAAAGGATTGGACGGGCAAAGGCTTCTGAGGGCAATGAGACTGACAGAATTTTGGTTAAATATAGTGCAGGCCTCACTATGAGAAATTCAAAAAATGTTCAGAAAATTACTATCAAACTCCAGACATCAGTCATTCTGTTATCAAGTCACTTTAGGCTCTGTTGCATTTTCATTTTTGGACATAATCTGTGTTACCACATGACTGGTGTCAGTGCAGGACACTTTTCTTGGCAGGTCTTTTGAATGAATAGGTGAAGCTATCTAACTGTTTTTGTCACAAACATTTAAAAAACTTGTGCTTCTTGATGTTTCAGTGTAAAACCGGCATAAACCAGTTCCCCAAAAATTGTCCTACAAAAATTAATGCCAAGCCACTATTACACCGACAAGTTCTAAGAAATTTCTGGTCATTGAGCCTTAGATTTTAGAAAGTGTACAGTATTGGACATTATTTGAATCATAGTTAATTTCTCTCAAGTTCAAGTAGGATTTCATAACAAAAACAGATAAGGAACAATCACCTTTGAAGAAAGTTAACGAATTAAAACTGTGGCACCAGTAAGAAAGAGAGAGTTGCATTTATATAGCATTTTTCATGACCATCGGAAGTCTCAAAGTACTTTACAGCCAATTAAGTACTTTGCGAAGTGTAGTCACTGTTGTAATGTAGGAAATGCAGCAGACAATTTGCACTCAACGGACTCCTACAAACAACAATGTGATAGTGACCAGATAATCTGTTTTTGTGATGTTGATTGAGGGATAAATATTGGCCAGGACACTGGAGATAACTCCCCTGCTCTTCAAAAATTAGTGCCATGCAATCTTTTACATCCAAGCAGACAGAGGAGGTCTCATCCAAAGGACAGCACTTTCAGACCTGCACTGGAGTGTCAGCTATGAGTTTTTGCTCAAGTCCTGGAGTGGGACTTGAACACTGAGCTTTGTGACACGATAACAATGGGGTGCTTTGCTGGGCCATCTCCAACTCCAATAAAAGAGTTAGGGTGATCAGCTCAGAATGATTAGGACATGGCTGGACAATTCCCATCTGCTCCGTTGAGTAGGACCATGTTACATCCTGATACATTGGGGTAGATTTTCAACTTGTCGCATGTGCATGAAACGGCCATTGTGGAAAGTGCCAACTTATATTTCATTGACTTCACTCAAATTGGGAGGTTTCTATAACACAAGACTTGATTTACACCTGGACAGCCAATAGACAATCCAACCCAGAAAACTTTTAATCCATGATTTTCACGTCTGTGTCAATGTTTTGGTAAATATTCTGCAGAAAACACAGACAATCTATTTGAGCTTCAGAGGCCAGACAACAATCCTGCAAAGGTGGCCTCCACTCAGAGATTTCAGTTTGGCATCTTTCGAGGCCTTGACCACCCCAGGGAATACACACTG
Organism: Cetorhinus maximus; assembly: GCF_964194155.1. Lineage (NCBI taxonomy): Eukaryota > Metazoa > Chordata > Chondrichthyes > Lamniformes > Cetorhinidae > Cetorhinus > Cetorhinus maximus. The sequence continues at coordinate 29,481,992 of NC_135890.1, forward strand.
CTGATGCAAGTGACAGATGAGTTTGGTGGCGATAAACATCAGCAACTGACTTCAACGGTAACTGCGGTGATACATGTGATGCCATGGACAACCACCCAACCTACAACCACTACCAGTACAGAGGTAGCGTTTTCTCCTTGTAACAGTTTTAGAAACAAACTCCCAAATAAACAGAGATAAGGAGGATTATTGTAGAGAATTCAAATATTGTAACTTTGTTAGAAGCATGTTAGTATTGTTTTACAACATAACTTTATTATGATACTATGTGGACTACCATACAGAGACATGGAATAGGGCCTAGATAGAGTGGGTAGGAAGGCCTTATTCTGCTTGGTAGAGCAGTCCATAATCAGGGGGCATAAATTTAGGGTGAGAGGTAAAAGGCTTAGGAAGGATTTAAGGGGAAACGTTTTCACCCAGAGAGTGATGGTATTCTGGCACTCATTCGCTCAAGGGATGGTAGAGGCAGAAACCCCCACAACATTTAAAAAGTACTTGGAGGTGCACTTGAAGTGCCACAACCTACAAGCTTATGGACCAAGAATAAGAAAGTAGGATTAGGCTGGATAGTACCCTGCCAGCCATCACAGACATGATGGACCAAATGGCCTCCTTCCGCATTGCAAATTTCTATGATTCTAGGGAGTCTTGTGACCTACTACGGGGAGGCCTTGCACTAATTATCACCAGCTCACTTTAACTGCCTGCTTACCTGATTTTCACTGAATGGGTTGTGTTAAAATCATTCCTGTAATTTCTGAAACCCCCATATTTTTTAGGGTGTGTTTTTTTCATCTAATTTGTTCTGCGGTTACTAATAACACTGGCAGAGCTGTATTTATTGCATGAATATGATGATGAACCATTTTCTAGCATTTTTTTCCTGGTAAATGGTGGTTTGCAAGGCCATTTTAGAGGGTATTAATCAGGCAACAATTTTAAAATTGTACTTTAAGCACCTGAATATAGTGCAATTACTGGATTCCTCTGCAGAGGTAGGGACAGGGTAATATTCAACATCATTTTTTTTTTACAGTTAAGGAAAAATGAATAAAATTAATTGAGCTGAGATAATTCCAATGCATTAGGAGGTTTGCTAAGAGCTAATTTGGACCATTTTGTGAGTTTACAGGTTCTCTCACTTTGATAGCAAAGGATTCTGATTATTCTCTCAATTGATTTCTGATTCTGACCTTGGAATTTGAAAGTTTGGGAATGATTGATGCACTTTGCTTTGGTGAAGGATTTTACCAGTGGTTCACAATAGGATCCGAGCTAATTGATATTTGTCCTCTTTTTCTCAGTTCACTACCAGTGTGTTAACATTAACCTCCTTTTACTGGAGTCCAGAGCCATGGTTCATTGCAGTGTTGACTCTTGCCGGAGCTGTGACAGTGGCCATTGTTTCTGGTATAGCCTGGGTGTGCTATCAATGGTAGGTGTTACACTATTACAATTTCTTCCAGGAATGCAACATTTTAGGATTCTCTGGGCATTTTCTGAATTGCATTAATAATTCAATAAACTTGACAGGCCACAATGAATGAAAACAGAGGATGCCGGAAATACACAGCACCTGAAAGACAAAAATAAGTTAACATTTGGGGTGTATCATTTGCCAGATCTGCTGAGCTTTACAGAGAAATTGCCGCTATCAAACCAGCCCAATCAGTAGAAACTCATGTGTTAATCATCCTTGTACTGGACTAACTTGACAAGATTAGCTTAACTAGTTGTATGTGACTGAAGCGTACTCCTCTGCACCCTGTGTGGACTGAGTACCGAATTATAACCCATCACATACTAGCTAGGGTCCATTTCTTTCCTCAGCTGGATGTTAGTCAAACTGTGGGCAGCCAAAGTGCGGTCAACCTAATGTGACCTGAACCCATTTAGATTTTGATGGAGCTTGACAGCTAGGGCAGATACAGTTGTTGCCCTTGGCTGGGGAATCTAGGACATGGGGGCATAGCCTCAGGATAAGGGAGCGATCATTTAGGGCTGAGATGAGCAGAAATTTCTGCACTCAGTGTGTTTGAATCCTTGGAATTCTCTACCCCAAAGAGTTGTGGATGTTCCACCTCTGAATATATTCAAGACTGAAGTTGATAGATTTTTGCACTTTCAGGAAATTAGGGATATGGGTATGGGGCTGGGAAGGGGAGTTGAGGTAGGAGATGAGCCATGATGGTATTGGATGGTGCAGCAGGCTCAAGGGGCCAAACTAATGCTCCTACTTTGTATAATCTTATGTTCAGGTCATAGGTTATATGTTCTCCCAGTATAGACCTACCCACTGGAAGCTCCTACCACCTGGAATCAGATAAGCAAATTCCGCCTCCTCTATGGGTCCGAGAGTCCTACAGGATTGGGAATCCTGGCTGTTGTCCAGAAACTATGGTCAGGATAACTTTAGCCCTGGAGTTTCATTGGAGAAACTGTTACAATAAGAAAGGGCACCGACTTTTTGGATCCTCCACGTCCTTGCTGCTTTTCCATTTTGCATCTTACAATATAAGTGGGGCAAGATTAAAGGCCTACTGCTTCATGGTGCACTGATAGCAAACAGAAACACTAGGTGGCAGGTACTGTTATGTGTCTCCTGCCTCATTTACATACCTTCTTTCCATGGTTACACCCGCTGGAGGTGCAAGCACTCCACAACTCTTGAGAGATTCCCAGAAAATCGTTAGGCACTGCAAAGGAGGGCAAGACCTAGAATCAGGGGTCTCAATCAATTTTCCTTTCCTTTTCACTTGGGGAATGAGCATTCCTCAGCCACAAAGCAGAGTGTTTCATTCCCTTAATGAACATTCCCTTCTCCCCAGCTGCCTGACTGCCCTATCCTTGTGAATTGATGAACAAGAAGTAAATTCCGAAATGCCATTATTCAATCGGAGTCAGTGCTATATATTTTCTTATTAAAAAACCTTACGTCTGTCAGCACTTGTTTCGGCAAAACATTACTTCATTCTCTTCTGTCACATTCATCATCTTGCAATTAAATAATCTGGTCACCTGGTAACTTTTCCTCACAAATCACTCAAAGTGCCATCAAATGAAAAATTTTCAGAAGGTTTGTGAATCACCATTTTATGACCTGAAATTTGGGCCTGGATTTTTCTCCCCAAACCTACCCCACATCTACCCTGCTTCAGGCAGTGCAAAGATGCTGAAGGAAAAGTAACATGGGAATGCCTTTGTTTCTTAAAGATGGCTGTGAGAATTTTCTTCCACCCATCTGACAGGGAATGTTCCTGTCTGCCCTGCTACAGGTAAATGAAGGAAGGTGGGTGTGGCCTCACTCTCCCCAGTATTTTCTTTCATTCCCACCTCAGGAAGCACCCTCTATAATGGTGGTGATGCTGGCTCCTGTACTGAAGCTCAGAGGTGAGGAAATAGCGTGGAGACCACTGTTCAGCTTTCCTGTGAACAAGCAGGCTTCCTTTCAAAAGATTTTAATGGGTTTAAAATAATTAATAATTAAGTTTGTTGGTTTTCAGAGTGAACCGAGTGGTAGGCAGCCAAATATGTTGACTTTTCATACAGGTGATATGTGAAAAGGCTGTGCTTCCCACCAGTTACAGTAAGGGAGTCACTCTTAGCTATAGTCCCACAGCCTCTTTCCATTCAGACCACTGTCTTGTCAATAAGTGACTAGGTATCAAACGCCCTGAACTTTTATGCCACTGAATCATTCTGGGCAAAATTAAATCAACTAGCAGGGCTTTGCTAAATGTTTGTGAGTGAGAGGTCAACCACGTCCTTCTGCTTCCGAATGTGCGCTACTGTGGAAGCTGCTATGTTTCTTTTTTTCTCAACCATTCAAAAATGGTGCATTATTCAACCAAAGCATTCTGATGGGATGGTTGCTTGGAGATGGGGTAACTATCTGCTTAAACCCTGGGTAATGACGTCACACTGTAAACCAAGAACAGATGCTAACCACAGGTTCAAAAAAGCTTTGTATGCTACATGCATTATAATTGAAGAGACCATCGGGGGTTCTGAAGTCGAGTTTTCCACTGTTGGATAGTTTAGGGAACTCTACAGAATAGCCTGGTGAGAGTGTCCAGAATTATAGCACAATGTAGCACTTAAAAAGGGATTAGGCCTTTCATCAGCAGAAGGTGGGTAAGAAAAGTTAGAGGCCATCCATCCTATGATCATGATGGGGTTATCCCAGAGAAAGTGGACATTGAGGATGATCTCTTGCCAATAGCAGAGATAGGCAGGAAATTGCGGAAAATGGTTTCCAGTAGATATTAGACAGCCCATATCCAGGAAACCCAATGACATTTTTAGTAGCTCACGAACATGTCACTTTCAAAAGACATTGGCTGGGATTTTCCAGCCTCATCGCGGGCGGGGCCTGGCCCGGACCCATTGACTTGCAGCGGGACCGGAAGAACGCAGTGGTGGACGTGTACAGAAAACCCCACCCATTCAGTACTCCAAAAGGTTAACCCGCCCTGTTTCATTTCAGTGATGTGTCCCAGTGGCAAAACATGTGTTTTGGCTGTTTTTTTTAATATATGCAGTTCACTGCTGTTGTGATTCATTTATTTTGAAAATTCTCCCTCTTTCTGAATCTGATTGCTCATTAGCAAATCTAGAAGTTGAGCTTGCAAAGGATTTCCCCTATTCAAATACTTTATGTTGCCAACGCTATCATTAGCACCAGTAATACATTTTACATCCTCTTAGACAAAGGACAATTCTAAACCTATGATAACATCCATCCATCTTGGGAGACAATGGACGGCATCCATGGTGTCTCACTTCTGGATTGAACATCGTCTGTTGTCGCTGTGGAGGCCGATTCATGAGTGGCAGTCCCTTCTGCAGCTGGCACAGATGAATAAGGTTGGCCCAAACATCTATGATTTTTTTCCATCCAGCGGGCTTTTTCGCCATCTGGTCTTTTCTTTTGTCCTCTGCCTTGTCCACGACGTTCCTGACTGCTTGCCTCCAGGCACCTCGGTCAACAGCAAAGACTTCCCATATATCGACTCTAATTGTAGTCAACTTGAAGACTCACTTACAGACATCCTGGTATTGCAGACATGAGCAGCCTGTTGGTCTAGTGCCAATAGCATGCTCAACGTAGAGCATGTCTATTGGGATGCGGTCGTCATCCATTTGGCTCACATGACACAGCCAACAGAGTCGCCGCTGATTCAAGACAGCAAACATGTTGGAGATCCCTGCACACTGGTGTATTTCATATTTGGCATTCTGCCTTGACAGAAGATGGCCAATATTCATCAGAGGCAGCAGAGGTGGAAGCTGTTCAGCTGCTTTTCTCAGCTTGCATAAGTTGTCTATGCTTTGCTATAAAGGAGGGTGCTCTGAACACAAGCCCGGTACACATGGAGCTTTGTATTTTTGGTTAGTTGGCTGTTAGTATACATTCCACTTTGACAGGACAGCTGCAGCCTTGGTAATCCTGGTGCTGATTTCGACATAAAGAGACAGGTTGCTGGTAATTTGTTGATCCAAGATATGTGAAGCTATCAACAACCTCCAGAGTGAGGTTGGTGATGTTGATGGAAGGTGGCGTCTCTACGTCCTGGCCCATAACTTTGGTCTTCCTGATGATGATTGTCGGTTCAAAGTCCTTGCAGGTTCTTCTTACCATGAGAACCAATCTACAAGCTGGTGCAAGTGAACCTCCGTATGTTAACCTATATTAACAGATGAAAAAAGAAAAATGATTGTTCCATAATAAATTTCCACAAACACACCAATATGCAAAATTATCCAAGATTTATTGACTTTCCCTTCATTTTGTCCTTGAATTATATTTTTTGCCATATCTGTCTTGTGTGAAGAAAACCCTAATTAATGCAAATATAACTGTTTATTCCTTCATGTGCTTGGAATTCATATTTTCCTTTTCCCAGAGCTGTAAATATTGTGAGCTGGAATTAGGTTCTGCAGTCTGTGCGTGTGAAATATGTCTTAATTTCCTCTGATACAGTAGCATCTTTCAGTCAGCCATAGTGATGGAACATTTTTCCCTTTTCACAATTTCTGTTCTTCAAAATTATTTGAAGGGACACTAGAGAACAAATTTTGAAGGTTTTATTGATGTGCGCTTCACATTGAGTCTATTTGAATAACAATAGGTAGGGTGTGTACATGTGTACGTCAGTGTAAACATGTGCATTTCCTAGTAATTTGCCCCCATTATTATGCAGTCAGTTACAGTGTTGCACTGAATAGAACATCAATAGAATGAAATAGCTTCTCTAAAAAATCAGCTCAGAATAAAAATGCTTAGGCTGATAATTCTTCGAGAATAATTTTATTATGTAATTATAGGTATGAAAACCACATAATTTAGATATATCGGGCACAGTTAAACTGTAACAAAAATGAGCAATATTTAATGCCTGGGTTTTGACTGATGTTAGCCTACATCCTCTTCAATACTTTTGTTCTATGCAATGTCCAATATTCCTTCATTTTTATTGAATGATCATTCCTAATTTCATTACCAAACCCTCCGACTGAACTTAGTTTGGATATTATCCTCAGATCAACAGAATTCATTGGATACAGCAATACAGCTGATGCCTAAGTAGTAATGTCTAAAGGTTTAACATAACATAGAATACAAAAGGAGGGAAGTTTTTATTTATAAAGTGAGGTCTCTGTATGCTTTTTAACAGCCTTTTACTTGGCCTGCCATTTTCAGTGATTTATGTAAACAGCGTGTGATGTTTTAGATTTTCAGTCTGAACTAAATTATTGGATGGTGAAAGAAGTTCCATCTATTCTCTATGTGTTCTCTGAAACATTTGCTATGACCTATAAGCACTTGTGAATGCTCAATGAGGTTTTGTATTTCAGGACTCAATCAGTCACAAACCAGCCAAGATCTATCCTAAAAGAGCCTCTGCCTCCAGATGAGGTAATTCCATTAGCACAGTAACATTAAGCAGATGCACTCATTTCTCTACATTTTCTCTACATTTCTCTAAACAAAGATACCTCCTGCATGCCAGGATTAGCAAAGCTTTAGGTATGTTTAGAAAGAATTATTATTTGATTTTGCAACACTTAGTGCACAGAGGAAATCTCTGTCTATGCTGATTTCTGCATCAAACACATCTAAGATTAATTCTGGAGTTTAGCAATATTATTTGTTCTTGATGGGAATGTATTCTATGTTTCCTGTTCTGAGAATAAAAATCTTCTATTTTCATTTGAGGATTGTTATTGTTATACTTACATCCTCTAGTTCTGTGCTCATACATTGAGGAATCTGCCTACATCACCATTATTGGTATTTTTCCTTACTGAGTTTTGTTCACATATTCATTTATTAGCTAATAAAATCTCTCCCCTTAAGACCTTTCCAATCTGAGGAACATTGAGCTTAGGCAGTAACAATATCTGGGTTGGGAGAGTGGAATTTGGAGCAGGGTCCATCTGCCCCTTTTACTGCTGATCAAAAATTGAAGTCATTGTGGGAGCAGCTCCATAATACCCCTTCCCACAAATAGGTGGACATGTTGTGAAGCCATGCAAATGAGGGAAATAGATCATATGACATTTTCCATCGACTATGCCCCAGTAAAGTTGGATGCAAGGGACACCTGCTAAATGGCTTGTGTAACCTGTAGGAAAATTGGGGATTTTTTTTTCTCAACAGCCCATAATCCTCTCTGAGGTCCATGGATGTGTTTATTACTTGGAAAGACATTGGGCTGAATTTCGTTCAGCCCCTATAAAACCCACTGAGATTGTTGCTTTAACTTCCATATAATTTGTTTCAATTTAAAACAAAGCAAAACTTCACTGCGGCCACACGAGGAGTGAATGTTTTCTTTAAATGATCAATGCTTGATTGTATGTGTATGTATTTGTGTATTTTATGGAAATATCTTCAGAAATTATGGAGTAACAAAAAGCATATACACTACTTTGTTTAGCAAGTCAGATTTAGTTTACAATTTATATTTTGGTTTTGATTGCAGGTATCATTTGATGGACAAGCAAAAGACCCAGGTAATTACATTGTATGGTGTGAGCTGTCAATAACCACTGAAGATTTTTGAAATTTTCTACGGTAGTAACAATTCTACACATCATTTAGCTTTGAGGTTGAATATTAACTTGTCTGTCTTCGTTTCAGGAAACTGGTACATGTACAACAGTGAGACTGGGTAATGGAAATGGATGAGTGATGGATAGAAACTACTGGGAATTACTGGATGACAAGATCATTTTCTCTTGTGTTAAAATTAACACCAATTTATATCTATGTTTCTTATGATGGATTATAGTGTAAAGCATACAATGTTTCAAGATTTGATGTAATGATATACAATAAAAGTTACATGTTCATTCATACTCTGCTGTTGGAACAGAATTTCTGACATTTAATTTGGCAACCTTCTCAAAGTTGTGTGAAGATCTACTCATATCTAACCACCTGATCATTCCCATATGAGCCTGTTTCACATTTGTATCTATTTTTACAGACAGGGATGGGAGAGAATTGAAACCTCGCCTGTTTCTTTCCCCTTGCATTTAGAAAGGAAGGTGTGTGCCTTTCTCAACCCAAGTGTATGATCAATTTTTGAATAACCAGCAGCATGCTTTGTGGATTTAAATGAAAAACGGATTATTTATTCAGACGCTGACTCCGAATGTCTAACGCTATGTCAATCACTCAGCGCACAGACACACACACACACAGACACACACACACACACACACACACAGACACACACACAGACACACACACACAGACACACACACACAGACACACACAAACACAGACACACACAAACACAGACACACAAACACAGACACACACAAACACAGACACACACACGCACACACACACAGACACACAAACACACAAACACACACAGACACACACACACAGACACACACACACAGACACACAAACACAGACACACACAGACACAGACACACACACACAGACACACAAACACAGACACACACAAACACAGACACACACACACAGACACACAGACACACACACACCGACACACACACAGACACACACAAACAGACACACACACACAGACACACACACACAGACACACACAGACACACACACACAGACACACACACAGACACAGACACACACACACAGACACACACACACAGACACAGACACACACACACAGACAGACACACACAGACACACACACACAGACACACACGTTTGAGGAAAACTGCAGTTAAAGGGAAGAGTGAACTACTACAAGTCATAAGCAAAAGAACAGTTCATCGTTCACATGGTTGGTTCATTGTAAGAAAAGAAGGCACTTTCAATCCTAAAGGTTTAGTCTAGGTAGATTCAAATAACCAGAATCGTATGTCAGAGTTGTTGCAGGATTCTATCAAAGAGCTGGGCTTTTCCGGTTGGCTGGTTACTTGTGGTTTTCTTACCAGGGGGTCAAGTTTCTGAACAGGTGGACTTGGAATAGGAACCACACTGGGAGACTTTTAAAACGTAACAGTCTCCAGGTGAGGAATCATCCCAGATTTACACTAAGTGCAGTAGCGGGCGTGAAAAAAGTTGTTTTACCTGTCCTGCAATTGCGGATTTTCGCGCCATATCATCCCATTCCCAGCATGTCCCACCTCAGTAATATTGCATAAACGGGGAACACACTGGATCACTGGCAGGGTGGCCTCTGATTGTCCCACCCCACCATCACCTCAGGCCTTCAGTAACCCGGGCGCCATATTTAAAAGGCGCACGTGCACAGAGCTAGCTCTCTCTAATAGTTTGGAAGTTGCTGGAAAGTCATGGCTGCCAAAGGGAGGAAACATGCTGCATCCAAATTTAGCAAGGCCTCCCTCGGACACCTACTGGGCGCAGTGGAGGCCCGCCGTGAAGTCCTCTAACCCCACTCTGGGCGAAGACCAGCAAGCTAGGTCACCGATCCAGCATGGGAGGCAATGGCAGCCACCCAGTGCCAAAAGAGGATGAATGATCTCCTCTGTTCCGCCGGGGGAAGTCGCTCTTCCCATCACTCTCAACTCACACACTCTCAGGGATCTCACTCACTACCAGTTCAAGGGCCATCACCATTCACTCACTCACACACTCATCATCTGCCATGTGGATCATGTCCTCATCCTGTCCATGGCACCCACACATGCCAGGCATGCTTATCATCTGGCCTGGCAGGCATCCTGCTTACACCCTCTCCATCTGTCTTTATGCAGGATAAGCTGGCGCACAAAACGAGGGAGAGGTCACAGATTGGTGGAGGAATGCCTGAAATCAAGGTCCTCACAGACTTTGAAAATAGAGGCATCCAGCTGGCCGGTGATGATCTAGACTGTTCCTGTGCTAACAGTGAGATCAGAGGTGCCCAACCAAGTGAGGATCCAGCAGTGCAACATCCATCAGACACCATGCTGTGAGTGAGTTCCCCTGTTCCCCAGTCCCCTGCCATGTACTAATTATCTCTCCTTGCTTTCACGGGCACATCTGGGAAACAGCTGAGGGGTCCACGAGCCAGGTCATCTAGTCAAGCCCCGAAGACACATCGGAAGAAGAAGAATCTGATGACAACCTCATTGAAGACAGGTCACAGCGCTCACCCACACCCTCCACCAGCATGGAAATAAAAACATCGGTGGGACCTAGTTCTAAAGTAGCCTTGGGGTCACAAACTGGTGAGCACATCGCACTGTATGATCCACAGCAGGCGGAGGCAAGGAATTCCCAGGTTTCCGGCATGCTGGAGGCCAGAAATCTGCTGAGTCTGAGTCAGATGAGGTGCCTCTAGACTCGGTCATGTCACAGTTGCTGGATCTGCAAAGGCAAGCTCGGGAACATCAGGAAGGGATGTCCGCTGCACTCCTCAGGTTGCAAGGCACAATGGAGGAGTCAGTCCGCCTTCAGGCTGAGGTGATAGCACCAGCATGCCAACATGCCGAGGTCAACACTGGTAGGATGGCGTCTGCCATGGAGACCTTGATCCAGGACATTGGCCTGCACTGCTGCGCTGGCTGAACTCCATCACTGATGCCAAAGTTGGTCTCCAACAGTGTCAATGTGAGAGGGGTGTGGGGCACCTTGCTCTCACTCCAGCTTCCCCTTCTCTTCAAGGAGTTAGTCGGGGGCCACTGGGCACCCACAGGGTGGAGGACCAGCAGCTCGACACCCCAGGACTGTCTACACAGGTGATTCCAAGAGTGTCCGGCTGATCCAAATCCCCTCTCCCTGTGACGCCTGCAGCTTCAGCTCCACAGGCTGAGAAGACTGCAGCTGGCTCATGGAAGGACACCCAAAGCAGGCCGGAGCCCTCCAGGTCTCGGCCCTTCAGAGGATGCCTGCCAAGGTCATCACAGACAGGGCGTAGCAGCCAGCAGGTTGCCTCCATCTCCAGTGTAGATGTCGGAGGAGCACCAAGACAGGGTTAGGAAGATAAGAAGATGTAGTTGTACAGCCTGGGCACGGGTGTTAGTTACTTGTACTTAATGTTCATCATTGTAAATAAACTCCCAAGAATGCCCCCTTGCCTATGGCTCCTTGTTCTGATGAGCAGTGTTCGTGTCACTCTGATGTGAAACCTTGGTTCCTGCACAAGATAAAGGCAGGTGTCTCAGTCCAGGGCCTCTTCCCTGTGCAGTGTGTAATCTTCAGACCAAAGTGATGGTCCGGCTTCACACTCACTGGACACATTAGTGATGTCTGCCACCTCGATGGTGCTTGTCATTGCTGCCCGAATGTCATGGGCAGGTGTCACAGAGTTCCGTCATTCTCGCTGTGTACACTCAGCACCTTTAAGGTAGTGCTGTCCCCCCACCCCTTCAGCATCTGTGACCAGTGATGCTGTGCTCCTGCAGGGGTCAGGTGCTGAAGGCTGACAAAGTGTCAGGTGCATTTAAAGTTCCACAACTGCGTCTCCATGATATGACCCTGATCACAGAGCGCAAGCGAGCTGCCCTCAGCCAGACAGGAGTCAGACATTCACAGAGGCTAGTGAAGATCTATGTAGTGACCTCACTGCATGTCATCATCATCCTCCTGGAATCTAGTAACGATTAGAGCCTCTGCTGCTCCTCCATGCAGGAGACTGAGCACTGAAGGTATATGCGCTGCCATCAGCCACACAGGAGTCAAAAGTTCACAGATGCAAGGTGAGGATGTCAGGACTGTCCTCACTGCATCTCGTCATCATCCTTCACAAATCTAGCAGCTATGAGGGCCTCCCAAGTGCGCCTGCCTTGTCTGGCCAGTGCACTGGCTTCATCGCCAGCATCCTTGCCTTCGAGGACCTCATCACTAGCATCTCCTTTGACCTCCTCCTCATTAAAGGAAATGGGCAGCTCTTCCATCTCTTCCTCAGCCAGGTCCTCCCCTCATTAGGTTGTGGAGCGCACAACAAGCTACAATGATGTGTGACACTCTCTAGGTACTGCATTGCTGTGCTCCACTGGACCTGTCGAGGCACCAGAGCCTCATTTTCAGGATGCCTATAGCTTGCTCCATTAAGGTGCGAGTTGTGGCATTAGCCTCGTTATACAGTCACTCTGCTGCAGTCTGAGGCCACCACACAGGCATCATCAGCCACGTCTTCTGTGGGTAGCCCTTGTCCCCGAGGAACCAACCCTGCCCTCTGGACCCTGGAATATGTCAGGGATCTGAGACATGCTAAGGATGTAGGAGTTGTGAACGTTCCCTGGGAATCGTGCACAGACCTGCAGGACATGTTTGTGGTGGTCACACAGCAGCCAAACATTCAGCGAGTGGAAGTCCTTGCGGTTGACATAGTTGACTGCTTGGTTGCCATGGAGATCTAAGCGCCACATGAGCACAGGTGATGGTACCCTGCACCTATGGAAAACCTGAGATCGGTGCAAATCCCAGCACTGTTGCTTCCTGGCTTTCCTGATCCTGGATGAAATGCATAAAGTTCTGTGCCTTCGCGAAGATGGTGTCTGTGACCTCCTGGATACACTTGTGTGTGGAGGCTTGCGAGATCCCACTCAGGCCACCTGTAGAGCCCTGGAAGGAGCCACTGGTGTAAAAATTGAGTGCCATGGTCACTTTCATGTCCACTGGTAGCAGATGCCCTCCATGTCCCTGTGGCACCAAATCCTGAAGCAGGTGGCATATGTGACCAACCAGTTCCCTAAACATGCGCAGTCTTCAGCGACATTGGTTCTTGGTCATCTGCAGGAATGACAAGCGACGTCTATACACCCTGGGTCTAGTGAGGAGCCTATGAGCGACAGCTCTCTGTGGATCTTCAGCTGCGTGCACAACAGGCCCTGCCACCCCTTCATCTTGAGGGAGGTGCTTCTCCCTTTGCTGAGCCAGCACCTCCACTGCTCTCCTCTTCTTCACTGCTCCCTGTAAGCCATGAGGCATACCGCTAAATCACCAGGCTCCATGATCCTGATGTTCTCCTCCTGCAGAATCAAAGAGAGAGTTGCGAGGGTTAGCATATGTGTCCTAAGAACCTCTCTTGGCTAAGTCTGAAGACCCTTTCACAAATGCAGGAGAGTGCTGGCTACCACTTGGATGGCTAGTGTGTAGTGCGCTCATTGGCTGTCTGGGGCCGCACCCACCTCCGATTGGTGGCAGCTTCGGCCATTGGACTGCATGCTGTGCTCTCAACTCAGGCACAGGCATTCTCCTAACCCGCACTGCAAAGCTGCGCTATTAGCTTGAACCATAACGGATACTAGGCCATACCTTAATAAAGACATGGCAAGGGGCTCTGAGCGCATCCACCAGTGACTGCACCATGGCCACCTTTCGCAAGGGGATTCTACAACTTGCCCAGTCGGCCAACTAATCTGCTGCCCCCTAAACGCTCATTAATTTGCAGTCTGCGCCCAAGGGTTGATAACTTCTGGAGCACTTGGTGGCACATTCATGCTTGTGTGCTGCTTGAGTGAGCAGAAAAGCTTCAGAGGCCTGATTCCAAGCATGTCAATGGAGTTGCAGCTGAACAGTCTCAGCAGCGGAGGAATGCTCACTTGTGACAAGCCTTTCCAAGTGCTTGGCTGCTTCACTCATCTCTGAGTTCCCGCTTCCCCCCACCCTCCTGGCATGTGCTTGAGGGCTTCCTTCAGTCTGTGCTGCCTTGCCCCCAAGTCCCCCAGACCTGACCCACACTGGAGCCCTTGCCCCGGCACTGTACTGAAAGTCAGCTGAGGAAAAAGCGACTTGCCTGTGTCCCCCGCGAATACACAGCACCTGTTCCTTGATGTCCTATGGGCAATGCCCACAAGTGCTGCGCAAGGTTGTGCGCACTCACCCCTGAGTTCCCATCGAAGCTCAGATCATCAGGTGCACTCCTTTTAAAGCAGTCGTGACACATGCCATTCTGAAGTCATACCAACATGGCTGGTAAATTTGCTGTTGGTGCATGATTCCAGCGAGCAGGGAAACGCGGCCCACCATTGACTGTTGGAGCGGACGATCACAAATTGGTATCATGATGGCGTAAAACCGATTTTTGGCCTTCTCGCCATATTGTTCCCCACCCCTGCCCACCATGATGCCTGATGCCAATGGAGCCAGAAAATTCCGGCCCAGATTTACAAAGGCATGGGTCTATTAACTTTTCTCTGTTGCTGATGTCCTGCAGCTGGTATTCTATGTAGACTGACCAGTCTCTCTCTGGTACTTGGACTAATAGGTTTGTTATCACCTGATCAAATACCATTGTCCACCCAGAATTGTTTAAAGTTAGAAGCCACCGCTAGACAAAGGCGAATGGATGGGGGAGCCTGTTCACACTACTTGTGATGAACTGGCTTCTCAACAGCTCCCTTTGTGAGTTTCAAGCTTAAAGCCAGGGAGTCTCAGGGTCTATAGATTTTGAGTTTCGGGTGAGTCCGTAAAAAAATACCAGGTGTAAATACCATGGATAAATTTAGTCTTGGAATGCCCGTTCAAGTGGGGGGCCCTGACCCATGGTTATTCAATCAGGAATTTTCCAGAGACTTGAGGCGGAAATTGAAAAAATCACCTGAATTTCGACAGCCACCTTAGCCACCTATTAATATCCATTTTTAAATAAAAGGCAGTTCCAGAAAATTATATGCTGAATGGAATCCACATTTAAAGTTATGAATAGGACATGCCTTCACTGGGTATGACAAGTTCTATCAAGTCACTGCTGCCACAATTCATCAATGAGTCCAGATGGAATTATCTCTTCCACAGTGAAAAATTCCGAATGGCAATGAATTCTTTTTCTCCAGTGGATTAGAGAACAATGCTCTGTGATCTGAAACTACACCCACCTATTTTTCCAATCCATTCATTTCAGAGGAAAGGGAAATCAGACAGGATGTATGATGGACAGCCAAACCTATGATGACACAGCCGGTGGTAAAGGCTGAGTTTCTCAAATCCTAGACGGAAACTTGAAACAACTGTCATAACCCATTTTTGCGATTTATATATTTTAAGATGCAGACTTTGAATTCAGTTATAATAAGACCACCAAATCTCAAGGGATTTTTTATAAAACTAAATTAAACATTTATTAATACAAGAAAAATTGTAAGCATGTACATATGTCTACAAAATTACGATTATAAAACTACAAAAATCCCCTAATTAATCTGACTCTCAGTTACATGCTCGTTAAGGCAATAGTAAAACTCATAGACCTGAATTTTCTGGTTGGCAGGGGGATGGAGTGGGAGCGAGTGCAGGCCTGATCATCGCCTGTGATTGGGTCCATGCCGCCATTTTGCGTGGTCGAGCCAATTAAGGCCCGCCCAGCGTAATGTGCGATGCCCGAGGATAGCGGGAATAGGCAAGCGGCGGCGGGAGTGCACTGTCCGCCAGGTCCAATAGTGACCCGGCGGCCTGTTTATATGAAGCACTGATGGCCTTTGCAAGGCTGCTCACAATGGCAAGTGGAAGGGCTCACCAGAGGGCTTCTGGTGAGCCGACCAGTCCGGAGGGTGGGGTAGCAGGACAGACCAGGCTGGAGGGTAGGTCAGGGGGCCAGGTTGCCCCTCACTTTTTGGATGACTGCCTTGCTGCCCTTCTCGAGGAAGTGGCAGCATGGCGGGAGGTTCTGGTCCCCCACATGATGAAACGTGCCTGGGAGGAGGTGGTGGAGGTGGTGAGCTCCTGCGACGTGGTGTGGCGCACCAGGATCCAGTGTCACAAGCGCTTCAACAACTTGTTGCGCTATGGCAGGGTGAGTACCATGTTGGCATTGGGCATTTAGCCCAGCAGATTGGCTTTCCCCCCTGCTGCCCGCCAAGTCTGAGTGTAGTGACTGCACTGAATCATTGATGGCATTTGTCCTTTGCTGGGTGGGCCAGCAGATATTGCCCATGCCGAGAGGGTGATGAAGAGATGTGTTTTACCCCCGCAGCACGTGTTACACAAAGTCCCACATCACAGGTTTGAGGGCAACCTGGAGGAGCTGCACATAGGCGCTGGTGCTTGAACTCCAGGACATGTCCACGTCAGGGTGATGAGATGCTGGGAGGGGAGCTTCAAGGTGGTGTGGCAACAAACCATCTGCTGCCCTCTGCGCTCCATGTGCTTGTGCCTCCTTGCGATGGAAGGATATACTGTGTGGTGCTTAATGTGATGTAGGCAGCATGTGTCCAGGGGAGTGGGGGGGGAGGGGGAACAGGCCTTAGCATCTTTGTGTGAGTGTTTGCCAGCAGTGGGGTGAGGAGGCACTGGAGCCCTGATGTGTCCCACTCTGGTTGGGGTGGGCTGTGTGCGGAAAGAGTCCATGTACAATTTACACAAATCAATGCTCTTCTCTCATTTTCAGGAGAAGAATGCTCATAACGTGACAGAGCGTGTGAGGACTGGCGGAGGCCAGGTGCAGATTGCCATTCTCAGCCGGTTTGAGCAGGAGGCTCTGGATCTGGAGAGACGCTATGCGCCCAGGTCCACTGGTGTCGGTGAGGCTGGGGTGCCACGGGCATGTATTTTTGCCCAACAGTGAGGTCAGCATTGTTCTCCCAACAGCCATGGCAGTGCTGAATGTTAATTGATTTAATTTTGCAACCTGGCTTGACCATTGCTTATTGAAGGATGAGCGCATAATGATCCGGGGAACAGGGATGCACATTGACATTGTCTCCACGTTAACTGATCCAATGTTCTTGTTCTTCCTTTCAGCATCAGCGGAGCAGGGCCGGGAGGAGGAGCAGCAGAGGACCCCTCTCACACCTGAGGGGCCTGAAGTCTCACCAGTGTCACACCATCTCTGCCAGGCAGGCACCAACGCAGATACCAGCAGCTCGGTGGGAATTTAAACATCGGCTAGTGTCCCGGGGCACAGCTGTGAGGGCACTGTACAATCGCTGGAGGAGCTGGCAGAGACAGAGAGTGCCCATGGCGCCAGCAGTCAGAGGACCAGGCACATGCTCAGTCGGTGCTTGATGATGTGCCTCTGGAGTCGTCCGCGTCGCAGCAGGTGCGGGAAATGCAGCCAGGTACATGAGTCTATGCTTGGCTTGGTCTCCGTAGTGGAGAAGTCTACCCGGACGCTCGCCGAAACAGTGAGTCACATGTCCGAGCGCCATGCGTCCTCCATGGAGAAAGTGGCGACCCTCATGGAGATGCTCCTCCAGGAGACCCATCAGGGCTTCCTGGGGATGTGATCTGACCAGCAAGCCCTCACATTGGCATTGACCTCAGCTGGTCAGTGCCAGTGTGGGAGATGGTTCGGGCATCAACTTTCCCAGCTCGTTGCCCATCCGTCTACAGTGAGCAGGGAGGTCCAGGGTGGCCTCACATCGGCGCAGCAGCTGCCTGTCGTCTCTGCGGGCTCCTCTCAGGGTGCTCTGGATGAGAGCGGCAGCTCCTCCGCCCCTCTCCCAGTGACTGTAGTGTCCGGTGAGGCTGCGACAACTGGGGAGATGGCAGCTGTGGAACTGGCAGCTCCCTCCCAGGCGGGGCCAGCACAGGCTCCACGGGCCAGAGGACGACCACCAAGGCCATCAAGGCCAACAGGACAGCAGAGTCAGCAGCCTGTCTCAGATGCCACTCCCAGCGATGGGGCAGCACCAAGACATAGCACCCGGAAATTTAACCATAAGACACCTTAGGCACACCATGGGTTTATCACTGGTGCTTTTGTGTTGGCCCAAGATGAGGTCCTTATGATTTGTTTTGATTTGTAACACTATTATTTTTTTTTCGAAGAGGTTGGTTTGCTTGACATATTAAATTCAGATATGTCACTGTGGCTGAGGCTGCCTCTTTTCTTCTGCATGTGTATGGTTTCCAAAAATGTTAGGAGGGCTTTGTGGGACATTCAGCTTTATTAACAAGGCCCTTAGTTACTCTTCCTAACCTGGAAGATTTTGCACTTAGGTATCGAGTATGGAGCCTACAGCCCAGGCTTGTCCTGGAGGTCCACCTGTAGTGTGCTAGCTGATGGTTCATTGGATTGAAGCTTCCCGGGTGTCCCTGCCTCCCTGCAGTATGTCCGGGTCAGCGTCTACCCCCTCAGCATTTCCCTGTGCGTGCTCATCCTCAAACTCACTGCTGGACTCATCGTGTGCAGCTACAGCCACTGCATTGATGTCGTCAATGTCCACTGCGTCCCCCCTTTCCAGCACAAGATTGTGGAGAGCGCAGCATGTAACCACTATCACCGAGACACGACCTGAGGGGTACTGGAGTGCGTCCCCTGAGCGGTCCAGGCATCGGAGGCGCATCTTGAGAAGACCAATGGCATTCTCCATCACATCTCTTGTGGTGCCGTGGCTCCTATTGTACCACTGCTCAGCTTCTGTTCTTGGATGGCGGAGAGGCGTCATGAGCCACCTTCTGAGGGGATAGCCCTCGTCACCCAGCAGCCAACCATCCAGCCGGGCTGGAGCACTGAAGAGACCTGGCACCTGGGAGTGTCTGAGGATGTAGGTGTCGTGGGAGCTGCCTGGGTACCTTGCAAAGACTTGTAGAATCAGCATCCTGTGATCGCACACTATCTGCACGTTCATGGAGTGGAAGCCCTTCCTGTTGACGAAGGCACCGGCTCACCTGCTGGCGCCTTGATGGCCACATGTGTGCAGTCTATAGCACCCTGGACCCGGGGGAAGCCAGCAATGGCCGCGAAGCCTCTGGCTCGCTATATCCGGCTTGGCTGGTCCCAACGGAAGCGGATGAAGGTCAATGCACACTTGAACAGAGCATCTGTCACCTGCTTGACACAAGTGTGGACAGCTGATTGGGAGACACCGCAAAGATCACCCACCAACTCCTGGAAGGAACCAGAGGCATAGAGGTTGAGGACAGCTGTGACCTTTAGAGCCACTGGCAAGGGGTGTCCACCCGCACAATTAGCGGAGATCTCAGGGCCAATCATCCGACAGATATAGTTGACTGTCTCCCTTCAGAGGGAGCCTCCTTAGGCACTGCGCCTCAGACATATTGAGGTAGCTGCTTCGCCGCCTCTATACCCTGGCAGCAGGATAGTGGCGTCTTCTGCGGCCCCTTCCACCTTGGACTACCTCTTGGCCCTGCGCCCTTTGTGCCTGCGCCTGTCCTCCCAAAGGTGGCTTCCCTGGAGGCTGAATGTGCACTCCTGGCCTCCTCTCCCTTCTAGCCCTCCCTTCCTCCTCAGATCAGCTGCCCCCAGTGGACAGTTCAGCTCTCATTCCCAGGCTAAGGGAAGGCTTCCAGAAACCTGCAGGCCCAAAAAAGATTCCTCACTGCAGAGTGCTGACCTGAAGGTTAAGAGTCTAGAAAAAGCAGCTGTTATGTGTTTTGAAGTACTGCAGATCACACAGGCAAGTTTCAAAAACTTTCAAAAATAAATACTTGAATGTCCACACTTGCGACCCCAGTGAACCCTCTTATCCTGCCCGTGGATGAGGTTTATACAAATGTGTCCTACCTGCCTGCCTGTTGCGCCCGTGCACCGACCTGAAGATTACATGGGCACCGAAAAATCAGCGTCGATTGGTGGGTCAAGGGCCTTAAATGGCCCATTAGTTAATGGCGGGCGCACATCGGATATCATCGTGCACCCGCCCAGCAAATTATCGCAAAGGCACACGGTGGTGTTGGGACGCTAACCCGACGTCACCACATGTCATTTTACACACTGGCGTGTGGGGCCCGCCCCTGCACGCCAACTGAAAAATGCTACCCATAGATTTAAAGAGACACCTGGCAGAGCACACCCTGGATAGTCGCATTCAAAATGAGTTTCTTTCACCCCTGAGTTCTTGCAGGCAGACTTTAGGATTACAGGCTGGAGGCTTCTCACACTTGATGGATCTTAAAATGCCTCTGCCTTGCACATAATCTCCTATCTCCTTTATCAATATCTTTCTCTTTGAATGTAAATTTTACATTTTATTACTAGGTTTTTAATTTTACCTCTTCTAACAATAACACCCTTCGATTCCACCAATTTTAATAGTAAGCTGAAAAAAAAGGACAGATTGCTTGTTGCCTTCTAGCTAGGTGCACAATTTCACCCATTCTTTTGAATGCTTTATTTAAAAATCCAAATTGCCCCCTTGACACCAATGTTTCTAAACTTCCCCATGTTTATCTAATTACCATTTCAAACCTACTTCTTTCTATACATCAAAGCACCCAGACTAGCTGGCTTTAATCCAATTAAGACACACACACATATAGACACAGACACCACTAAACTCTATTTAAAAAAAAAATTTCCAACAACATTAAAGACATTAATTTCTTCATGACAATCCCGAATTATCAGTTTTACAGCCCCAAAACAGTAAAAAGTTCCTTCATGTTTTCTACATTCACTTTTATGACAGATCTAAGCCCAATGTAGCCTTGGGTTTTTTAATCCCCTTTCTTGTCGTTTCATGTAAATGTTTATAATTGCTCTAGAAAAAGAATTATGACAACAAAGATCACATGTTCTAAAGATGTTTGCAGTATGATTTATTTGCAACAAGCTGATCTAATGACTGTTGTGTAAAGGGTTAAAGTTAAATATGTAAATAGACAGTCTTCATCATCAGTGATGTAAGATCACATGACAACATAGCAGGCTGAGAGATAGTTCTATGTGAAGCCTCGTGCTAAGCCTTATCCTGCAAATGGTCAGAAGAATGTTTAATAAATGGTAAGTTTACCAATAGCCTTGTCTCCAGCAGTCTGTATCAATCCTGACCAAGGACAATCTAAGCTAAAATCCACAACAATGATACAGAATAGCATACCAGTAAGAATATGATTCTTGGTTCAAAAGTTCCAGGAATTGGAATACAATGTCTTGTCTTTCCAAGGAAACATAATATATATTAAATGAAAATTACATCACCTCATGTGGTATAATTACAGAAAAAGAGCAGAGATCACAGGACACACGATCAAACACGTGGAAAAAAAATGTTGCCGTTGCTTCTAAGAAAGGATCAAAGAAGATGCGTGTGTGTTTGTAATAAGAATGAATGGTGTGGACTTGTGCTGGTGAGGAACTGATGGAGGATAGGAAATTGTTGAGAGTACTTGGGGAAGGACTGTTTCATGTTTTCTTGAGAAAGATGGAGAAATAAAGAGACATGTTCATTCTTGCAACTGAGGTGAATGAAGCACTTGCTGCACTGCATTCTGATCCAGGGGGTTGATGCTCCTGTAGCAGACAGTCAGTACAATATCTCTCCATGCCTGTGGACTTGGTGTTTTGGCATGACCTCCCACTGGCTGGCAAGAGAATTACTCTCCTCACCCTGACCTCTTCCAGTAGCATCTTCAGGGAGGCTTCACGGGACCTGTGGATGTGTCTGCGAGTTACCTCAATGTTGTTTCAGCTTCTCACCCACATCCCTATCCACCAAAGTCCTGGCTGTTATTTATAATCTATTGTATTATTCTCAAAACTCAAAAATATGACTATAGTCTCCTGTGGTTGTTATATTGCAACACTACTTCCTGTTAGCTGCAAATGTGTTTTTTTTAGGATATACAAGCCTGAAAATATTTTTAAAGATGTGTTAAAGCTGCATGAAGATTACGTTCAGAAAATGCTGGAAATAGCCAACAGTTCAGGCAGCTTACATGGAGAGAATTAACGTTTTACTCTTTCATCAGAACTGGAAAGATGTTTAAGCAATTGCAGACGCAAAGAAAGGGAGAGTGGAGGGAAGGAATGGTCCATGATAGGGTGGCAGGCAGGAGTGATTTAATGAACGGCCGAATCATTATCAGCACCTACTGTCCAAAAAAATGAGATTAGTGATAATGTAATAATATTGCTGACCACCTTGTTGAGTCGGGAAGGTTGTAAGTTGCCTAATCAAAAGGTGAGTTCCTGTTCCTCAGCTATCACTGGAACCCTGTAGGAGGCCAAGCAGAGAGGCCAGACTGGAAGTAGGACAGAGAAGTAAAATGACAAATGTTTCCAGCATTTTCTGTCCACACTTCAGATTTCCAGCATTCCCAGTATTTGGTCAATAAGGTAACAGCTTACAACCTCCCTTATGTTGACTCTAGCTCCATGGCCCATGCTCAGCATTCGTATGTGTTACATGCTGTTTTGTGGAGTCATCCTATGCAGCACGGCTGCACCACAAGGCCCAACAGAAATCCTAGCTCCCTTCATGCCATATCAAGGTTTCCCTTTCAAGCTTGCATTAATACCTGATTGCTTTATGATATAGAACCCTGCGTGCTCGCTAAATAACGCATTTTAATGATAACACATCACCTTTTAAGAAGTCAGAGAAGGAAATACAATAAAGAGTTAAGGTTTGTGTGTAAGTGTCTGTTTTATCACTTGTAATAATTTGCTCATACATTTTCAATGCTGTTTAGTCAACCTTTTGGCCACTTGAAGTAAAATAAGTAAATGGAAGGTTTGCATTGTAGTTACAATATTCACATTGGTATCAAGTGAAAAGAGAAGCTTTAAAACAAATTAAATAGTAGGTTTCTGGAGAAACCAGCGAGTATGTAGTATACACCTAACATCTACAATGCATGTTTGCGTTTTTTGATCAGTTTTTAAAAATTGTGGAATATTTGTCACCAAAGAATGCAAGACACGACACTCACACCAATAACATCTTATTCATAATCCAAAAGTACAATCACAGACATTGCAAACAATTCACATTTGCCAGTAAGATGCAGATTCTGAATCTGGCTCCATAATTAATAATGCAATCAAATATGAGCTTCAGGAAGTGGATCAGGCAAATATTTCTTCATGCAAGTTATTGCGAGGATGTGAAAACACTGTTCCAATGGCTTTTGATGTGGAATAAGTTAAGGGTTTTGTAAGGGAAATAAAAATTTACCTGGGAATTAAGAACATTGAGTGATATGGAGAAAACAGGAAACTGGAGTTAAAAATAAAACCCAGCTATGGTAACAAAATGGCAGAGTAAGTCTGATGGAACAAATTCTCCATTCCTATGGAGATCTGGACTTTCTTCCTGCTCAATTTTCCAGTTAAATAAACAAGAGTTGCTGAGGAAAGTGATTCCTCTTTCATCTAAGACCCCACTGTTTAAGTTAATTCCTCTGTAGGCACTAATTAAATTATATGGTTCAAAATTAGATCAACACTTCCTCCTATTTTTTGACCAAATATGGAAAGTTTGCTAACAAATGAATAAATGGTTACAATTTCTCCTCGCAGAAAGGTCAAAAGTGAACAATTTTTCTTGTAGTCACATGGGGCAGTCTTTCCTATTGAAAGTACCTTCCCCTTCTACTCCCAAAGAATGGTGACCTCAAACATTTCCAATAGTTGGAATCAAATGATTCATTTTCAATTCAGATATTATAAAATTTGCGTGTGCAAAAGTCCAATGGAAACATGCAAACAAACACTGTTCACAATTACAAATAGTAGCAAATCAATAATGTTGAGAAGAAAAATAGTAAAATGCCATTAAGGTTCTGTCTAATGACAGTAAATGTAATATCCCTCACCTGGCAATAATGTATTATAATAGTGTTGGGAGTGAATAATTTGTTATTGTTTTCCTAATTGCTAAATCTGATTATTCACATTTGGAGGCAGTTCCATGGACACTAACAACCCTGTACTACCTCACTCAAGTGACCATTCCTTATGTGAACCTAGACAGCTAATGTTGGTAGACATGTTCTGTTGCGGGATCGTCACAGCTGAGACAGATACTGTCTTCACCCTTGTCCACACACATGTATTTTCCAGCAGACATCACCAGAGAGTGAAACAGAGCTGAAAATTGTTTGAATTCCTCCTCCCCAAACTCGGAACATTGAGGCACTGCAATTGTAGCACGGCAGGTGAGATCAGTGAAATTAACTCTTACCAAGGGCAGGAATTTACATCTGCAAATCGGGTGGGCCGCCCCCGGGTGAACATAAAATAGGGTGTGGTTATATCGATTCAGCAATGCAATGTTATCACATCAGTGTCCAAAATTACGCAAAGTAAGCAGGCGTGGAAATGAGCCTGCCATCCTGAAATTATTAATTAACAAGCTGGAGGACTTTTTAGTGACCCAATTGTCTGAAATGTTTCATATGCCCGGGTGTTGGTCATGGGCAGAATTTTCTGCCCATCGTGGGGGAAGTTAAAGAGCGGGCCCACAAAGGTGCGCCTCCGATTGGCGCCCCCCAATTGGGGGCGTGCCGCCATTTTACGTGGGTGGGCCAATTAAAGCGCAAAAGAGCGCACTCATCTCCCTGAGGCTAAGTGCTGCCTCAGGGAGATCGGCTCTACTGTCAAAAACATTAAAAATAGAAAAGAAAATTCCCTCACATGTCCCCTCATGTGACGCTGTCACATGAGTTGGGACATGTCCATCGCTTTTAAATTCCGTTTAATTACATTTTTTATAGCTTACATGAAACCTCATCCCACCCGTGGATGAGGTTTTATGTTTTTTCTAATGCCCGCCAGGTTGGTCGAGCAGGTGCACTTTAATGACTCTGTCAATGGCCTCAATTGGCCATTGACAGGTCGGCGGGCACACAGCTAATTCTGCTGAGCCCCCGCCTACCTGAAAATTTAAATGGGGCGCGGTTACGTTGGGAGTTCCGCCCGACGTCACCGCGCGTCATTTTATGTGTCAGCGAGCGACCTCCGCTCGCCGATGGGGAAATCCTGGCCCATGAAAAGAATGGGAGTGTTTTATGGCAGCTTTGATGGGGTGGCACAAGGGCAGAAGAAAAGGCCTAACAGCGGGAGCATGTGGCTGAATGTAGCAGCAGATTCTGCTGATAAAGGCGGCAGCGTCTGCATGTTTTCTTAAGTAATTTTTTACATCTTTTTTGAGCCTTCAATAAAAGATCAAGAGACATTGAGAGAGCAGGAGGCCTGCTGTAGCTGTGACTGACTCTCTGATCACGGCATTACCCCTCTGCAGCACGATGTCCTGGGGACCCCCTTTGCGCATCTAATTGGCTCCTTCCAGCCAGGGGCATTAATTGGCCGTCTCATGCTTGATTGGTCGAGCTGAGATGGCAGGTGCAGCAACAAGCAGACTACTCAGTTTCCATTCCACCTCCCTCACCTCACCTGAAAATGTAGAATCCAGTCCCAAGAAATAAACCTGGTTCCTTCCTGATATCACACTGAATATTTAACAACAGAGTGCAGCTGGCTAAACTTCAACATGCTCAGCTAATATTCCAAAGTGCTTAGAAGGAAAATCTCAGGTGAATCTATCACAGAGTGTGCTCTCAAGTATGTACTCCTAATGAGGAAGAACTGATTAAGAGCATAATGTTGCAACATCAGCCCATAGTTCTATTTAAATATTTTAAGCTGATGCAGTTTCAAATTTACTGACATCAGCAGTGAATTACCTACATACTTTGGCTGAATATAGCAAATATTTTAATACATTAGGGTCCCTGCCAATACCTTATGAGCCTGTCAAGTGAATTCAATGTGAGACCCTTGAGCTTGGTGGGGAAGACAAAGGATAAAAACGGCTTATTGAAGACAGACGTAAATTGTGATTTTAGTTATTTCTGGAAATGTCTTCATTCTTGTAGATTTGTGTTCTAGTTTACCCATCTCGTTTGTCCAGTCTGGCTGTTGAACAAATACGCTTTTCCCGACACTAAACAAAATAGAAAGAATGAACTTAAACACTGTGATAATTAGCTGCTTTACATAATAATGTGAGTATTTAAGAGTTTCCTTAATCGCATTGATACTTTTAGTGGAAACTAGATAAATGTATGAGGGAAAAAGGAATAGAAGGGTATGTTAGGGTTAGATGAAGTAAGGTGAGAGGAGGCTTGTGTGAACCAGTTGACCTGTTTGGCCAACTGAATGGCCAGTATCTGTGCTGTACATTCTATGTAATCAAATAGAGGAGAGAGGTATGACTGAGACAGGAGTGAGAGCAAGAAAGAATTTTATGCAACAAAAATGGAAAATACTGGAAAAACTCAGCAGGTCTAGCAGCATCTGACCCTTCCAGAGTCATACAGACTCAAAACGTTAACTCTGTTTCTCTCTCCAGATGCTGCTAGACCTGCTGAGTTTTTCCAGTATTTTCCGTTTTTGTTTCAGATTTCCAGCAATTGCAGTATTTTGCTTTTATCTAAGAATTTTATGCTGCTCTTCCAGATATGTGGCATACCTATTAGATCATTCAGAATGGACCAAATAGTTTTGGTTTGGTTCTTTGAATGTTTTAGAAAATTAGCCTTCAATTAGATTCCTGTTGCCAGCAAGTAAATGTAGAATTTATTGTTCATTTTTTAATTCTTCCATTCTGTCTGGTAGGTTTTTAAAAATGTGGAAATTGTTATTGAATTCAAATGGTTTCACCAAGAACTGTTGGATAGCCACTTGGAATTTGGGGTTTTTATGTATCTTGTGTACTGGTGTGATTTGGATATCTTATTATTATGAGAGTAATAATGCATTTTCATTGGCATCCATGGTAATTTAATTTGCTTCTTCACCTTTGTTAATTTTGTGGCTGTTCAACTATCTCAGTTTAATTATTTGAAATTCAAGAGGACGTGTGATTCCTAAGATTGTCCAACAGGGACAGAGGAACCAATTACCAAGAGGTCAAAGATAATTATTAGCAAAAGAATAATTTAAAATACCTGTATTAAGCATTAACTAATTCAAACCTATATTTATTATATTAAATAATATCAAAAAACACATTTCCCCAGGGCATTTTAGCTCATTGATAAGTCACAAGGTCAACTTGCTGCACTGAGGAACCATTAAAAATAACCCCTTCCATTAAAAGCAAGAAGGAAGCATGCAAAATAGTTTATTACCTAAATCTACAGCACGTCCATCAAATTGTTCCAAAAGCTGAAATTCAAATTAATAATTCGTTGAAATCTTCATAGTAATCTTTTTATAATGAAGAACATACTTAAAATGGCAATACCTAACTTACAAGTCAGAGGAACGTTTAAGGTGAAAATTCCAAATAAAATTATTTGTATGAATAATGTAGTCCTTCATGTGATGGTCTATCCTTCATATCCTAGACTACTCAGTGACTTTCTATGGTGAAGGTATTGACAACAAAGACTGTCAGTCAAGACCAATTCTGTCTCCACTCAACATCCACACACTTAACAAATCAATTGTTGATCCAAAATATTTCAGTTGCACAATCCACCACAATGTCATTCTTAATCTGTGTTCAAACAAACATGTTTAAAAAAATAAATCAGAAAATATGTGTAATAATGGTACGGTGAAGACCCATAGGATAGAATTTGTACTGTATGACTGTTCTGAGATGGCAGCTCAATGAAATGGAAGCGAAATACCTCAAATGTCTTCATTCATGCACTGTTTACACCATATGTTAAGAGTTAAATAATTAAGTTCAGATGTAAAGAAAGATGTGTTCAATCCTTTAGCGGTTAGGTCCAATTTAGCTGGAGGCAGTGTGAATGTTAATTAGTCTATTGTTCTGTGATGTGGGTTTAGACTATTTTCACTTTGAACTTGTCCTTCAAGTGAATTTTTCTCCCTAAAATTTAAGTGATTAGAGTGCAAAGTGATGTAAAAAAAAATGTAATGACAAATATGTGTCACATACGGGATCAATTAAAGTAAATCAGTCCTTGTAACTGGGGGAGGCGATGGCACAATGGTATTGTCACTAGACTGATATTCCAGAAACCCAGAGTAATTCTTTGGGTGATCTGGGCTTCAATCCCACCAAAGCAGATGCTGAAATTTGAATTCAATAAATTTAAAAAGTCTGATGATGACCATGAAGCGATTGTTGTAAAAACTATCTGGTTCACTGATCTGCTGTGTTTACCTGCTCCGGCCTAAGTGCGACTCCAATTGACTCTTAAATACCCTCTGAACAAGGGCAATTAGGGATGGACAATAAATGCTGGCCTAAGCAGCAACACTCACATCCTATGAACAAATCCAAAATACTGTTTAGTTTTTGAAAAAGATACTAACAGACGACGAGATCTCCATGGAGGCTAGATGCAGTGAGATTGTAAACCTGCACTTGAAGCATTTTAGATCCATTTTAGATTTGATGCCCAAGGCTCACCAAATGTGATAATTGATGAGAAGCTTTGATAATAAGCGATTAAGCCATGATTGTTTGTGTAAAGTTGGGGACAATTTTAACCCTAACGAGCCCAGTAAGAAACTGATGAGATCAAGTGTAATGCTACTTGTGCATACTGCCTGATTTTGCTCTTCACTGAAGTTAACCGACGGGGATTTACTGGGCGGGGATATACAATCCATATTTCACCTGATCTCTGTGTTTACTGCCCAGAGAGCTGGGTTAAAACTACCCTCGCCCCCCGTCCCCGATGATCTCTCACTTGGTATATGAGGTTAAAACCATAGCTCTGGCAAAATAGGAATTGAAAAAAAATGGAAAATTGCCAGCATGGTCAAACATCTTGAAGCCGCAAGGTTTAATTTCCTGTAGATAAAGTCATACGTGCTGGAGTGTATCAATCCTAAAAGCAGTAATAATGGGAATAAAAAACAAAAAAAATGAGTGCATGGCAAAAATAATCTGTTAGCTTTTTGTGGTCAATTTCGAGTAGACCAGACTGGTGTGTAATCCAATTCTACTGATCAGGTAAAAAGAAGAGCTACATGACTTGTGAGAAATGCCTAAACTTCTAGTGATAAAAACCTGTGTGGCTGTGTCTGTTTCTAACTCTGCTTTTCAT
Organism: Cetorhinus maximus; assembly: GCF_964194155.1. Classification (NCBI taxonomy): domain Eukaryota; kingdom Metazoa; phylum Chordata; class Chondrichthyes; order Lamniformes; family Cetorhinidae; genus Cetorhinus; species Cetorhinus maximus. Next base: position 29,511,111 of record NC_135890.1, read on the forward strand.
TTCAAGGAGAGGCGGAAGGGTATTTCCATCCATTTGCTAGGATTTATAAAATGTTGCCCCAGGGGCATTACAATCATTATCATGGTTTTTTTGTGTTGATGGATCATCCTCCCTATGTAATACAAGACATTTTCTTCGTTAACTACCTTACCAAAAGATATTTACTGAAACTTCGAACAGATATGAACATTGAAATGGAATTCCCTCCTGTTATATTTGGCACTAAATCTTAATTTGTTTGTTTAAAATGCTCTACATTAAGCTTTATGCACTACACTAATGTTAAACATTCAGTAAGGAGAAGGGTACTCTCTCTCGAAGGCTTTGCATGTTAAGGCAGTGAGTAATATGAGACTCTATGCAAGACACAAATCAACAGGGGGTGAAATTCCTTTCGGGTTTTGAGGTAGAACAAGTGACTGAGAATTTGCAGTCTGTTTTGCACTCTGCCAGACTTGCTTTTACAGTGAAATAAATGAGAAAAGACCGAGTGTAAAACAGGCGGCAGATTTGCCACCACCCAATCTGCAGTAATGCCCAAGGGGAATTTTACCCCAATGTGTTCAGGGGAAGAGATGAGAAATTGGCAATAAAAGGAAGAAATAGAAATGTGACATGACTTTCATTTCTAGGGCAGGACTTTTACCTCGTCGGGCGGGCCCGGGAGCTGCCGCCCACGATCGGGCCCCAACATCGATTTCACGCTGGCCGGGGTGAAACGAGAGCTGCAGCGCTGCTGGGGTGGGGGCAGGAGGAGGGCGAACGTGGAACTTCGCACCTGCGCACGAGTGCGCCCAAGGAAAGCTCCCTGAGGCACAGAGCTGCCTCAGGGAGCTGAAGATTTAAAAACACAAAAATAAGAAAGCTGCCACTGTTAAAAACATGTCCCCACATGTGACTCTGCCACATGAGCAGGGACATGTCATGGATGAAATTTAAACATTTTTATTTCATTTTTAATTGCTGTTGGAAACCTCATCCCACCCGTGGATAAACTCTCCTAAAAAATCCAAAGAAGGCTTGGCCATTTTGCCTGCCGCCCACCGTAAGTGTCATGAAGAGATACTAATGTGTATCATGGTATTGGAAATTATTTTTAAATTGGAATTGTAGTAGGGTCTGTGCCTATGTTTGTGTCTGTGTGTGTCTTAATTGGATTAAAGATAGCTAGTCTGAGTGCTTTGATGTATAGTAGTTTGAGATGGTAATTAAATAAACGTAAGGATAGAAGGTAAAGATTGGAATGAAAGGATTATTGTTAGGAGAGGTAAAATTAAAAACCTGTCAATACAATGAAAAATTTACATTCAAACAGAAAGCTAGATGTAAACCGAGAGGAGTCTCTGTGTAAGTCAGAGGCATTTAACATCTAACCAGCCTGTAAGCCTACAACTGTGCCTGAAAAGGAAAAGAAATTGAAAGGAACCTCATTTTGAATTTATACGGTCAAATGTGCTTTGCCTGGCGTCTGTTTAAAGCCTATGGGCAGAATTTTGCCCTTGGCGTGTGGGATCAGCAGCAGCAGTCAGGAAACCGACCGCTGCCCGCGATTGATTGCGCACCGCGATTTTACACGGACGGGCCAATTAAGGCCCACCCAGCACAATTAGTGGCTGTGGAATGAGGTCGAAGGGGCAGGCGGGGGCGGGTGCTCAATGTCCACCGGGTCCAATAGCCACTGGAGGCCGATTCAAGTGCGGCCTCAGCGGCCCTTGGAAGGCTGCCACAGAAAGACGCGGAGGTCGTGATGGAGGGTGTTGCGGGTGGACACGGCAGGCGGGAGGGCAGGTCGGCGGGGCATTTGGCCCCATATTCCTCCGATGAGTGCCTCGCTGCCCTCCTGGAGGAGGTGGCAGCGCGGAGAGAAACCCTTGTCCCCAGGGACGGGAGGAGGAGGCACCCCCCCACCTCATCCAAAAGGCCTGGGAGGGATCCAGGGTCAGCAGCCACGATGTGGTGAGGCGCACATGGGTGCAGTGCCAGAAGCGCTTCAATGATCTCCTCCAGTCGGGAAGGGTGAGTACCGTGTTGGCATAGGTCACTTTGCAGGGCAGCTAAGAGCTGCCCATCCCCCTGTGGACCTCAGAGGTGTTAGAGTGTGAGTGGCAAATGTCAATGAGGCAGCATCTGGCCAAGGGGGTTGAGCCCTGGCTGCTTGGACTGAGCGTCCTGCAGCTCCAGGGTCACGAATCGGCTGAGCCCTGTGAGGTGTTCCTCAGGTGGGGTTGGCCAGGCTGCAATGGCGCTGCAGGTACAGGGTGGGATAATCAATTTTCCTCAGTCCTTTCGGGAGAAAACATCCCATAACAATGCAGAGAGGTCGCGTACTGGTGGGGGACCCCCACACCTACTAATCCTCACTCATTATGAGCAGGAGGCCCTGGAGCTGGGGAGGCGCCATGCGCCAAGGTCAACCGGCCGCAGTGAAGTTGGGGTGTCACAGGAAGGTAAGACTGCAGTGCACTGAGGTCAGAATGTCTGTAAGAGCAACCATTCCACTGTAGTCTCTATATTGATGTGAGCCTCGAACATGGAATCCCCATTGATAATGGAAAGACGAGGGCACCCTGATGTATATCTCTGTCTCATCCAGGTGCCAGGCATGCACAGTAACAGTGTAATGACTTCAACGAATGACATGGCCTTGTTCTTCCTTTCAGGCTCACCAGAAGCCCATCGGGATGAGAAGCCTGAAGGCCCACCCCTGACCCCTGAGGACCACACTGATCAGAGCGCACCTGTGTCACACCCACTCTCTCAAACAGGCACCAGCGCAGATGGGCATTAGATCGCCAGCTACTATCTCGGTGCACATTGGTGAGGGCACTTCACACTCGCTTGAAGTGCAGGCGGAAGCAGAGAGTTTCCAGGGCACCGGCAGTCAGAGGACAGCTGGGGACCAGGATAGTGCTCAGTCAATGGCTGATGGTGAGCCTCTGGAGTCATCCATGAGGCAACAGATGCTGGAAGTCCAGCAGGGTGTGCAGGAGGATCTGGCAGAGATACATGAGGGAATGCGTGCCATGGTCTCCATTGTGGAGGCGTCCTTGTGGAGCGAGAGCAATGTGTTGACCCTCATAGCCGAGCGCAATGCCTCCTCCATGGAGACAGTGTCAACTCTCATGGAGAGGCTCCTCCAGAAACTGAATCAGGGGTTCCTGGGGATGTGCTCGGACCTGCAAACCCTCACACCCGCAATAACCTCGGGTGGTCAGTGTCAGTGCGGAAGATGGATTGGGCAACCAGTATCCCAGCTAGGTGCTTGTCCATCAGTGATGAGCAGTGAAGTCCAGAGCAACCTCATGTTGGCGCACAAGCTGCCTGTCGTCTCTACGGGCTCCTCTCAGAGTGCTCTGGATAATGGCAGCAGCTCCTCCGCCCCTCTGCCAGTGACCGTGGCATCCGATGAGGCTGTAGCAACTGGGGAGATGCCAGCCGTGGCACTGGCTGCTCCCTCCCAGGCGGGGCCAGCACAGGCTCCATGGGCCAGAGGGCCCCTGCCAAAGTCATTAAGGCCAACAGGACAGCAGAGTGAGCAGGCTGTCTCCACTGCCAGTGCCAGTGATGGGGGAGCACCTAGAATTAGCACCCACAAGCAAAAACTTAAAGCGCCTTAATTACAACACTACCTGATCATGGGCGATACTTGTTTCTCCCATTTTTCTGTTCAGTGTTTACTGGTGTGGTGGAAAACACCTGTCAATGTTAATTTGTAGAATGTTTGCCAGGCACCAATTAATTAGATGTGTTTTTGTGTAACTGGCCTCTGGATGCTTCCTTTGTTCTGCAGATACAGGGTAAGCCATGATATTATGATGGACATGTTTCACATTAAACTTTATTGCAAAGGCACATTGTGTATGTTGTTGACCAAAGAACTGGTCCTGTCAGGGATGGAATATGGAGCTTGCAGCCCTGTCATGTGGTGGTCGTTCTTATTTGGTAGGCTCGCTGAAGGAGTGTTGGATCAAAATGTCCCGGGTGTCCCTGCCTCCCTGGAGGATGCCCAGGCCAGCATCCATGCCCTCAGCATTCTCCTGACCGTGCTCGTCCTTGGACTCATTACTGGACTCATCGTCTGTTGCCTGTGCATCTGTGTCAAGATCTTCTTCCTCCACTGTGCCCCCCACCTTTCCAGTGCCAGACTGTGGAGAGTGCAGCATGCAACCACTATCAGTGACACACGATCTAGGGGGTATTGGAGTGCGCCCCCTGAACGGTCCAGGCATCGGAAGCGCATCATGAGAAGACCTATGGTTCTCTATACCACTGTCCTTGTGGAGGCATCACTCCTGTTGTACCACTGCTCAGCCTCTGCTGTTGGGTGACGGAGAAGCGTCATAAGCCTCCTTTAGAGGGGATATCCCTTGTCACCCAGCAGCCATCCATCCAGCCGGGCTGGAACACTGAAGAGCCTCAGCACTTGGGAGTGTCTCAGGATGTAAGCGTCATGGGAGCTGCCAGGGTACCTTGCACATATTTGTAGAATCAGCATCCTGTGATCACACACTATCTGCACGTTCATGGAGTGGAAGCCCTTCCTGTTGGCGAAGGCACCGGGCTCACCTGCTGGTGCCTTGATGGCCACATGTGTGCAGTCTATTTCACCGTGGACACGGGGGAAGCCAGCAATGGACGTGAAGCCTCTGGCTCACTCTGCCTGGCTGGCCTCGTCCGTATGTTGGTGAATGAAAGTCAATGCACGCCTGAACAGAGCGTCTGTCACCAGCTTGACGCAACTGTGGACAGCTGATTCGGAGACTGCACACAGATCCCCCAATGAGCCCGGGAAAGAGCCGGAGACATAGAAGTTGAGGGCCACCGTAACCTTCAGCACCACTGACATGGGGTGTCCACCCACACAGTCTGGTCTGATCTCAGGGCCAATCCTTTGACAAATGGAGGTCACTGTCTCCCTTGAGAGACGGAGCCTCCTTTGGCATTGCACTTCGGGCATACTGAGGTAGCTGCATCGCTGCCTGTAAACCCTGGTAGCAGGATAGCGGTGTCTTCTGTGGCCCTTTCTGCCTTGGACTTCTTGCTGGCCCTGTGCCCTCTGTATCTGCAACTCCCCTCCCACAGGTCGCTCCCCTGGAAGCTGAATTGGGGCACCTGGCCTCCTCCCCCTTCTGTCCCTCTCTTACTCCTCAGAGGAGGTGCCTCCAGCAGAAACCACAATCCCCATTCCCAGGGTTAAGGAAGGCTGACTGATACCTGGAATGGCCCATGAATCCTCCAGGGGCCTGGAAAACAACACTGAGACCTGAACTGAAGCCTCTTATTTCTGTCAATGCAGCTCTGAAGCGAAATGTAGATGTCCTGTTCACACAAGTAACCAGCAGCAAGTTATATCCTAAACTACAAACTACTCACATTTACAAGCCTCCTGACCCCTCTTATCCCGCCCGTGGATGAGATTTTTGAAATTGTGGCCTGCCCACCTGCCCATTTAGCCCATGCGACGGCCTGAAAATCACATGGACTACGTAAAGCCTGAAACAATTGGTGCCTCAAGGACCTTAACTGGCCACTTAATTAATGGCGGGTGCACATCCGTCTTCATCGCACACCCGCCTACCGAAATATCGTGAGAGTACGGGTTGATGTCAGCATGCTCGGCCAACATCAACACACTTATTTCATGCTCGGGCGTGTCGGGTGCGTGCCCACACACCCTAAAAATTCTGGCCTATGGGTTATTGTTGCCTTGGTGAAGATTTACCTAGGAGTGATTAATTTGGGCATTTGTTTAAAAGTTATTATGGTCGTAATTTGTAAACATGTGTATGTGTTTAAATTTGTTGTTAAATTAATAAATGTTTAATTTAGTTTTATATAAAAAAGCCTCTTGAGGCTTGGTGGTCTTATCCTCAATTCAGAGTTGCATCTCAAACATACCAATTGAAAATATAGGTTATGACAGTTGTTCAAGTTTTCCTCTGGGATTTAAACAACTCAGCTGTGTCATAACAGTAAGGTTGGATGGGCAGCGAGAAATTTTATTCAATTGTGACTTTAATGATTTTAACAGGTCTGTTAATTGTTGGCGAACATGCTGCCAACTCCCGCGCGCGCCTGCCAACCGGCATATCGTGTTAGTGCGTGTTGCAGTCAGGATGCTCGCCCGACGTCATCGCGCGTCATTTTACGCTTGAGCGGGTCGGCCACATGCCCACCCGCTCAGTGCAAATTTCTGCCCCTAGTTTTTTTCCACAACTAGTGATCCTTAGAGGATAATAAGACATCAGCAATTGTCAGTTCTGTTTTTTTTTAAATTTGTAAAACTAAAAAAAATGCCCTGTATGCTGCAGTTTGCATTGCTTATTGGGTAGATTTGTCTTTTACTGCTTGGGCATTGAACATAATGGTAAATAAAATCAGGTGAGATAAGGAGTCAGATTTTCCCTCCATTAAGTTCAAAGGAAGGAAAATCAGGTGGGTTCATTATTGTGCGATCTTCCCTGGTCAGATTTGGCTTTTTGTCCTCTTTCCTGGCAATGCTGAATGTGCAGTCAGTAGAGACGAATATCAACTCTGTGATAATATTTCACCAGCTCCCCTTAACACTTGCGTAATCGAGTCAATATTCATTGAACCTCTAAGGAGCCAATGAGGAGGACCTTCAGAGTTTGCACTCTTGGCAGGGACACTTGTCCGAACGCAGGCAGCATTCTCATGGATTTGTGCAATGCACTGCCAGCTTAGGGAGATTTCCCTGCTCACGGGGAAAACTTGGGAAGTTACCCCCAGGGGATTCACCTAAAAGAATGGAAATGCAAGTCATTCGGTTGCAGCACAGGGCTCACTGTGAGAATCCTATCTTCAGTTCGCAAAGAAATTAACTTCAGCACAGTTTCCCATAAGCACCGGATGTAAAACATGTGGTTAATTGATGAATCAGTTACATGACATATAGCTCACTTAAGTAAAAACAAAAAACTACTGCAGATGCTGGAAATCCAAAACGTTTTGTAGCTCATTTAAGTATCCCCCATGCTTTCAGCCTCACTGACAACGATTCATGACAGTGGGCACGTGTGCAGAGGGTAGCAGGGAACTTGTGTTGTAAGGCAGGCCAGCTTCTTCACATAAGAAGTTCAGTAAAACAGGCTAAAGTGGCATTGCTGAAAGAGATCCCTTAAACCCCAATAAGTTAAGGCAGGGAGGTAGAGAACGATTACAGGTTGCAGATGTGCAAATCAAAAACTTAACGTCAAAAAGGTCGCAAAACCTCTGACATACAGACTGTGGCGGAATTTTACGGTCCCATCGTGGTGGGGGAAGGGCTGGAAAATGCAGCGAGCCCTTCAAAAGTCCATTTACTTTGGCAGGGCTGGAAGATCCTGTCAGTAAAATTCCACCCTGTGTTTTCAACAGCAAGATTGGTCACCAAAGTGTCTGAATGATTCAGCAGGAAGCTTTAATGTCAATTCGAAAGGAAAAAGTCCAATGCAAAACAAAATTTGGCACAATTGGATCTACTTACCTTTATTGGATTGCCCGGGAGCAGGGTCGAGCTGGTTTTTGATTTGGGTTCTTTATTAACTGGTACTGAATTGCTAAGAAAGAAAACCAATTATGTAATTCAGTGTTCAATTCTAGCATTTTTTACTTTCAAAGGTCAATTAAGAATAAATGTTACCTTCGTTGGTTTTGACCAGCCTCAGTGACATCCATTAAACGTGTTTTTTCAGGTTTCTTCCATTTGGGAAAGAATTGGTGACATTTGGGATGGCTGTCAGAAAAAAAAACATTAGTTAAAGAATGGTCATAAACTGCATAGTAACTCAAATATAATTCTCACGGAGCTTAAAACCATGACATGAAGCTAAATTTGGTGTGAGCAAAAAATCGGCTAACTCTTACTCTTTGAACAGAGCCCAAGCCAGTCCATAGAGCACTCCCAGTGCCAAGAATCCAGTTATAATCAACAGGGCCACAAACCAACCCTCTGGCTTCCAGTAAGTCGAGGTCACTATTAACACAGCTGTAGTAAACTATTAAAAACAAGAGAGAGAATTTAAATATGTGAAGTATGACAAACATTCCTGCCCTTTTAGGTCTCACAAAAATAAATTAAGACTTAGTGGCTTGTCTCTTCTCTGTTCAGATTGCTAACTGATATTAGCAGATGATGCACAGCACATAGTTTACCCAAATATAAAAAGCAAAGAACTGCAAATGCTGGATATCCAAAACAAAAACAAAAACAAAAATACCTGGAAAAACTCAGCAGGTCTGGCAGCATCGGTGGAGAGAAGCACACTTGACGTTTCGAGTCCTCATGACCCTTCAACAGAACTAAGTAAAAATAGGAAAGGGGTGAAATATAAACTGTTTTAAGGGGGGGGGAGGGGTTGGGACAAGAAGAGCTAGGTAAAGGGCCAGTGATAGGTGGAGATAACCAAAAGATGTCACAGACAAAAGGACAAAGAGGTGTTGAAGGTGGTGATATTATCTAAGGAATGTGCTAATTAAGGGTAGAAAGCAGGACAAGCAAGGTACAGCTAGCCCAAGTGGGGGTGGGGTGGGGTGAAGGAATCTAAAAAGCCTAAAAGGTAGAGATAAAACAATGGATGGAAATACATTTAAAAATCATGGAAATAGGTGGGAAAAGAAAAATCTATATAAATTATTGGAAAAAACAAAAGGGAGGGGGAAAAAACGGAAAGGGGGTGGAGATGGCGGAGAGAGTTCATGATCTAAAATTGTTGAACTCAATATTCAGTCCGGAAGGCTGTAAAGTGCCTAGTCAGAAGATGAGGTGCTGTTCCTCCAGTTTGCGTTGAGCTTCACTGGAACAATGCAGCAGGCCAAGGACGGACATGTGGGCATGAGAGCAGGGCGCAGTGTTAAAATGGTAAGTGACAGGGAGGTCTGGGTAACGCTTGCAGACAGACCAAAGGTGTTCTGCAAAGCGGTCACCCAGTCTGCGTTTGGTCTCTCCAATGTAGAGGAAACCGCATTTGGTGCAACGAATGCAGTAGACTAAGTTAAGGGAAGTGCAAGTGAAATGCTGCTTCACTTGAAAAGAATGTTTGGGCCCTTGGACGGTGAGGAGAGGGGAAGTGAAGGGGCAGGTGTTGCATCTTCTGCGGTTGCATGAGAAGGTGCCGTGGGAGGGGGTTGAGGAGTAGGGGGTGATGGAGGAGTGGACCAGGGTGTCACGGAGGGAACGATCCCTACGGAATGCTGCCGTGGGGGGGTGAAGGGAAAATGTGTTTGGTGGTGGCATCATGCTGGAGTTGGCGGAAATGGCGGAGGATGATCCTTTGAATGCGGAGGCTGGTGGGGTGATAAGTGAGGACATGGGGGACCCTATCATGTTTCTGGGAGGGAGGAGAAGGCATGAGGGCGGATGCACGGGAGATGGGCCGGACACGGTTGAGGGCCCTGTCAACCACTGTGGGTGGAAAATCTCGGTTAAGGAAGAAGGAGGACATGTCAGAGGAACTGTTTTTGAAAACGGCATCATCAGAACAGATGCAACGGAGGCGAAGGAACTGAGAGAATGGGATGGAGTCCTTACAGGGAGCGGAGTGTGTTTACCCAGCACTGATCTAAAATGGTTCCTATGTAGACTAGAGGGCCTGACCGCTGGACTTAGCAGGTTTGCCTGCCACCCAGCAGCAGGTTCTGGGGAAGACAGAAATGGTCCTATTTTCATTGGGAACTGGACAATAAATTATTTCCCATCAGTCCCAGGATATTATAGCCTGATTTCCACCAAGCAAGCTTAAAACCGCCCCATATCATTAATGTTTTAACATCATTTAGTTTATCCGAATTATTATAATTGTTACACATGCAACTAAACTATTTGATACATGTTCAAGTTCTGGTTCCAAATTCCATTCCATTCCTCTCTCTATTATCTCAGGTTTTTATTTCTCTTCAGTATGATTTCTTTTAAACAAAGAACTGATATTCACATATTACAAAAATGTGAACTATGCTTTCTATAAACCAACATCATTCATTTCTATCTTTTGTACATTGTTTTACTGTCTTTCCGAATAATTTAAACAATCTTGGTTTATATAAGATACACAGAGAAACATCACAGGATCATTGCCTATTTGAGCCGTCAGGGCCTTGGACAATGCAGCATTCCTTCAGCGCTACATTGAAGTGTCAACCTCGATTTGATGCTCAAATTCTCTGGAGTGGGATTTGGACCCACAGCCTTCAGACTCAGAAGGCAGGAGCAAATTTAACTGGGCCGCAAACTCCTGCAAGAAGCCAATGTTCAGCAAACAGGGCGGGACTTTCCTACCCCGCCCGCTGAAAGTCAGTGGGCTTCTGGCTGGGCCGCTGAATCTCCCGCGGCAGGTTCCACCATAACGGGGCTGGAAAATCCCAGCCTGTCACAATGAGATCCATGTCTCTTCTCTATAGTAACAAGCAGTCTGAGCACAGAGTGGACCTTAAATTGGCTGCAGCATTCAGATGGCTAATTGAAGAAATAAGACATAGGAATAAGTAAGGCATAGAAAAAAGACATCGGCCGGGATTTACCGTGCCCGCCAGCATCGGGCGTGTTCGGTGGCATGAGTGGACAATATGGCGTGATCGCTTTCACGACGGCGTAAAGCTAGTTTGCGATCGCCTGCTCAGCCTGCCGATGGACCGATGGCGTTTCCCACCATAGAATGTGTGGAACTTATTGTAATACATCAACATATCATTATAAGGCCAGCCTGCTGGACCCATCCCCTCCACTCCTCCCACCCCCGCCGGCCGCTGGTTCATCCGCCCACGTCGGCTGGAAAACTTGTTTCACAAAAGCACATAAGCGCCGTGCACCTGGTGGGCTGCATTTCCCTCTGGACTTCAAGGTTTGTTTGCCTACCTTGCTTTGGTCAGCACTCGCAGTCATCAGTGCCAGGCTTCACAGGCAGCACCACATCACTTTTAGGGGGGGTCACAGGTAGGTCTCTACCCACCAGATCAGCCATATGTGGGTGGCGTATCAATGGCTGCAGGGCAAGAGCTTTCTTGGGGAAGGGGGAGAAGTGGCCTCAGGCAAGGGAAGAGGCTGCAGGACGAGAGCTGTACTGGGGACGGAGGGTATCCCAGGGTGTGTGTGGGGCACATATTGATCTATGCAGTGGCCTCAAGATGGTGAGGGCTGGGGAGGAAGTCTCCAGAGGAGATGAGGCCAGGTGGGCATCTGAGGATATGTGTGTGAGAATGGGTGGTGATGTCCCTTGAGCTGGCAGTGAGGGGAGATGCCAGTGAATGTGCGATGGGCTTGAGTGTGTGAGTTTAGAGTGATGAGATGGTTGCCATACCCTGACTACACAGGATGAGATCATTCATCCTCTATCTGCGTTGGATGGCCAAACTCTTCTGTGTAGCATTGGCACTGTCCACCACTGCCACCACCTGCCATGCTGGATTGGTGATGTCGCTGCCCATCCTTTAGCCAGAGTGAGGGTAGAGGACATCATGGCAGGCCTCCGTGGCATCCAAATGGCATTCCAGTGACACGTCATTAAACCTGGAGGCTGCAGTCTTTTTGCCTTTCGTGGACATCATCCCTGCAATAGTTGTGGGCTGGAAGCAATGAGATGTGTGCGCGCGGCTCAACTTTAAACATGGAGCCCGGTGTGATGAAGCAGCGAGATGATGGCGTGGCGGGTGAATGAGAGCCCGCCCACCATGGAAAAGGCGTGTTTCCTGGGAATGCATAAGTAATGTGGCAGATTTGGGATGATACGGAGTGAAAATCCACCATCGCGGTCGGTGGGTAAAACGTCAGTTTACCCACCTGCTAGCATACTTTGAGAAAATCTGGGGTGATTGAGACTACACATCAATTACTTGTAGCATTAGACTTTGTAAAGGAAGCAAATGTATTTAAAATAAAAACAGAAAATGCTGGAAAAAGTCAGCAGGTTTGGCAGCATCTATGGAGACACAAACAGAGTTAACGTTTCAAGTCCGTCTGACTCTCCGTCAGAGCTTTTATTTTATTTTGCTTTTCTTTTAGAAAACGTATTTGTTCCTTTCAAAATTGTTTTGTTGAGTAAACCTCAATAACCAATTATTTTTCTGTCTATGAACATTCTTCTATTTTCAACCTAAAAAGGGCCATATTTATTACAGTCGAATTAATCATTTTGATTCATCTTCAGAAAACAAAGCTGAATCTGAACAGAATGGAGTCCAATGGTAAGTTAGACATCAAACTTTCAAAATACCATGGCACTGATACACCATAATGCACAATTCTGTTACTGTAAGGAAAATATCAATGACATGGTCCCCTTATTATATTGTGATGTAGTTCTGACCGGAGTAGTTGGTGTTGCAGTGGTTGGCTGTGTAGTTGTCCACGGGATAACATGTACAACAACTGTAGCCGAGGAGGTCAGCTGGTGCGCTTTGATTCCATCACGCTCGTCGGTGACTTGAACGAAAAGTTGATAGTCATTTGGATCCTGTATGCCCTTAAAGGTGTCAAACTGGAAACTCTGAGTTGTAGCCACATACGGCGGACTGAAATTTCTTCTCTGGAGTTGAAACTGATTGTTTGTATTGCCTAAGAGCAGGCACCATAAAATAAAAAGTTAATATAATGTAAAACAAATTGCCAGATATTCCAATTCAGGAAGTTTCCATCTTTAACATATGTTACAAAGTACAAAAGTTTGGCAATAGAATGCCATATATAAAAACTCAAACCCGTCCTTGAGCAGCCTGTCACTGTATTCCCAAAAGATATATGATATACTCACAAATAGCAAAAGGCCACAACCTGCATACTGTCCATCAGCACCAAAATCTTAATTTTATGCTGTGGTCCTTCTAAGTGGTAGAGGTCACAGGTTTGGAAGGTGTTGTCGAAGGAACCTTGGTGAATTGCTGCAGTGCATCTTGTAGATGGTACACACTGCTGCTACTGTGGTGGAGGGAGTGAATGTTTAAGTTAGTGGATGGAGTGCCAATCAAATGGGCTACTTTGCCCTGGATGGTGTCGAGCTTCTTGAGTACAGTTGGAGCTTCACTCTTCCAGGCAAGTGGAGAATATTCCATCACACTCCTGACTTATGCCTTGTAGATGGTGGACAGGCTTTGCTTATGTAATAAAAACAAAAAACTGCGGATGCTGGAAATCCAAAACAAAAACAGAAATACCTGGAAAAACTCAGCAGGTCTGGCAGCATCAGTTCTGTTGAAGGTTCATGAGGACTCGAAACGTCAACTTTATTCTTCTCCGCCGATGCTGCCAGACCTGCTGAGTTTTTCCAGGTATTTCTGTTTTTGTTTTGCTTATGTAATATTGCATATTTGATGCATTAAATGTACATATTAGCAACATGCTTATGTACTAACCTCACACTTAACTTATGTAATTAACAATTGTGAAGGTACTGTGCACTGGTACAGTTTAGGAACTAAGCAGTTTTAGTGAGACCACTTTGAGTGATCAGAGGTTCCCCTTCATCCCTATAAACCCCTCTCCATGAAGGGTCAATTCCCAATGAAATCCTTGTTTGTCAGTTTTTAACATTGATTTTATAAATACTGTGTGTCATCGTTGTATTGTCCCTTCAAAAATAAAGAATATTAATCAGATGTCTATCTTGAGTCTAGAAGCCTATATTAAAATGAAGGATTATCCTGGGGTTATGGTGCATTTAACCTGCATCATATCTGGATGGGACAGATTGAATAGACCATCTGATTCAAACAGATGCCAAAAAGTGATCCACAGTTAAAATTCGAGCCACTGAATCTATACTTACCTCCCACAATCACATAGCTAAGTTGGTTGCTGGTAGAATCTATGTCTGAACAGTGGAGTTGGAGGAAAGGAGTTTTAATTGTGGAGTATATGGTAGTTTCATAATATGCCGGGTTGCAGATTGGAGGCTCATCATTAACGTTCTATATAGAAGCAGAAACAGAAGAATATGACCAATCTAAGGTTGGCAAGCATCTGTGACATGAAGACATTTAAAACCATTTTGGTTAGGGTTTTCTTTAATAGATGGAGCACTAAGTTTCAATATGCCTATTTTCCACAATGCAAGTTGAGTTTCGTACTCAGAATTTCGTTCTTGCAGAATGAGGGAACATTGTTGATTTAAACCAATGCCTAATTTTAACTTTAATATTCTTTTCTAGAAGTGGATATTCAGGTTAAAACTATGCATACTATGACTTAAGTTAAAATTACAGATTATACATTATTACATTGTTATAAACAAGGATACATTAATTACTGTTTTTGCCTGTACTGTAATACTTTTACAAACAACTAATAATACATTAAATAGGGAATTACAGAAAAATCAACTAAATATGACTTATACGTGAATTTAGAGCCATAAGTGAAGAAATTTACATTTATGTAACACCTTAACACATCTGGAGAACATCCCAAAGTAGTTCACTGTCAACAAAGTTAAGTCACTGTTGTTATGCAGGTAAATGTAGCATCCAATTATGTGCACATCACACTAATGGGATGAATGACAAATTCATCTGCTTTTAAAAGTGTTTCTATTGGAAAATGTTGGCCTGGATTTCTTCTTAGAATAGTGCCATGACATCTTTAATGTCCTTTCTTTAATATTTCAACTAAAACACACTATATTGTCACGGACTCATGAGGTAACGGTGTGCACTTAAATGTGGTTCCAATGATAATTTGATGGTTTTGTTGACATCATAACAGTGCATTTTAAAATAACTCATTGAATGTGAAGTACTTTAGATAAAGCATCATAACCACATGAGTAGGTCATTCAGGCCTCAAGTTTGTTCCACCGTTCAATCAGATCATGACTGATCTGTATCTCAGATTTTTTTACCCACCTTGGATCCACATCCCTCGATACTTTAACATCAATGGAATGCTATCATCTCACTCTTGATAATTTCCATTGACCCAGCAAGCATAACCTTTTGGAAAAGAGAGTTCCTGATTTCACTCCTAAATGGCCTAGCTTTTGTTTTAAGATTGTGCCCCCGTTGTTCTGGATTCCCATACCAGAGGGAGTAGTTCCTCTGTATCCACCCTGTCAAATCACTTATCATTTTAAACAATTCGGTCAAAAGATCCTTCAATCTTCTAAACAGGAATACAAATCACGTTTATGCTGCCTGTCCTCATTACTTAACTCTTTAAGCTCTGGTATCATTCTGGTGAATCTGGGCTTTATCTCTTCCATATATCCCTCCTGAGATGGTTTACCCGGAACTGACTGCAGTACTTGAGATGAGGTCTGGCCAAGGCTCTATATAACTGAAGCATCACACCCCCTTTCTATCTTGTTAGCCCTCGGAGACCATGGATGATGCTTATCGTTATTGAATATAGTAGATATATTCCACTAAATCTAAAGTGCAAAAAATAGGTATGGGAACAAGGGTGCTTTGGCACAAATTGGATTTCAGATACTTTACCAGAATATCCACAGAGACAGTGGTGAAGCTGGTTTTCTGCTTCAATGGATCAGACTCAATATCATTATTCAGATCAACTGCTTGGATAGTCAGTGAATAGTGGCTGAGAGTTTCTGCATCTAATAAGTTCAAGAGCTTTAGCTGCCCTGGAAACCCAGAGCAAAAAAACACTGTTATTGTGTTAGAAAATGCAAAGCAAATTGTATTTTACTATCTGAATGTCTCTTGACACTCAATAAATATGAATCATTTTTAAAAGATCAGATTTAAAAATGCTGCAATAGACAAAAACAATAATTTGAACAATTCAAGCAGTTCAATACCAATAATGCATTTAATGGATTTTATATTCAAAAGATAAAATCGCTCCTTGATTGTGACAGAAGCACTGGTCATAACTTATTTATATCTAAAAATATGTAGAATATAAGTATATATTATAGTATATATATATCCTGAGGTGACATTTACTGATTTGAAAAATGAGGAACCCAAAGAAAAAGTGAACCACTGGTCTCTCATAAAAATTCAAAAGTCTTCTAATTAAGCCAATTCTAATAAAGAAACCTGTTACTCTTATCAGTCTGCCATGAATAACCAACATTTTCTGTTTTTCATTTTATTTTCAACATCTCAGTAGAGGTTGGCCAAACGTATTGGCTATTTGCAAAAACAGAAACAGAAATACCTGGAAAAACTCAGCAGGTCTGGCAGCATCGGCGGAGAAGAACAAAGTTGATGTTTCGAGTCCTCATGACCCTTCAACAGAACAAAGTAAAAATAGGAAAGGGGTGAAATATAAGCTGGTTTAAGTGGGGGAGGGGTTTTGTTGGGACAAGCAGCCAGTGATAGGTGGAGATAACCAATAGCTGTCACAGACAAAAGGACAAAGAGGTGTTGAAGGTGGTGATATTATCTACTAAAGGAATGTGCTAATTAAGAGTAGAAGACAGGACAGATAAGGTACAGATAGCTCTAGTGGGGTTGGGGGAATACTGAAAGGTAGAAATAAACAATGGGTGGAAATACATTTAAAAATAATGGAAATAGGTGGGAAAAGAAAAATCTATATAAATTATTGGAAAAAACAAAAAGGAGGGGGAAGAAACGGGAAGGGGGTGGGGATGGAGGAGCGAGGTCATGATCTAAAATTGTTGAACTCAATATTCAGTCCGGAAGGCTGTAAATTGCCTAGTCGGAAGATGAGGTGCTGTTCCTCCAGTTTGCGTTGAGCTTCACTGGAACAATGCAGCAAGCCAAGGACAGACATGTGGGCAAGAGAGCAGGGTGGAGTGTTGAAATGGCAAGTGACAGGGAGGTCTGGGTCATGCTTGCGGACAGACCAAAGGTGTTCTGCAAAGCGGTCACCCAGTCTGCGTTTGGTCTCTCCAATGTAGAGGAAACCGCGTTGGGAGCAACGAATGCAGTAGACTAAGTTGAGGGAAGTGCAAGTGAAATGCTGCTTCACTTGAAAAGAGTGTTTGGGCCCTTGGTCGGTGAGGAGAGAGGAAGTAAAGGAGCAGGTGTTGCATCTTCTGCGTTTGCATGGGAAGGTGCCGTGGGAGGGGATTGAGGAGTAGGGGGTGATGGAGGAGTGGACCAGGCTGTCACGGAGGGAATGATCCCTACGGAATGCTGCCGGGGGGGGTGAAGGGAAGGTGTGTTTGGTGGTAACATCATGCTGGAGTTGGCGGAAATGGCGGAGGATGATCCTTTGAATGCGGAGACTGGTGGGGTGATAAGTGAGGACAAGGGGGACCCTATCATGTTTCTGGGAGGGAGCAGAAGTCGTGAGGGCGGATGTGCGGGAGATGGGCTGGACACAGTTGAGGGCCCTGTCAACTACCGTGGGTGGAAAACATCGGTTAAGGAAGAAGGACGACATGTCAGAGGAACTTCTTTTGAAAGTAGCATCTTCAGAACAGATGCGACAGAGGCGAAGGAACTGAGAGAATGGGATGGAGTCCTTACAGGAAGCGGGGTTTGAGGAGCTGTAGTCGAGGTAGCTGTTGGAGTCGGTAGGCTTGCAATGGATATTGGTGGACAGTCTATAACCAGAAATTGAGACAGAGAGGTCAAGGAAGGGAAGGGAAGTGTCAGAGATGGACCATGTGAAAATGATGGAGGGGTGGAAATTGGAAGCAAAATTAATAAATTTTTCCAGGTCCCGACGAGAGCATGAAGCAGCACCGAAGTAATCATTGATGTACCGGAGAAAGAGTTGTGGGAGGGGGCCAGAGTAGGACTGGAACAAGGAATGTTCCACATACCCTATAAAGAGACAGGCATAGCTGGGGCCCATGCGGGTACCCATAGCCACACCTTTTCTTAATTAGCACATTCCTTTAGTAGATAATATCACCACTTCCAACACCTCTTTGTTCTTTTGTCTGTGACAGCTTTTGGTTATCTCCACCTATCACTGGCTATTTGTCCCAACAACCCCACCGACCCCCCCCCACCCCCTAAACCAGCTTATATTTCACCCCTTTCCTATTTTTACTTAGTTCTGTTGAAGGGTCATGCGGATTCGAAACGTCAACTGTGCTCTTCTCCACCGATGCTGCCAGACCTGCTGAGTTTTTCCAGGTATTTCTGTTTCTGTTTTTGTTTTGGATTTCCAGCATCCGCAGTTTTTTGTTTTTATCTCTATGTTGGCTATTTGGCCTGCCAAGAGGATCAAAATCCTAACAGAATGTGGAACCCAGCATAGATTAACGACATTTACACTTACAGGGAAGCACTCTTTTCAGTGAACTAGTGGTCCCAGACTATTTGTAATAAATAACATTTTCTTGAGTTATGAGGAAGTATTTTCTAAAAGGCAGCTACACATTACCTGTGTTGGGCTCCATGTAAAACTTGGGAGGAATATCATCATTTCCACCTGCAATGCTATACTTAATGTTGTCAAATGGGAGGTCAGCATCAGTGAATTTTACAACTCCCACAATTGTTCCAATTGGACTGTTTTCTGGGACAGTGAATGTATCACCTTGTGATGTGGGATTCCATTCATTTTTACGAGTCACTTGGACAATCAAAGTAGCTGTGCCTGAGCAAATCACACAGTGTAATATCAGTTTAATGTGAAAGGACTTTAGCAAATCTTACAAGAAATTATTGACATTATTTAATAAACACAAAGTACCATCTACTTACTTGTTAAGGAGGGAGTTCCATCATCTGAAATTTTGATTATTATTGTATGTTTGAATTGCAAACCTTCGAATGTTACATTATCGTAATCCAAACCTTTAGGGCCAACCTGTACATATTTATAACACATTTTTAAAAATCTTTAATATCCTTCAATGTAAAATGCTGTCAAAGTTGCTTTTCACCTTATACAGTATTTTCTTATATTCCCACTATAATGTTTTCCATTGAGTCACAACAAATTCCTAATGCAGATTCAGAACTGGATTATCGATTTCTTGTTAAATCATAACAAGAAAAATGTAATTATGTGAGGAAAGTTAGGTAGGGAAAATCAATTATATCAATCCGAAGAATGCAATGCCAACTGAACACAAATAATTATGTAGTATGTACTGGTCCTGCTCATAGCTTTTCCATTAGACTTGCAGACTGCAAAGCATATCCGTTTCTGCGAGAGATATTCAAGTGTTTGCAACAGGAAACCATCTATATGTTTGAAGTCATAGGATGGACTTTTACGACAGCCAGATTTTACGTTCCCGCCAAAGTCAATGGAGTTTAGAATGGCTCGCTGCATATTATGGCCCCATCTCTGCCACGATGCGATCATAAAATTTCCGTCATAGGGTCATTATGGCACAGAAGGAGGTCATTCTATCCACTGAGTACATGCCAGTTTCCTGTAGCACAACCCAGTCAGTCCCATTCACCCACTCTAACCCCATAGCCCTACAATTTTATTTCTTTCACGTGTCCATCCAATTCCTTTTTGAAATTGTTGATCATCTCCAATTCCAGCAACCTTGTGGGCTGCAAGCTCCAGGTCATCAGCATCCACTGTGTAAAAATGTTCTTCCTCATATTCCCCTGCACCTGTTATTCAAAATCTTAAATCTGTGTCTCCTTGTTCTTGTATGATCAGCTAATGGAAACAGCTTTTCCTTGTTTACCTTATCTAAGCCTGTGCACCTCCATCAAATCTCCCCTCAATCTCCTTTGATTTAAGGGAAACAATCTCAGCTTCTCTAACCTAAACATTTAGCTAAAATCCTTCATCACTGGAACCACTCTGGTAAATCTCTTCTGCACCGTCTCAAGTATAGAACCATAGAACACTACAGCACAGAAAACAAGCCATTCGGCCCTTCTAGTCTGTGCCGAAATATTATTCCGCTAGTCCCATTGACCTACACCTAGTCCATAACCCTCCAGACCTCTCCCATCCATGTATCTATCTAATTTATTCTTAAAACTTAAGAGTGAGCCCGCATTTACCACGTCAGATGGTAGCTTGTTCCACACTCTCACCAGTCTCTGAGTGAAGAAGTTCCCCCTAATGTTCCCCCTAACCCTTTCCCCTTTCACTCTAAAGCCATGTCCTCTCATGTTTATTTCTCCTAATCTATGTGGAAAGAACCTACTCGCATTTACTCTGTCTATACCCCTCATAATTTTGTAAACTTCTATCATATCTCCCCTCATTCTTCTACGCTCCAAGGAATAAAGTCCTAACCTGTTTAATCTTTCCCTGTAACTCAACTCCTTAAGACCCGGCAACATCCTAGTAAATCTTCTCTGCACTCTCTCAATCTTACTGATATCCTTCCTGTAGTTAAGCGACCAGAACTGCACACAATACTCCAAAGTTGGCCTCTTATGTCTTATACAACCTCACCATAACATCCCAACTCCTATACTCAATACTTAGATTTATGAAGGCCAGTATGCCAAAAGCTTTCTTTCCAACCCTGTCTACCTGTGACGCCACTTTCAGGGAATTATGTATCTGAACTCCCAGATCCCTTTGTTCCTCCACACTCCTCAGTGCCCTACCATTTACTGTGTATGTCCTACCTTGGTTTGACCTTCCAAAATGTAACACCTCACACTTTTCCGCATTAAATTCCATCTGCCATTTTCTGGCCCATTTTTCCAGTTGGTCCAGATCTCTCTGCAAGCTTTGAAAGCCTTCCTCGCTGTCCACAACACCTCCAATCTTAGTGTCATCAGCAAACTTGCTGATCCAATTCACCACATTATCATCCAAATCATTGATATAGACAACAAACAACAATGGTTCCAGCACAGATCCCTGAGGCACACCACTAGTCACAGACATCCAGTATGAGAAGCAATCATCCACTACCACTCTCTGTCTTCTCCCACATAGCCAATTTCGAATCCAGTTTACAACCTCTCCATGGATACCAAGTGTCTGAACCTTCTGAACTAACCTCCCATGTGGGACCTTGTCAAAGGCCTTACTAAAGTCCATGTAGACAACATCCACAGCCTTTCCTTCATCTACTTTCTTGGTAATCTCCTCGAAAAACTCTACAAGGTTCGTTAAACACGACCTACCACGCACAAAGCCATGCTGACTATCCTTAATCAGCCCTTGGCTGTCCAAATAATTGTATATCCGATCTCTCAGAACACCTTCCAATAATTTACCTACTACTGACATCAGGCTCACTGGCCTGTAATTACCTGGTTTACTTTTGGAGCCTTTTTTAAACAACGGAACAACATGAGCTACCCTCCAATCCTCCGGCACCTCACCCGTGGCTAAGGACATTTTAAATATTTCTGCCAGGGCCCCTGCAATTTCTACACTAGTCTCCCTCAAGGTCCGAGGGAATATCATGTCAGGCCCGAGGGATTTATCTACCTTTATTCGCTGTAAGGCAGCAAGCACCTCCTCCTCTTTAATCTCTATATGTTCCATGAAACTACTGCTTGTTTCCCTTCCTTCCTTATACACCATGCCAGTTTCCTGAGTAAATACTGATGCAAAAAAAACTGTTTAAGATCTCCCCCATCTCGTGAGGCTCCACATGTAGATGACCACTCTGATCTTCAAGGGGACCAATTGTGTCCCTTACTATCCTTTTACTCTTAATATACTTGTAGAAACCCTTCGGATTTACCTTCGCATTATCTGCCAAAGCAACCTCAAGTCTTCTTTTTGCCTTCCTGATTTCCTTTTTTAGTATTTTCTTACATTTTCTATACTCTACAAGTACGTCATTTGTTTCTCGTTGCCTATACCTGCTATACACCTCTCTCTTCTTCTTAACCAGATCACCAATATCCCTTGAAAACCAAGGTTCCCTATGCCTGTTAACGTTGCCTTTAATCCTGACAGGAACATGCAAACTCTGCACTCTCAAATACTCACATACTTCCACAAGTGTGGTGGCCAAAATCGAATACAATACTTTAGTTGTATCCTAACCAAAGCTTTGTAAAGGTCCAGCATTTCTTCCCTGCTTTTGTACACAATGCCTCCATTTATGAAGCCCAAGACTCTATATGCTTTGCTAACTAGTCTCTCAATATGTCCTGCCACCTTCAAAGATCGCTATACATCCTGTCCCTGCACTCTTTGCAACTGTGCCATTAAGTCTACATTGCTTTTCCCCTTTCCTTCCACCAAAATGCATCACCTGATCCTTCTCTGTATTAAATTCCATCTGCCACTTGTCTGTTCATTCTGCTAACCTATGCCTTGTTACAGTCGACTGGTATCATCCTCACTGTTTGTCACACTTCTAAGTTTGTTATCATCATGCAACATCATGAAGTATTGTTTTATTTTCACATTAACAGCATTGCACTTTGCTTTAAGTAAACCATTGCAAATAAGGAGACCAAATGAAAATAAAGTATAACAATTTTGAACACTCCTTTGTGAATTCCGAGGGGCAGAAATAAATTTTAAACACGCTCATGCTGGAGGAAGAAAGAGAAAAGACGGAAGGAGGGTAAGGAACAAAAAACTGTGCCAACCACACCAGTGACCACTGTTGTATGAAACAAAAAGGGCTTTCTGAATACTGCAGGATTAAGCCATGAAAAGGGCAAGCTAACGTCTTATTCAATATTGCTGTCCCGTTTTCTGCATAATGTTTATTTTTCAGTATTTGTTAAATTTATGCACTTGTTATTTTCATTTAATCATAAAATAATTTTAGCCTGTAAATGTTCTGGTCAGTGTTTGATCATTTTCTCTACTGAAGTAATTGAAAGTATAGCAAGGAGGAACAGATATTCTGGATTATTGCAAACAAAATCATTGTTAATCCTTTGGGTCACACACTATCTCGAAGGGGCGACTGGAAAAGGGCACAGATTGTGCAGAACAAGTTTCACTTATAAGAATGATTGTGAAACCATTGGAAAAATATGGGGTGGAGTTTAATGTTTCCCCAGAGCCGGGCTGGGTGGCGGGGGGCTGTATAATTGTCACCTCCTTGGCTCCCCTTCACAGATGACTTCCAGGCAGGAGGGGTTGAAGATGACCTTTCCATCTGGAGGCCAGTTGGGGCCCTTACCTGCCCTCTTAAGGACTCCTAAGAAACTCATTCCGCCACCACTGGCATGGCAGTGGCAATGCTAGGTGGGCAAACAGCCAGGTAAACACTAGCAAGGATTCCTAAAACCTGGGCTGCCTGTGCCCAGTGGAAAGACTTGTCAGTGGCAAGAGCTACCAATGCAGGAAGACCCTCGCCTTCCATTTAAACAGCAACCCTCCCCCCCCCCCCACCACCTTGCCTTACAGGGCCTCCTGAACTGCCCTGGCACCTGGCCTATCCCAATGGGCACTTAACCTCCACGAAAGATGTCCTGGGACCAGATGCAAAGGGGTAGCTTACCTCTACTGGCTATCAAAAAGGAATCCACAAAGTTCAGACCTGCTCTTACCTGGTCAAATCTGCACACTTCGGGTTTCACACTCCTAGCTCACCAAAATCCCATTTCAGTGGAGGCAGCTGATTATTTAAACGCCCAGCTGCCTCCATAAACTGTGCACGCGCTAAACACATCCTGCCCCCATGAAAATGGGAAGCACTGTGTTCTGGGGTGGCACTTACAATTTTCGGCCACTTCTGCCATTTTCGTCACAACAGAGAGGCTCTTTGTCATGGTGAAAATCTGGGCCTTTGTAGCCGGAGCATGACCACCAATGGTGGAATGATTAAAATTCAAGATGCTCAACAGGCCAGGATTGGTAGTGTTGCTTAACTGAGAGCTAACATAGGCCACCAGGCACAGGGCGATGAATGAACAGGATTTGATGCATGTTAGACACAGGCGTCAGAGTTTTGGATGACCTCAAGTCATGGGGGATAGAATATGGGAGGCCAGCTAGAAGTGCGTTGTAATAGTTGAGCCTAGAAGTAACAAAGGCATGAATAGTAACGTAGTTAACCAAAAGAGTAAAACTTCCCAACTTCACTAACCATTATCAAAAAAGATATGATACCCAGCCACAAAAGAAAATATTAGGGCAAGTGGCCAAATGCTTGATCACAGAGGTAGATTATAAGGAGCGTCTCGAAGGAGCAGAGTGAAGAAGAAAGTTGGGGAGGGGATTTCACAACACACTAGGTCTAGGGCATTTTGGTGGGAGGTTACTAGGAATTATAAACCATGATTTACTGGTGTATTGTGTAATATGGTTGGAAGAAATACTACTATTCTATCCAAAAGTTTTGTCATAAAATGTAATAATTTCACTATGAACATCAATTGCTCCTGGAACGTTTAAACAGAAAATTTAGCACTTATCACTTCAAGATGAACTTATGAGTTTAGTCTGTTTTGGGTTTGTTGCCTGTGCCCAGCAAACTCACTGCAATTCATGTTTGATACTTTGACAATTGACAATATCATTATCCAATAACAATAACTTGTTAACCTCTTGCACAGAAGTTACCTAAGTAAATGAAGATGAGGGAGGTCATTCACCTATCTGGCTCATTCTTCAATAGAAATCTACTGATGGCCAAATGCTGAACTACCAGAAGACCAACCATTACCCTACTAGAAGACCTATCACTGTACTTCCTAACATAATCCTGCACTTGTTCACCCTGCGCTATAACTTGAAATAGTGCTTTTAGATTATTTCCTATTCTATTTGTTACGATCCCTGTGGGGAAACCATAAACAAAAATAACTAAATTTACTGAATGACCCCCAAATGAAGAAATTACCAATAAGATTCTACGTTTTGTAGCTTTTACTCTAATACAAAGTAAAACCAATTCGAATTAAACATGAATAAACAGGCAAATGCTACTTCAAATAAAAAGATAAATTTCACTTTGAATAGTCAATACAACAAAGATATGTCATACTAAAACACAAGCACCCACTGCACTCCCCACACAAATGTAGCTACACATTTCCACAATATGTAGTTCTTCATTCATGTGGGATAGATGAGGAGTCCTGTCCGACAATAGCTGTCACCTTCGGGTTTCACGGGTATGATTATCGTTAGCAAGGCTCACTTCTATGAACTCTCTCTCAGGTCACAATAGTCCTGATGGTGTAACTTTCCAGAGTTCCTTTTTAACCGACCAGCCAATTCTAACTCATTTCACAGTTTAGCCACTTCTAGGAAAACACCCAGCTCTTTAGTGTCTCGGAGCTACTTACACAGCTTTCCAGGTTGTAGACTTTTTTTTATCCAGCTCAAACAGTATCTCCTAGAGCTCCTATCTCCTTTTCTGCTAAACAGAAAAACTGACCTCTTCATGAGAGTGATTTGTGTTAGGAACTAGAGATAGTTTAAGTAAGTTATATTTGTATTTGTAAGTGTTGAGAATAAGTTATAGATTTAAGTTTAAGTTTTAGCTTTGAGTTTAAGTAAGTTATGTTTTATTTGTGGGTTCAAAGGGTGAAATATGGGTCTAGTTTCACTTTAAAGAATGTTTCCTGCAAGGGTTTGTTGGGATGTCTGTATTTTAATGAGATTTTATGACTCTTGAAGGGTAGTTAAAACAAACACAAGGTAGAAAAAAACTGTGCTGTTGCCTAGCAACAGGAGGCCCACACAGAGACAGAGAAAGCAGAACAACAGTTTTTTTTTAGTTCATTTGAAGCAGAAGATACCAGAGACTGGACACAGATTTCCCATAAGAACAGTAAAAGGCCCCAGAAACCAGGAAGCAGGTCTTATGGGGAAAAAAATATAGTCCCAAGAAGACCTTCTAGTCAAAGGAAAAACAGGAATCTAGGTCTAATAAAATGAAGTTAAGAATGAGTAGCAGAGGAAGGCTCCAAGCTTAAAGGGAGGAAGCTGTAGGATGCAGAATTAAAGCAAAATAGGCTTGCAAGAAGCCAGAAGATCCAAGGAGACAGCCAAAAGTTGCTGACTTCTTACTATGGGCATGTGAAGCAATGGTGTTCCGTTGGCACGGCTGAGTACCCGAGAGAGAGTACGTGGAAGAAAGCTTGAATGCATGTGGCGATCCAGGGGAGAGGAACATTGGAAGGAATGTTCAAAACCCTGGAGGTGATCCCTTGTGGAAGGCATTTGAGAGAAAACATTGTGTGGGGAAAGGTGCCAAAGAGAGTTCTCTGAGAGTGGAGATTGAAAACCCCCGTATGAAAGTCGGAGTTCAGTGAGACTGGTTGGCTCACAGTGTTACAAGCATCTGGGGAGAGTTGATGAGAGATACATAGTATCTGTTTGGGGTGGCATCTGTCACTAGGTTCCAGAGTGTGGTGTGCGTGGACACAGAACTGTATACTTACTGTGAACATTAGAGTATAAGATAGCTTTTGTAACTCGTGTTATACTTACAAATTTGTATGTATCTGTAAAGGTATAGTTGTGGGTGAAGGAGTATTGTAATATAGTATTTTTTTGGTTTAATAAATGTTTTATTCTTTTGTTAAAAGTTCATCAGCTGACTCCTGTGACTCTGTTCAGTAGCTGCCCTCCACGTTTCTAAACAAAAAAATAAAAGTCAGGATCTATCAAGCAAGATTCCAACCTGGGATTTGGCCTGTCCAGTGGTGACACCAGCTTGGATCATAACACTTGCTTCTTCTCCTCACAAGAGTTTGCTGTGTTCTTCTTTCTGTCTTTATCTTATTTCTCTTAGGGCAGAATTTTCCCGTTGGCGTGTGGGGGCGGGCCCCGCATGGCTGCACATAAAATGACGCATGGTGACATCAGGCGAGCATCCCGGTGTCACCGCGTGCCATCGCAATATTTCATTGGGCGGGTGTGCAATGATATCTGCTGCGTGCCCGCCATTAATTGACGGGCCACTTAAGGCCCTTGGCTCACCAATCGATGCCAATTTTTCAGCGCCTGTGCAATCTTTGGGTCAGCGCACAGGCGCAATGGGCAGGCAGGTAGGACACATTTGTATAAACCTCATCCACGGGCAGGATAAGAGGGTTCACTGGGGTCACAAGTGTGCTCTCTCAAGTATTGATTTTTCAAAGTTTTTGAAACTTGCCTGTGTGATCTGCAATACTTCAAAACGCATACCAGCTGCTTTGTCTGGACTCTTAACCCTCAGGTCAGCACTCTGCAGTGAGAAATCTTTTCAGGGCCTGCAGGTTTCTGGAAGCCTTCCCATAGCCTGGAAATGGGAGCTGAACTCTCCACTGGAGGCAGCTCCTCTGAGGAGGAAGGGAGGGTTCGAAGGGTGTGGAGGCCAGGAGTGGACATTCAGCCTCCAGGGGAGCCACCTTTGGGAGGACAGGTGCAGGCACAAGGGGCTCAGGGCCAAGAGGTAGTCCAAGGCGGAAGGGGCCGCAGAAGACGCCACTATCCTGCAGCCAAGGTATACAGACAGCGAAGCAGCTACCTCAATATGTCACAGTGCAGAAGAAGGCTCCATCTCTCAAGGGAGACAGTCAACATTATCTCTTAGATGATGGGCCCTGAGATCTCCGCTAGCTGTGTGGGTGGACACCCCATTCCAGTGGCTCTAAAGGTCACAGCTACCCTCAACTTCTATGCCTCTGGCTCCTTCCAGGGCTTGGTGGGTGATCTTTGCAGTGTCTCCCAATCAGCTGTCCATACTTGTGTCAAGCAGGTTACAGATGCTCTGTTCAGGCATGCATTGACCTTCATCCACTACCAATGGGACCAGGCAAGCCAGACACAGTGAACCAGAGGCTTCGCGGCCATTGCTGGCTTCCCCCATGACCAGGGTGCAATAGACTGTACACATGTGGCCATCAAGGCATCAGCAGGTGAGCCCAGTGCCTTGGTCAACAGGAAGGGCTTCCACTCCATGAACATGCAGATAGTGTGTGATCACAGGATGCAGATTCTACAAGTCTGTGCAAGGTACCCAGGCAGCTCCCACAATGCCTACATCCTCAGACACTCCCAGGTGCCGGGGCTATTCAGTGCTCCAGCCCGGCTGGATGGATGGCTGCTGGGTAACAAGGGCTATCCCCTCAGAAGGTGGCTCATGATGCCTCTCCGCCATCCAAGAACAGAAGCTGAGCAGCGGTACAATAGGAGCCACCTGCACCACAAGGGCTGTGGTGGAGAGAACCATCGGTCTTCTCAAGATGCACTTCCAATACCTGGGCCACTTGGGAAGCGCATTCCAGTAGCCCCCAGGTCAGGTGTCGGTGATGGTGGTTACATGCTGCGCTCTCCACAATCTTGCACTGGAAAGGAAGGACGCAGTGGATGATGAAGACATCGACGCAGTGGCTGCGGCTGCACACGATGAGTCCAGCAGTGAGTCCGAGCATGAGCATGCACAGGGAAATGCTGAGGGGGTAGACGCTGACCCAGGCATACTGCAGGGAGGCAGGGACACCCAGGAGGCTTTAATCCAATGAACCTTCAGCTAGCACACCACAGATGGACCTCCAGGACAAGCCTTGGCTGCAGGCTCCATACTCAATACCTAAGTTCCAAATCTTAGGAATAGTACCTAAGGGCCTTGTTAATAAAGCTGAATGTCCCACAATTTTTGGAAACAATACAAATGCAGAAGAAAAGAGGCACCCTCAGCCATGGTCACATGTCTGAATTTAATATCGCAGGCAAAGAAACTTAATGAAACAAAATGACAAGGGTGTTACAATTCAAAGCAAATCATAAAGACCTCATCTCAGGCCAACACAAAAGCACCAGTGAGAAACCTGTGGTGTGCCTAAGGTGTCTTAAATTTACGTTTCTGGGTGCTACCTTTTGGCGCTGCTCCATCACTCGGAGTGGCATCTGAGACAGTTGCTGACTCTGCTGTCCTGTTGGCCTCGATGACCTTGGTGGTCGTCCTCTGGCCCGTGGAGCCTGTGCTAGTCCTGTCTGGGAGGGATCTGCCAGTTCCACAGTTGGCATCTCCCCAGTCGTCGCAGCCTCACCGGATACTACGATCACTGGCAGAGGGGCAGAGCAGCTGCCGCCCTCATCCAGAGTGCCCTGAGAGGTGCCCACAGAGACGCCAGGCAGCTGCTGCGCCGATGTGAGGTCGCTTCGGACCTCCCTGCTCACCGTGGATGGATGGGCACCGAGCTGGGAAACTTGGTGCCCACACCATCTCCCACACTGACACTGACCAGCTGAGGTCAATGCCGATGTGAGGGCTTGCTGGTCCGAGTGCATCCCCAGGAAACCCTGATGGGTCTCCTGGAGGAGCCTCTCCATGAGAGTCATCACTCTCTCCATGGAGGATGCATGGCGCTCAGACATGTGGCTCATTGCTTCGCCGATCGTCCACATAGACTCCTCCACCACGGAGACCAAGCCAAGCATAGCCTCACGTATCACCCCCAATGCTCCCGCACACCTGGCCACATTTCCTGCGCTTGTTGCGCCGCGAATGACTCCAGAAGCACCGACTGAGCATGTGCCTGGTTCCCTGCAGACCTCTGACTGCTGGTGCCATGGGCACTCTCTGTCTCTGCCAGCTCCTCCAGTGAAGTGCCCTCACTGCTGTGCCCCGGGACACTAGCCGATGTTCCATCTCCCACCGAGGTGCTAGTACCTGCGCTGTTGCCTGCCTGGCAGAGATGGTGTGACACTGGTGAAACTTCAGGGCCCCTCAGGTGTGAGAGGGGCCCTCTGCTGCTCCTCCTCCTGGTCCTGCTCCAATGATGCTGAAAGGAAGAACAAGGACATTGGGTCAGTTAACGTGGAAACAATGACAAAGTTCATCTTGTCCCCCGGATTATTATGCGCTCATCCTTCCATAACCAATGATCAAGCCAGGTTGCGAAATTAAATCACTTAACATTCAGCACTGCTACGGCTGTTGGGAGAGCAAAGCTGACCTCACTGCTGGGCAAACATACCTGGCTGTGGCACTCCAGCCTCACCGACACCAGTGGACCTGGGCACATGGCGCCTCTCCAAATCCAGAGCCTCCTGCTCAAACCGGCTGAGAATGGAAATCTGCACCTGGCCTCCGCCAGTCCTCACACGCTCTGCCGCGTTATGAGCATTCTTCTCCTGAAAATGAGAGAAGAGCATTGATTTGTGTAAATTGTACATGGACTCTCTTCGCACACAGCCCACCCCAACCAGAGTGGGACATATCAGGGCTCCAGTGCCTCCTCACCCCGCTGCTGCCAAACACTCACACAAAGGTGCTAAGGCCTGTTCCCCACCCCCCCCACCCGCTCCTTGGACACATGCTGCCTACATCACATTAGGCACCACACGGTATATCCTTCCATAGCAAGGAGGCACAAGCACGTGGAGCGCAGAGGGCAGCAGTTGATTCGTTGCCACGCCACCTTGAAGCTCCCCTCCCAGCATCTCATCACCCTGATGTGGATATGTCCTGCAGTTTAAGCACAGCACCTAGGTGCAGCTCCTCCAGGTCGCCCCCAAAACAGTCATGTGGGTCTCAGTGTACCACAGGCAGTGGGCGCAGAACCCATCTCTTCACCACCCTCTCAGGCTGACCTTGGCATGGGCAATATCTGCTGGCCCACTCAGCAAAGGACACATGCTGTCAATGATCCAATGCAGTCATTACACTCAGACTTGGGGAGGGTGGGGGCAGCAGGGAGGAAAGCCGACCTGCTGGGTTAAGTGATCAATGGCAACATTGTCCTGACCCTTCCAGAGCGTTATTGAAGCGAAACTGGATCCAGGTGCGCTGCACCATGTCGCAGGATCTCACCACCTCTGCCACCTCCTCCCAGGCACATTTCATCATGTGGTGGGGGGCTTCCTCCTCCCATCCTGGGGAACCAGCGCCTCCCGGCCTGCTGCCACCTCCTCGAGGAAGGCAGCAGGGCAGTCATTGGAAAAAAGAGGGCACACTGGCACCCCCCTACCCTCCGGCCTGGCCTGGCCTGACCCAATGGCCTACCCTCCGGCCCGGCCTGGCCTGCCCCAATGGCCTACCCTCCGGCCTGGCCTGCCCCAATGGCCTATCCTCTGGACTTGCATAACCTCCATTGCTTCTCTGTAGAGCCCTTCACCAAGCCATTGCGAGCAGCCTTTCCAAGGATGCCAGGCCTTCCTTTATACAGGCTGCCAGGTCACCATTGGACCCGGTGGACTGAGCATGTCCGCCACGGCCCACCCACTCCCGCTATGCATGCTTGTGAAGTACAGTAGGAGGGCCTTAATTAGCCTGCTCATGTAAAATGGTGGCGCGGATCCGATCATGAGTGGCGATCGGGTCTGCACCCGTTCCCACTCCACCCTCTCCTCGCCATCCGGAAAATTCTGCCCTCAGTGTCTGCGCCTGTGCACTGATCGCCTTCACAGTCCACCTCCTCTGCTTATAACTCTTCTTTGTGTCTGCAGCTCTCCTTTGTGTCTGCTAGCCATAGGGCTTCTGTTTTAACCTCATTCCTGCTGGGACTACTTCCAGGTCAAGGGCCACCAGGTCACATGGGCCAGTATTTCTTATTATCCAAGAAAATTACAATTGATCTTTTTACAACTGATGCAAATTCTTAAAAATCCTTTTCAAACATTATTAAAAACAATTATAGATTCCACAGACCTTTTAAAGAAATAACACATTTTCCTTACCAGGTCAAAGATCATCACATGCTTAATATCTGTATACATCACTCTCCTGTACTTATTGACTTGCCATATCTGGTTTGACTGCTGTTCTTAATATAATATCAGCTAACATTTTGGTTATTTTTACAGCTTTGCGCTTCTAGTCCTTCAATCTACAGAAACAATGTTGCTGTGGTGCAGGCACTAGTCTCGGGTGAATGATTCTGATGCACAATCGGCAAGCTAACTCACACTGTCCATGTGGTCATCTATCCATGACATACTTGTAAACATGCTGCATAGAGCTGTGCTGAACCATTGTTTTAACTTTGATGTTAACAGATTGTGGACAGGAGTTACACTACAGCTAATATGGAACACCAGTGGTAAGAGGCTGTCTCTACAGATAGTTTTGCACCTTTTCACTTTCATTGTTCCAGGAGTCAGTGTGAAAGTGGGAAGAAACTGCTCCATAATTCATTCCTGACCATTCCAATCCTTTAGTACTGACTGCTTACTTACTAATATTTCATTCTTCTGATTAACAAATCTGCCTGTAGAAAAAATATCCAGAGCCATTGTATAGGTGAGAAGATTGTTGGGTGTTGTTAAATCATCATCCCAGCAGTTAAGTGAAGCAACAGCAGTGCCAGGTGGATTTGTTTCAGCAAGCACAACTCTGAAAGGAAATAAAAACAGTGACATTATTTTTCACAATAGGAACTGTCGCAGGGCTTTTGTATTTCATCACTGCCTGTGATTGAAGTGTTTTAATGTGTGAGGTTAGTATATTTCCTCATTGTCAAAATGAATTCTCCCAATTTAAATTATGTCCAGCAGCAAGCTTTTGTGAATTTAAAAATAAATATGATTATTTATTATCACACTCTTACTTCAGAGGTTTAAAATGCAATGTCTCACCCACACTATCACACACACAGAAATTACATTCAGATGAAAGAGAAAATACAATTGCAATCTTGATGATTTCAATCTGTTTCATAGCAAGTCTATAGCTTCTTGGATGAATTGATGCTTTTTAACTGGAGTCAAGGTCTTGTAAAAGCAGAGGATTCTCAGTAAGCTGCAAGGCTTCTTGTAGTTGAATTACCAGGAGGTTGGCTGTCAGGTGAACTTGAAGTTGAGATAGTTTTGGGGAGAGTCCTCCTCCCACTTTTGAGGCACAGCTTTATATTACATAGGCTGCGTAGTTGCAGCCAACTTGGATGGTTAAGATAGTGTTTTTATGGTATCTGTCATGGTGTTTCTGATCAGAATAGCTTCTACTGTTATTTTTGAAAAGAACAAGTAACAAACATGGCTGTCTTAACCATGTGACCTGTGACAAGTCCAAAATCCTTCTTCGAAAGAAAGTGGTAGGTTGGGTTGATACACATCCTGTGTTGTAGCCTTTCACACTTGGAGAGTTTTGAGACAGCCAGGGGCTTTGGAAATTGAAAGATCCATTCCATTTAAATTACACTTTTGAATGCTTTTCAGGAAGCGACATTGAGTTTTGATGCCTTTATAGTTCAGGGTGAAGTAGAAAGGCAGGTCAGCTGATATGTGACAGTCTTGTTCTGCTGACAGTTCATCCTTAACAAAGGGACTTGAGAATTTCACAAGTGGCTGTGATGATCCATTTTTAATTAGCTATTTGCTCGAGTTTCAGGTCTGTCTAGAGCAGATATTGCCAAAGACACATGATATGTTGCCAGTCATCTTAAAAACTGTTGTGTCCATTTTATAATATAGCTTTAAAATTTGTAATATCTTCATTCCTGTACTAAGCATGATAAAACATTCCCCATCATTATTAGACCAAAGCTGTATGGATCTCTGAGATAGTCAAATTATTTCATGGCTTGAAAGTCTGCTCAATGTTGATTTTTTAAAAGCAGAATAGGGTAAGATGTGTAATTTTCCTTCTTTAGAGCTTTTTGTTTGTTGCCTCTCCCTAAGTGTCCTTGAAGATGTTGGCAAGCAACCTTCATGAGCTGCTGCACTCCATCTGATGTAGATACTGACTTTTCTGTAGCAGTTTGGTACAACTGAGTGGCTTGCTAGGCCATTTCAGAAGACAGTTAAGAGTCAACCATATTGCTATGGGTCTGGTGTTACACATAGGTCAGATTTCCTTCCCTAAAGGGCATTCATGAACCAGATGGGTTTTTACAACAATCAATGCTAGTTTCATTGTCACCATTACTGTTCCAATGCCAGATTTATTAATTCATTGAATTTACTAATTGAATTTAAATTCCACCAGCTGCCAGGTGGGATTTGAACCCAGGACCCCAGAGAATTAGCTCTAGCCTCTGGGCTACTAGTCCAGTGACATTATCACTACACCATTGCCTCCCCTGTTATATAATTATGTTGATATATGGTCCTGAAGGGCACACTCAGAAATATGACAATGAGAGATAGCTGCCTGTATTTAATTTAAATATCATTTTATATATAAAGTAGCTGTCTAAATTACAACACAATGTACCCTCTCTATTCTGTTTCATCCATGTAGTAGCGGTTACAGTAATACAATATTGAACTTATTATTCAAAATGAGTAGAATAGATTTGTTACTTGTTATCTTTCCTGACTATATTTCAGTGGTGGTTTTCTATTATTATAATCTGGGATGTTTCAGATTTGGTCTCAGTGGCCAGGGATTCTATCAACGGGAAGGTCAAGGCAGATGGCGTAGGGAGAAGGGCCTAACATTAATTAAAAGGAAGAAGTATTAAAGGGAAAATCTATCCAAACAAAACATTTAATGGTGTCATTCAGGGAGTAGCCTTTCAATCACATTGGAATCTATGCTTGGAATCTGGAGTTCATGAGCTCTCCCCTCTTAACCAAAAGGTTTTTTAGTATGTTGGAGTTAAGTAGAGGTTAGAGTATTTTTAACTTCTTGACACCTTTGTTCTGAGCTTAATTTGTTTGGAATTCCATAAGCTTAAAGGAAGCAAATTTCCACTTTTCTAATATTTTCATTGTATATTTTGTTGACATTTAGAAATGAATGTGATGAGCTGATTGATCCTTATGTCTAGTTTAGAATTACTGCAAAGTCACAATACCACCCTGCTCGAATAAAAGGAGTATTATGATTTTTTTTAGCATAGTAGTATAGTACAAAATGATATTGTTTACATTGTTGATCTGATATTAAGTACTCACTTGTAAAGGGTTGGGAGGCACTGCGGGGCATTGTCATTAATGTCAATTATATTAATGGTTACCGCTGTTGTTACAGAATGGACCCGTCCTGTGTCATAAGCTCTTATTTCCAATATCTGAGTATGAGGGAAGTTGGTGTCTTCATAATTTGAAGGATAAGCCAGTTTGAGTTCACCAGTACCTGTGAAAACCAAGATAGCAAAACAAGCAATATAAATTGTTTTATGTTTATAGCTCAGTAAAAGTAGGGCAAAGTTTGGAATTAGTGACCACAATATAATTAGATTTTGTATAGGAATAGAAAAAGACAAAAACAAGCATATTTTGCTGGAAAAGAAACAAGTTTTCATGAGACAAAAGGAGACATTGCCGAGATTGAATCAAAGGCATTTTTTTAAAAAAAAGAACTGTAGATTAGCAATGGGGAATATTCAAATGGGAGACAGAGATAGAAATAGTACAAAACAAATATCTTCTAACAAGAAAAAGCAGTGTATCTAAGGTTTGGATTCCATAATGTGTTAGAGCAAAGCCAACAATTAGAAGGGGTTTTTAGCATAATGAAGAGAGCAATCACAGATATTAAAATATAGGAAAGCTGCTAATAGGGCAATTAAAAAGGCTTGACTAAAAAAGCAAAAAATATCAATGGGGAGTAGAAATGTTTTAATATCGCATTAGTAAGAAAAAAAATCAAAAGAATAATCAATATAAAGGTTAGCTTTTGATAAGAAAGGGATTGAGCTTGTCATGGAGTTAGAAGGAAGAGCAGATACTAAATATGGGGCTGAATTTTCCCCCCTGTTGGGGGGGAACTTGAATGGCAGGTGCGCGGAGGCACGCTTCCAATCGGCGTCCCCGATCGGGGGCATGGTGCCATTTTACGTGGGCGGGCCAATTAAGGCCCACCCAGCGTAATGTCCACACAGAAGCGCTTTGTGTTTCCTGTGCGGGCGGGATGGAATCCCAAAATCGAGAGAGCTCGCACGAAAGAGCGCACTCATCTCCCTGAGGCTAAGTGCAGTCTCAGGGAGATCGGCTATAAATGTCAAAAAGATAAAAATAGAAAAATAAAATTTCCCTAACATGACCCCTCATGTGACAATGTCACATGAGTTGGGACATCATCCATAATTTTCACACAAACTTTACTGAAAATTTTTAAAAGCTACATGAAACCTCATCCTGCCCATGGATGAGGTTTCATGCTTTTTCCAATTCGCGCCGGGGCTCCTGGCCTGCCCGACAACCTTAAGGTTGGAAGGACAGGTCCTTTAATTACTTAATTGCCTCTGTCAATGGCCTCAATTGGCCATTGACAGGTCGGCGGGCGCACATCTGATTTTGCTGCGCCCCCACTTCCTGAAAATTTAAATGGGGCGCGGTGACGTCGGGAGATCCCCCTGACGTCACCACGTGTCATTTTACGCATCGGTGAGCGGGCCCTGCCCCCGCTCGCCGATGCATAAAATCCTGCCAATGATCTTTGCCTCAGATTTCACAGAACAGATTGTTAAAATTGTAGAAACACTAGAGGGGGATGTTCAACAGTTTTGGAGGTTATCATTTAAAAGTGAAATGGTATCATAAAAGTTAATGAGCATTACATCTGAAAATTCTGTGCAAAGAACAGGAAGAAAAACAGAGACTATGATTGACCTTATACAATTCTGTGTAAAGAAAAAAATCTGGGGTGGCATGTGTGATCACCCTCCTTAACAAGAGATACAGGGGTATACCATGAAATTATGGCTGGTTGGCCTTACTTCAGTTGTTGGTAAACTACAGGAGTATAGAACATGGGGTAAAACTACTGAATATTTATAGAAAAATGAGCTAATAAGGACCAGCACACATTTCTAAAAGGCAGAATTTGATCTATTTTATAGAATTACCTGATGAAATAACAGAAATAAATGAAGGAAATGTAGCAGTGGACACATTATAGGAAGGACACAATTGCTCGAGATAGAGTGCAGAGGAGGTTTACAAGAATATTGCCAGGGCTTGAAAATTGCAGCTATGAGGAGAGATTAGGTAGGCTAGGCTTGTTTTCCTTAGAACAGAGGAGGCTAAGGGGTGATCTAATTGAAGTGTACAAAATTATGAGGGGCCTAGATAGAGTAGACAGGAAAGACTTGTTTCCCCTAGCTTAGGGGTCAATTACCAGGGGGCATAGATTTAAGGTGATTGGTAGAAGAATTAGGGGGTAACATGAGGAAAAACCTTTTCACCCAAAGGGTGATGGGAGTCTGGAATTCATTGCCTAAGTTGGTGGTTGAGGCTGAAACGCTCAACTCATTTAAAAGGTACCTGGAGCTGCATCTGAAGTGCTGTAACCTGCAAGGCTACAGACCAGGTGCTGGAAAGTGGGATTCAGATGAGCGGCTAGTTTCTTTTTGGCAAGCATAGACATGATGGGCTGAATGACCTCGTTTTACACCGTAACTTTTCTATGGTTCTATGGATGTGGCTCATGTAGGTTTTCAAAGGGTGTTTAATAAGGTGCCGCATACAGGAAAAAGTGCAGCATAAATTCAATCTGAGTTTACCAGGGGTGAAGAGTCACAGTAGTTAGGAGGTGCTAGAGAAGAAAAAACTTTCTTCACTAGAACTGATGAGGTTAATGGGTGACCTAATGAAGATCTTCCAGATTATCAAAAATTATGACAATATTAATAGTAGAAGATTGATTCCATTGGCATTGAGAAGCTAAAGGGAGCGTAGAAGTTCAAGATAATCACAAAATAATTAAAGAGGAGGTTAGAAAGATATAGACCAGAATTTTTCCGTCAGCAAGTTGGGGGCGGGACCCACTCGCCAACGTGAAAATGACACGGGATAACATCAGAAGGAACCCCCAACATCATCCCACCCCATTTAAATATTCAGGAAGGCGGGTGGACAGCGAAATCAGCTGTCCGTCCGCCGACCTGACAATGGCCAACTGAGGCCATTGACAGGATAATTAAGCCAATTGAAGGCCCTGCCCGTCCAACCTTAAGGCTGGCGGGCAGGCCAGGAGCCCCAGCGGGCTTCTGAAAAAACATGAAACCTCATCCACTGGCGGGATGAGGTTTCATGTCTGTTTTAAAAAACTTTAATAAACTTTATGTGATATTTATTAACATGTCCCATCTCGTGTGACATTGTCACATGAGGGGGACATGTTAATAATTTTTTTATTTTTCTATTTTTCAAGTTTTAAAACTTTCAGCGCTCTCCCTGAGACAGCACTTAGTCTCAGGGAGCTGTGCGCTCTTTTGTGCGCATGCATGAAAGAGCGCACTTTGACAGTTGGGGAATCCCTCCCCCCCCCCCACCCCCCCCACCCCCGCACAGGAAGCGCATAGCGTTTCCCATCGGGTGGCCCCCTGGGTGGGTCTTAATTGGCCCGCCCACTCAAAATGGCGGCGGAGCCCATTTCGGCGGCGGCGATTGGCTGCCCGCCCACCGCCGAGCCGGTGGGGCCCGCCCGCCCATCAAGGGCAAAATTCTGCCCATATTCATTACAAAGAGGCACCTGTAACTTTCATGTTAGCTCTCCAGATCTTCTGCCCTAACTTTGGTGAAAGGATGGCAGAACCCCTGGAGAAATTATGCGAAGAACAAAAAATGGCTTTTTACGCCATCTTTTGAGGGATTCTGCCCATCTTCTGCTGAACTTTGGGTGGGAGATTAGGAAATCCCCATAGAAAATCCCCACCAAGGTGTCCAGAGTGTGGAATTCTCTACTACAAACTGTTGCTGAAGTAGAGTTCACAAATTCTTTTAAAAGAGACACTAGACAGTGTGTTCCCAGGATAGTGGAATTACACTGGGCATCATGTATGGAAAAACACCAGTGTTGGAACACTCCATCATTGTAAACAAACAAACTTTTTTTTTAACATGTTATAAAATAACGGTTGCCCAAATCACATGTCTAAAAGTATAAAATGTCAAACCCACCTTCGTCAAGGGTGAAACCTTTGTGGTTGCTGACAAACTCATAAAAAACTTGGTCATCTGCATCATGATCAGTTGCTGTGAATTTTCCAATGACAGTCCCTGCAGCCTGGTTATCATCTACATTTATAACAGCAGGAGGATTTCTAAATAAAACAACAAAATAGTTCATAAATTGTCAACTATCAAGTCTTGATAAAGTATGTTGGATAATTTAATTATTAGCTTATTTATCATTATAAATATGCTTTTGAGAATGGCAACAGGTACATGATTATGCAGCGATATGGCTAGCTATGTTGTTTCTTGGAATAGAAGATAAACAGATCAATCTAGAAGATGAAACTTTTCCAATATGCCCTACTTCCTTGATTTTCAACTGTACAGGGACCTCTGATATATATAAATTACTTGGATACTGGGATGGAGGTTGAGTAAAATTTCAATATTTGCCAGAGATAGCAAACATGGAGGTGTGGCAAACAGTGAGGATGATACCAAGTGCCTGCAATGTAGGCTAGCAGAATGGGCAAACAAATGGGAGATGAAATTTAATACAGAGAAGTGTGAGGGGATGCTTTTGGCAGAAAGGATAACGAGAGGCAATATAGACTAAATGGCACATTTCTAAAGATTGTGTGAGCACCGTGGGACGTTGGGGGTGGGGGGTCTTTGAAGGTGGCAGGACATATTGAGAGAGGAGTTAGCAAAAGCATATGGGATTCTGGGCTCCATAAATAGATACACTGAGTACAAAAGCAAGGAAGTTGTGCTGAACCTTTATTAAGCTCTGGTTGGACCACAACTGGAGTATTGTGTCCAATTCTGGTCACCACAGTTTAGGAAAGATGAGAAGGTCCTTGAGAGGGCGCAGAGGAGACGTACCGGGATGGTGCCAGGGTTGAGGGATTTTACCTACAAGGTTAGGTTGGAAAAGTTGGGGTTGTTCTCCACGGAGCAAAGGAGATTGAGGGAAGATTTGATAAATGTGTACAAGATTATGACAGGTTTGGATAAGGAAATGAAGAAAAGTTCCCATTAGCTGATGGACTAGGGGACAGTGTTGGGCAAGGTGTTGGGCAAGAATTGCAGGTGGGATGTGCAGAAGAGGAACTCGCTGCCTATTAGAATGGCTGAAATGAAGATGATGAATGATTTCAAAAGAAAATTGGAAGGGTACTTGAGGGAAATTAACTTGCAGGCTACAGGAGTACAGCGAGGAATGGGACTGCTTGGATTACTTCACAGAGAGCCGGCATGGACTTTATAGGCTGAATGGCCTTCTTCTGTGCCCTATTGACTCATTAACTCTACTATCTGAACAACAATCTTTATTGTCTCACCTTTTCCAGTATTGAGTAACTGGCGCATAATTGTCCATTGATATTAATGTACTGGAGTGATGCAATCTGTCATGCATGATGTCCTTTGGTCATTTATTGCTTTTCCTTTATTGTCACTGGGCCAAAATCCTAGAATTCGTTACCTAAGAGTCCTGTGAGAAACCTTCACCACATGGATTACAGTGGGAGGAATCGTCCCAGATTTATACTAAGTGACATTTTACCCACCGGCTGCAACAGGGGCTTTTCGCTCCGTATCGCCCCAAACCTGCCACATTAATTCTGCATTCCTGGGAAACATGCCGTTTCTATGGCAGGTGGGCAGTCATTCACCTGCCACGTCAGCACCTCACTGCTTCATCACACCGGGCACCATATTTAAAGTCCAGCCACGTGCACACATCTCAGTCCTTCCAGCCTAGGTCAATTGCAGGGAAGATGTGCATGAAAGGCAAAAATACTGCAGCCCCCAGGTTTAATAACACGTCACTGGATTGCCTTTTGGACACCATGGAGGCCCACCGCGATGTCCTCTACCCCCGCTCTGGCCGCAGGATGGGCGGCAGTGTGACCAACCAGGTGTGGGAGGCGGTGGCAGCAGTGGTCAGCGTCAATGCCCGACAAAAGAGGACAGCCACCCAGTGCCGCAAGAGGACGAATGATCTCCTCCTTTCCACCAGGGTAAGTCACTCTTCTCATCACTCGGAACTCACACACTCACGAACCCATCACACATCCACAGGGCCCTCACTCACTGCCGGTTCAAGGGACATCACCATACGCTCTTTCACACAACCTTCATTGTCCTCCTCCTGCCCACTCACCAAGCACACATGCCAGGCATTCTTATCATCTAGCCTGGCTGGAATCCTGCTTACACTTTCTACATCTCTATTCACGTAGGACAAGCTGGCACACAACAAGAGGGAGAGGTCACAGACCAGTGGAGGAATGCCTAAAATCAAGATCCTCACAGACTTTGAAAACAGAGCCATCCAGCTGGCTGGCAATGATCTGGACCGGTCCTGTGCTGACGGTGAGGTCGGCGCTGCTCTACCAAGTGAGGACTCAGCAGTGCATGACAACCATGCTGTGAATGATGTGTCCTCTTTCACAGGCCACTGCCATGCACTAATTATCTCTCCTTGCTTCCGCAGGCACATCTGGGAAACAGCGGACAGAGTCCATGACCCAGGGCCTCCAATTAAGCCCCGAAGACACCTCGGCAGAGGAATCTGAAGGCACCCTCCTTGAAGTCCCATCACAGCGCTCACTCCACCAGCACAGAGACACACACCTCGGTGGGACTTAGCTTTACAGTAGCATCGGGATCACAATCTGGTGAGCATATTGCAATGTCTGATCCACAGCAGGCAGTGGCAGGGACTTCCCAGGTGTCCGGCACTCAAAGGACCGCTGGGGGCCAGAAATTTGCTGAGTCCAATTCAAATGATGAGCCTCTGGACTCGGTCATGTCACAGTTTCTGGAGCTGCAAAGGCAAGCTAGGGAACATCAGAAAGGGATGCCCGCTGCACTCCGCAGATTGCAAAGCATGATGGAGGAGTGCATCCGCCTTAAGACTGAGCTGATTGTGTCGGCATGCCAACGCACCGAGGTCAACACTGGTAGGATGGTGGCCGCCACGGAGACCTTGGTCCAAGACGTCGCTTCTGCACTGCTGTGGGAGCTCAACTCCATCGCTGACACCATAGTTGGCCTTCAACAGTGCATACGCGAGAGGGGTGCAGGGCAGCTTGAGCTCACTCCAGCTACCCCACCTCCTCAAGAAGTCATCCGGGGTCCTTTGGCACCCATAGGCCCTTGCGCACCCATAGGGAGGAGGATCAGCAGGTTTACCCCTGAGTGCCATCCATCCAGGTGACTCTGGGAGTGTCCGGCCCATCCAAATCCCCCCTTCCTGCGACCTCAGCAGCTCCAGCTCCACAGGCCAAGGAGGATGCCACTGCCACAGAGCAGGACCCCAAAAGCAGGCCAGACCCTCCAGGTCTCAGCCCTCCAGAGGAAGCCCGCCAAAGTCATCACAGACCGGGTGTCACAGTCAGCAGGCTGCCTTCACCTCTGCTGTGGATATCTGGGAGCACCAAGGCGTAATGGCAGGGTTAGGAAAGTTAAGAAGATGTCGTTGCACAGCCTGGGCATGAGTGTTAATCACTTGTACTTAATGTTCACTATTGTCAATAAACTCAGAAGAATGTCTCCCTGCCTATGGCTCCTTGTTCTGATGAGCAGTGTTCATGTCACTCAGATGTGAAACCTTTCTGCACAAGATAAAGGCAGGTGTCTCAGTCCAGGGTCACCTCCCTGTGCTCTGTGCAGCCTTCAGACCAAAGTGATGGTCCAGCCTCACACTCCCTGGAAACATTACTGATGCCTGCACCTCGGTGGTGCTGGTCATTGCTGCCAGAATGTAGTGGGCAGGTGTCACAGAGTTCCGTCATTGTCTCTGTGTGCTTTCAGCACCTTTAAGGTGGGGCTGGCCCCCATCTCTTCGGCATCTGTGACCAGTGATGCTGTGCTCCTGAAGGGGTCAGGTGGTGAAGGCGGACAAAGGATCAGATGTTTTTAAAGTTTCATGGCTGCAGCTCTATGATATGACCCTGATCACAGAGCGCAAGCGAGCTGCTGTCAGCCAGACAGGAGTCAGACATTCTCAGAGGCAATGTGAAGATCTATGGAGTGTCCTCACTGCATGTCATCATCACCCTCCTGCAATCAATAGATTATTAGGACCTCCACTGCGTCTCTATAAGAGGAACATTATCACAGAGGCTATGTATGCTGCCATATGCTAGACAGGAGTCAAACATTCATAGATGCAATGTGAGGATCTATGGTGTCTCCTTGCTGCATGTCGTCATCATCCTCCACAAATGTAGCATCTATGAGGGCTTCCCGAGCACACCTGCCTCATCTGGCCAGTGAGAGGACCTCATCCCATCATCGTTGCCTGCGAGGACCTCCTCACCCTCATCCTCATCGGCGTCTTCATCATTGGAGGAGACCTCCAGGTGCTCCATCTCCTCCTCATCCAGCTCATCTCCCTGTTGCAGCGCCAGATTGTGAAGGACAAAGCAGGCAATGACGATGCGTGACACCCTGTGCGGACTGTATTGCAGGGCTCCACCAGACCGACCCAGGCACCAGAACCTCATCTTCAGCATCCCGATGGTTTGTTCCACCAAGTTGCGGGTTGCAGCATGAACCTCATTGTAACGTCGCTCTGCTGCAGTCTGAGGCCGCCCACAGGTGTCATCAGCCACGGCCTCTGCGGGTAGCCCTTGTCCCCAAGGAGCCAACCCTGCAGCCTCTGTGGACCCTGGAAGACCCACGGGGAATGTAGGAGTTGTGGACATTCCCTGGAAACCGTGCGCAGACCTGCAGGATGTGTTTGTGGTGATCGCACACCAGCTGCACATTCAGTTGCGGTTGACCATGTGTTGCGACAGAGTTCTGAGCGCCACTTGGATGGCCAGAGATTAGTGTGCTACATGGCTGCCCTAAACCCTACCCACTTCCGCCCCACTCCACCCATCCGATTGGTGGCAGCTTTGCCCACTGGACTGCATGCTGTGCTCTCAGTTCAGGCACAGGCATTCTCCTAACCTGCACTGCAAGGCTGCACTGTTAGCCTGAACCATGGGGAAGACTGGTCCAAACTGGGATGATGACATTGCAAGGGGCTGTGAGCGCCTCCACCAGTGACTGCTCCATGGCCAGCTTTAGCAAGGAGATTGTACAATGTACCCAGTCGCCCAACTGTTCTGCAGTCCACTGAAATGTTCATTACTTTGCATTTTGTGCCCGAGGGGTGAAAAGCTCTGGATCACTTGGTGGCACTTTCATGCCTCTGCGTTGTTTGAGTGGGCAGATAAGCTAGAGACCCAACTCCAATCATATCAATGTGGCTGCGCCTGAACTGTCTCAGCTGCAGGGGAATGGTCACTTTATCCCTACTGCATGTCCACTTCCCTCACCCACCACCCCCCCCACCTCGCACATCCTTGTGCACTACCTTCAACTGCAAGGCAGCCCTTGCCCCCTCCCCCCCTACAATGTTTGAAGTCCAACAAAGGACCCGGGCGAATGCTCTTCAATGTTATTGTGCACTCACCTCTAATTTCCCCTCAAAGTGCAGCCCGCCAAGTGCACATCTTTTATATGCTGTTGTGAAACACGTTGATGTAGCAGATGATCCAGCGGAGGCGGGGGGATGGTGGCGGGAGAGTGGTCAATTCCGGCAGGCTGGCCTTATAATGATATGCTGATGTAATACAATGACATTCTCTACGTCCGATGACGGGAAACGCAGCACACGATTGGTGGGCAGAGTGGACGATTGCAAACTGGTTTTACGACATTGTGAAACCGATTTTTGGCCTTCTCGCCATATTGTCCGCTCACAACACTGAACACGCCCGATGCTAGCAAGCACGGAAAATTCCAACCAGTAGTTCACGAAGAAGGCTTATCATTGCCTTCTGAAGGGCACTCAGGGGTGAACAATAAATTTGGGCCTTATCAGCAATGTCATCTGCTAAGAACGAATCTAAAAAAAGGAGAGAAAATCCACCTGGAGCAAGTATTATCATGAAAGAAGACATGGAGGCCTGGTATATTGTGCTTAGCACGATGTGAGAGAGCTAAATCTTGTTATAAACATGTTGCTCATTATTGATGTCTGTGGTGCTCTACTGAATACAGTGACTCTATTACTGAAAACAGACATAAAAATTGTAAATGCAAAGCTACAATAAGAACCAACTGCAGGAGTTTAAATAAAAACTTGCTATCCAAGACAAAAATATGAACTTTAAACCACCAAGAGGGGATGTGGAATGGTTGTTTCCAATTGTGGGTGAGTTCAGAACAAGACAGCTACTCACAGGTTGAGATTGTGAAACTTGTGGCCACATGGAGTGGTT
The DNA here is from genome assembly GCF_964194155.1 of Cetorhinus maximus. Lineage (NCBI taxonomy): Eukaryota > Metazoa > Chordata > Chondrichthyes > Lamniformes > Cetorhinidae > Cetorhinus > Cetorhinus maximus. The sequence goes on from NC_135890.1 coordinate 29,555,865, forward strand.
GAAGGCGACAGCATTCATATTTAAAGGAATTCTTAATGCATATACCAGGGGGGAATTGAATAGAGGGATAAAGTTTCAGGGTAGGAAGAGATCATTCGAATTAGAAGGTGGGTGTGAGGCAAATGTACACTGGCATAGACCAGCTGGACTGAATGGCCTGTTTCTGTGCTGTAGGTTCTACGTAATCAACAGGAAACAGTATTTAAATAGTTCAGTTTTGTCTCTTGGTTAAATTTTTTTGTTCATTGTGCAAAACCAAACTACAAACTGTGAGGAATTTGTTCATCCCATAATTTGAACAAAGCACCACTTGAAAATTTAACTGAATAAATATGTTGTGAATTTCTACATGGTGATTGTTACTTACATGTAGATTGGGGATTCATGATTGATGTTCTGGATATTAATGGTGATGGTACCTGAGCAGGATTTTGAAAGCACCTTTCCCACTTCAGTAACAGAAATTATTATCTTGAATTGCTGTTGTGAAGAAAATTCACATGTTGGTTACTCTGACATGTTTGAGATCATGTCCTTAATCTTCAAACCTATCTAATATCCATACACACCTTCACTCCATTGTCATAGTCAATTGGCTGATCGGTCCTGGAGATGATCCCTCTGCTTGTGTCCAATCGAAAGTACTTGGCAGCTTCATTTTGATCACTTATTACAGCAAACTGGAAACAAAGTGACTGTTAATGAACTCAACTGTTAGTTAATAGGTTCCAAACGTCCAACCAATGTGTGGTAACACATGCATAACTTTGCCAAGCTGCTCTTTACCCAAATTTTTATTGCATTTGTATTTGTTTTCAAAAGGTAACATAGGAAATTTATACAGACAAACACTTTGGTGTATGGGGCGTAATTTCAAAATTTGAGAATGATATAAAACCTGGAAGTATTGTGAACTGTAAGGAGGATAGTGTTAAACTTTAAAAGGGCATAGACAGGCAGGTGCAATGGGTGGAAATGTTGCAAATGAAATTTAATGTAGAGAAATGTGGTGATCCATTTTGTTGGAGGAATGAGGAGAGGCAATATAAAATAAAATATAAAATATAAAACAATTCTAAATGGGATTCAGGAACAGAGGGATCTGTCAATATATGGGCACAAATCGTTGAAGGTGGCAGGGCAGGCTGAAAGAACAGTTAATAAGGCGTCCAGGATACTGGCTTTATAAACAAGGGCATAGAGTACAAAAACAAGAAAGTTATGATAAATCTGTATAAACTGATGGTTTGGCCTGGACTACTGTGTCCAGTTCTGGGCACTGCACTTTAAGAAAGATGTGAAGTCATTAGAGACAGTGTAGAAAAGATTCACGAGAATGGTTCCAGGGGTGAGGAACTTCAGTTACAAGGATAGATTGGTGAAGCTGAGACTGTTCTACTTGGAGAAGAGAAGGTTGAGAGGAGATTAGATAGAAGTATTCAAAATCATGAGGCGTCTAGGCAGAGTAGATAGGAAGAAGTTGTTCCCATTGGTGGAAAGATCGAGAACCAGAGGACACCTATGTAAGGTGACTGGCAAAAGAAGCGACAGTGATATGAGGGAAAATTTCTTTATGCAGCGAATTCGTTAGGATCTGGAATGCACTGCCCGAGAATGTGGTGGAGGCAGATTCAATCATGGCTTTTAACAGAGACTTGGGTCACTTTTTGAAGAGGAAATATTTGCAGGGCTATGGGGAAAAGGCAGAGGAGTGGCACTGGGTGCATTGCTCTTGCAGGGATGGGCTGAATGGCCTGCTTCCACACTGTAACCATTCAATGATTCTGCATCAAATCCCCAGTGGAACTGCACACACAAAATCAAGTCCATGATCTCTGTTCAGCTCAAGCAGCATTAAAGGCTAGGGTGGGTGGGAGGGCTAACTGGACCCAGGTAGAAGGGCCAGGAGAGAAAAAGTGAGCAGGGAAATGGAGAATAAGTAGGGCAGATTGAGATGAGGGAGAGCAAGAGGGGGGTTGCCCATCTCTTTGTCAGTTACACATTTCTTTCTAAGCAGGTTGAGAGGCATTGGATGCTGACGTTCTTTTTACCCATCTTGCAATTCCCAGATTTATTTCTCAGGGCGGGACCGGAAAGGGAATTGGGGAAGAGGATAGGGGGGAGAGATTAGAGGGAGGGGATCGAGGGAGGGGTTGGGAGTTGGTTGTCAGGGGTGAATAAGTCTTTCCTCCCAATCTGACATTCCACCTATTCTCAGCAATAGGTGGGTGGACTGACATGAGGCAACTTCAAAATGATATTCGATTTTTAAAGGAAATAAAAGTGCCTGAAACAGTAACTGATGGAGGTGGGGAGAGAGTAAGGGGATGGGAATACCATAATAAAACATGTCCTTCAGGGTGGGCACAGTGGAAGGTCAAATGCTTGGGGGAGCTGCTGTTTTAGGGCGTTGGTTAAATGCCCGAGGTTGTCCAGGGCCATCAAACTCATTCAGGAGGTGGGCATAGTCATGAAGCTAACTCAGATATGGAGCAACTGCAAATGGAAAGCAAAGCACAAGAGATCTACTGGAGGACAACAGGTTGGACACACTGGAGTGTGAGTTGGGGAAAGGGGTCAGACAGCCAGGCGCACTGTGGTCTGAATTTTTGTGGGGACAGAAAGGGTCTCTGGCTAAGCCAAAATGGTACCAGAGCCCCAATTCTGGAAGTTCCGACCCCAAACCCAATGCCCACCATTTACACTGGTGGGGGGAAGCGGGGTTAGGCTGTGGTTTGCATATTTGTAGTCCATGGAGGTTGCTGTACATTGAAAGGTACAGCCGCCTTCAAACAGACCCAACTTTTGTTAGTGGGATGTCTAAAACATGAATCATGGTCTTTAGACCTTTGAAGAAAGGGGCCTATATTCTCGAGAGTTTCAAAGAATGAGAAGTGATCTCATTGAAATCTACAAAATACTTTGAGAGATAGGCAGGGTAGATGCAGGTAAGATGTTTCCCCTGGTTGGGAAGTCTAGAACCTGGAGACACAATTTCAAAATTATGTTGAAGCTACTTAGGACTGAGATGAGGAGATTTTTTTTTACTTTGAGGGTTGTGAATCTTTGGAATTCCCTGCCCCTTAGGGCTGTGAATGCTCAGTAATTTACATATGTTTAAAGCAGAGGTTGACCGATTTGTAAATACCAATGATATAATGGGGTATGGGGATGGTGTGAGAAAAGGTATTGAAGAGGATGCCATGATCGTATGAATGGTGGAGGAGGCTCACTGGGCTGAAAAGCCTATTCCTGCTCCTATGTTCCTATGTTCCTATGCAAAGTTACCAGATTTATTTGGAGAGGTAGGGTACCCTTCTGGATAGGTCCAGGGATCACTTCTGAATAGGTCCAGGTACCCCTTTAGGAGAGGTAAGGTGCTTTTTGGGAGAGGTAAGGTGCCCTTTGGTAGACATGAATGCTCATAAAAAGTTGATGAGCTCTGAGGAACTGTCAGGCTTTCGAGGCATTTAAATCTCCTGCCCTTTAAATTTAAAAGGAAAACAGTCTGTAGTTTAAAAAAAATAGTGCTTTCAATTTAATCTGTCTATCAACATAAACTCCAGGGATATCATTATTTGATTTGTATTCCATGAATGATTCCACAACCTATCATTATCACAGTGGGATGGTTATCAGTTCACAGTCTGATTGAAGATCCAAGTGATTATAAAGTATTTGATGTGGGACTATGCATACAAATGCTCATTTACATAAGGGATTAACTACTTGAAGGAATTTAAATATATTAGGTTTTTATGAATCAGAGTATTTAAAAAAAAAAGTCTACAGTGGACACTTAGAATTTTATTTTATTTCATTTCAGCATAGTTCCTGAGATCTGCCCATAGTGAGTACTGGGTGAATTGACATGGAGGGTGTTAGGGAAATGGGGTTGGATGGGGGAGCATGGGTTGGCATAAGTTGACACTAATTTGGCACAGGAGCCAAAAGGCCTATGGGCGGTGGGTAGAGGGGCATAGCTTGACATGGATGAAACATGGGGAGTGTGCGGAGGGGTAAGGGGTGGTGGGGGGTGAGGGTTAGACATCTGTTCTTTGTTTTCCTGTTTTTTTTAAAGATGGGACAAAGTCCTGGGTCACTGAGGCAGGGCTTTCACACAGCCTGCCTCCGCACCCAGCAGCTTCTGTGGTTGCCTCTGCAGTATTCCCGGGGCAGTGAGCCCAACTTCAGTGAACACTGTCCACACCCCGGAACAAAAATTAGAACATCTGGGGCACTTTCTCCCAAGTCGGGTTTGTGGAGTCGGGAATTTTCCTGCTCTGCATTCCCAACTTGAGAGCGAAAATCCAGGTCCATGTCCCATTGTGAGATAATGATTGCTAATATTCCAGTTACATCTAGCTCTTTAAATCAGGAAGAGACTGCATTATTTCTAAATCCAACTAGTCACCAGAATATATTTTAGCAATAAAAACAGAAAATTCGGGAAATACACAGCAGGTCAGGCAACGCCTGTGGCGAGGGAAACAGGGACCTAAATTTTTGAGGGGGAAGAAAGTATTTCTGGATTAGCCAAAATGGCGCCGGAGCCCCGATTCCATTGGTCCCGCTTCTGCCCTCAGCAACCACTATTTCCGCCTGGTTGGGGGCGGGGGCTGCTGAGGTGATGAGGATGGGTTGTAGTTTGAACATCCATGGCTCACAGAGGTAGCTGCACATATAAAAGTGCAGCTGCCTTCAAACAGATCCAATTTTCATTAGTGGGATGGCCTAAACATGGCTGTTGGGCTTTAGGCCTTTGAGGAAAAGATTTAAATTTGCCAGAATGATTGGAGGGAAGGGTACACTTTTGCATAGGTCCTGATGCTTCTTTGGGATAGGTCCAGGTACCACTCTGAGGGAGGTAAAGTGCCCTTTGTGATTAGTAGGAGTAGACATGAATGCAGGCAAAAAATGGATAAGCTCTGTGGAACTGTCAAGCTTTCAAGGCTTTTAAAACTCCTGACCCTTAAATAAAAAAAAATACAGTTTAAAAAAAAATCAGTGCTTGCTCTGTCTGTTGACATAAGCCTCTAAGGGTCATCATTATAGGATTTGCGCTGCATGACTGATTCCACAACCTATAGTTATCATGGTGGGGTGCCTGTCAGATCACCATTTGGTTGACAATTCCAAGTGGTTGTAAAGTCTTTGATGTGGGACTATGAATACAAATGCTTGTTTTTATAAGTTATTAACTACATGAAGGAATTTAAATGTAGTGAATGGGTTTTTATGAGTGACAGTGTTTTTCAGAAAAAAATAAAGCCTGCAATAAGCACTTAGAACTTAATTTTATTTCATCTCAACATGGTTCCTGAGTTCTGCCCATGGTGGATACTGGGTGAGTTTGCATGGAGAGTGTAAGGGCAAAGGGTGGTGGGTGGGGGGAAATGGGTTTGCATGAGTTGGCATGGGGGTATAAAGGGCCATAGTGGTGGGTAGAGGGGCATAGGTTGGCATGCAGGGTATGAGGGTCCATGGGGATGGGTAGGGTACATGAGGTGGTATGAGTTGGCATGGGTGCGGCACGGGGGCGTGTTGGGGTGAGGGGTTGTGAGGAGTGAGTGCTAGGGAGCTGCTTTTTGTTTTCTTTTACAGCTGGGCTTTTCAGGCAGCCCACCTAGGCACCCAATAGCCCCTCTGGCTCCCTGTGCACTGTTTCTGGGGTCAATAGGAACCAAAATTAGACAATCCAAAGCACTTTCTCCGGAATTGGGTTTATAGAGTCGTGACTTTCCCTGACTCTGTGTTCCCAACTCGAGAGCGAAATCATAGCCCGGAGTTAACAGGCTGACTACCATCAGAACTCTGAATCATCATCTGCTCCAAACACAGGCAGGTTAGGGTTGGATCAGAAGTTAAAATTCAAACATTTAGGACCAGGAACCTACCCATCTCAAACTCACCCATTTTTAGTTTGAATGGAGGCAAGATGAGGGTGGGAGACCAATCCATTCACAGAAGGCAGGTTGGTCATTTACATGTTACAATTAGGCTCTGTGCCTTAATTTTCACAGTAATTCTATTTTTAACTCATGTTAGTTGGGTTTCCCAAGCCTTAGGAAACCTGGCTGGTGAAATGGGGTAAGAATGATCGAATCCAAGAGGTAAGTACCATTACAGCACTGCTTGTAGGCCAAGAGGAGCAAGAGTGTTTTCTCCAGGCCCAACAGGCTACCAAGTAAGCAGACAACACCTCGCCCTCCTCCCACAATCGGTCTGCATCCCCCATACCATTTGTATTCCCTCCAATTTACCGTTACAGCCTCTCTGACCACCAACTGTCCCCCTGACCCCGACAACAATCAGAGCTGTCAACCACCATCTTTCGCACCTATCATAATCAGACTAACTTCTCTTAGACCCAGCTTGGCCATGGCCTTGTGCTGCGATATTTCCTGCCCAACAAGCCTGTCAATCAGGCTGGCTGTGGGCCATAAACCTGCAAAAAAATTACATTAAAACTGCAGGGCGATAGAGAAATCTGTACTTCCACATTTCCCAACACCAAAACAGCAACCCATCCCCATCCAATGCTGCATGGAACATGCCTCCAAGTTGAAATCCAGGCCAACATTTCAGATTAAGCCAGGAAAATGATGATGGTGCAAGGCAAATGGATGGGACATACATAGCAATAGAAGTTGTTAAACTCAATGTTAAGTCCAGAGGGTAGCAAAGTACAGAGTAGGAAGATAAGGTGCTGTCCTTCAAATTTGCATTGAGCTTCACTGGGGCAGTTTAAGAGACCAAGGTCAGAGTGGGAGAGCGGTAGAGAATTAAAGTGGCATAAGACTGGAAACTCGAGATTATGCCTGGGAACTGATATTCCAGCAAAGTAATTTGAAATACAATTTCTGCCTTTGAACTTGATATGATTGGGTGGCGTTTGATGGAGGTGATGGGAGCCCAGCCACATCAAGTAGCACTCAAGCACTTCACTAGAAGGCGGCAGGCCTTCCCCAGGATGAAGGACTCCGAGGGTGGAAGTCTAGCCTGCCAAGAGCTGCCAGTCGATCATAAGTCAGAAGCTCTATTGAACGGCAGCACCACAGAGAGGCAATGGCTTCTGCCAGAATGACACTCACCCTAGATCGAATATCATTGATGGATCTCAGCTACAAGTGAGTGATGGTGAAATGGTCCTGGGTGGTCGCGGGATTGGGGACAGCAGCAGGGTCAAGAGGGCAGCTCTCAGCAGATCCCCCTTCCTGATGCCGGGTCCCTTGATCAGGCACCGAGTGCCTTTGAGTGAGGACATACCCCCAACCTCCCACGCTCCCCCAGTCTCCCCCACTGGTAGCCTAGAAGCAACTCCAAATGATGATTACCCTGCCCGCCGCTGGGTTAGTGCTAGTTGTAGCAGAATGAGGCCCTTAAATGGGCATTAATTGGCCACTTAAGGGCCTCAAATGGTGGCAGGGCAGGAAAGTCATCCACGGGCCTTCTCCCCATGGGCTTAATTGGGGTGGAGGTGGGAAGGCAACGGGGACCCCACCTACCACCCCCCTAACTTATTAAATGCACCCCCACCACCATGGGGGAAGGCATTAAACTCCGCCTATTATCTCAGTCGAAGTTACAAACTAACGTATGAATTGGCTAAAGGATTGATCATTTGTGTTTTTTCTTACTTTAATAGTATCATTAGAGTCAGGATCTTTTGCAATAATCCTATACACTGTCTCAAAGGCAGGGAAGTCTTCTGGAATAGTTGTTGAGGCACCTATTTAAAATATACAGAAGTTACAAATAACAACACCAGGGCACACAGCAATTGTAACATCAGAATTGAGATTTATAGAAGACATTTTCATCTCCTACATTTTAAACATAATATTTGTATTAAATATTAATGAAGGTCATATGTTATCAAAATAACAATTACACAAGAATTAGAAATCAATAATCAAATATTTGTAAAATAATAAATTCAGCATAAAATTTAAACTACATTAAAATAACTATCATGACTTTATCTATTAAAATCATGGAAAACCCTCAGCTGCTAAGGCTTCTCACCAGGAGAGTGAAGTTGAGAAATTATCGATACCACAATAACATCATTTTATTAAACGTCTTCCTGTTCCATGACGATTAACAAGAACAAAAGAACATCAGAAATAGGAGCAGGAGTAGACCGTATGGCCCAACAAGTTAGCTTCACCATTCAGTACGATCATGGCTAATCTTGGGCTTCAACTCCACTTCTCTGCCTGCTCCCCATATCCCTTGGTTCCCTGAGAGACAGGAAATCTGTCTATCCCAGCCTTAAATGAATTAAATTAAAGAATATCCTCGAGGGTAAAGAATTCTAAAGATTCACAACCTTTCAAGTAAAGTAATTTCTCCTCATCTCAGTCCTAAATGATTTGCCCCTTATCCTGAAATTGCGCTCCTATTTACGATTCCTCAACCAGTAGAAACAATCTCTCAGCATCCACAATTTTGTATGTTTCAATGAGATCACTCCTTCTAAACTCCAGAGAAAATAGGCCCAAATTACTCAGCCTCTCATCATAGGACAACCCCCTCATCCCAGGGACCAATTTTAGTGTATCTTCGCTGTACTCCAATGTCTTTTCTTAAATATGGAGACCAAAACTGCACACAGTATTCCAGATGTGGTTTCACCAAAGCCCTGTACAATTGTAGCAAAACTTCTTTATTCCAGTACTCCAATCCCCTTGCAATAAATTCCAGCATGCCATTTACCTTCATAATTGCTTGCTGTACCTGCATTCTTAGATTTGATGAATTTGTGCTCCTAGCAGAGGGTTTTATAATCCAGGAGTACACAATCTGATTTTGGATAAGGAGGCCAGAATTTCCCATGAGATTTTCACTTATTAGCTTTTAATGAATGGAAAATCTTGCAGTTCCTGTTGGCTTCTGTACCTGAATTCTCAATACATGCTCAATTAAAATTTTCCCTAGAGTATGAATTTGTAAATTTTCCTCTGTGTGCTCACTACAGTTAGCACGTCTTCTTTGAAAACTTATCTCCAGAAAATCTTCAAAATATAAACTAGGACCATGGGGAGAATTTTGTCCCTGTCGGGGTGGGGTTGGACAGGAGCGAGGGTGGGCGGGCGCGTAGCCAATCGCTGCCCACGATCGGCTGCACGCCACCATTTTACGTAGGTGGGCCAATTAAGGCCTCAGGGAGCTGCCTCAGGGAGATTAGTTTGATTTTGGAAAAGTGTAATAAAGAAAAATTAAAACTTAAAGACATGTCCCCTCATGTGACAGTGTCACACGAGCCGGGACATGTCAAAGAATTTTATTAAAAATTTTTATCAAACTTTAAAACCTTCATGAAACCTCATCCCGCCCGTGGATGAGATTTCATGATAAATGCGAAGGCCGCCTGGGCTCTTCGCCTGTCTGCCAGCCAACCATAAGGTTGGACTGGCAGCTCTGTTAATTAGTTTAATTGGTGTTTAAATGGCTTTCATAGGCCTTTGACAGTTTGGCAGGCATACAGCCGACTCCGCTGCACGCCCACCAAACTCAAAATCTGAATGACGCATGGTGACATCAGGACGCATGCCTAAAGACACCGGGCGTCAGTTTACGTGTCGGTGAGCAGGCCCCACCCCCGCCCCCCAACCCAAAAAGCCTGGCCCATATAACAATAGATTAAGTGCCAGTCACATTGTGATTTGGTCCCAGTTGAGCTGGACCCAAAGGATTAAATTGTGTCATTAAATTTGTTTCAAAACCTCTTCATCTTATAACTTTGGGGAATCATTTTCAAGCGTGCACTGTAAACAAAATGCAGCCTAAAGACTTATTTGAATCTCCTTTGTGGTGTTGGCTATAACATACTCATAACTTTTACCCGAGAGAATTTTTAGTCCAGATGATAGATGGAATAAGAGAGCACAGCCCATTAATTTCCACAACAGATCTAGTCTCAATAGTTTGATTGAGATCTAAGTTCTCATTACACAGGCGGACTTCCTTTGTTATTGTAGTTATTATACTCAAATTTATTATTGCTCTTCCAGGGGGGGGAGAAAACAACGTTGGCTTTTTCCACACTGAACACAATTGTTTTCCAACTTATAACTTACCCGAAACAGCTCCAAGTTTCCAAGCATTGTCCACTATTTCATAACCAGATGTTGGATTTTGCAACGCCAGATGTAGCATAGCAAATTAATTAGAAAAACAGCCGGTCAAGGATAAGTGCCAGCTTGTAAGTAGTTATCAGCACTATCATAACCCATCATTAGAGGTTGCTTCATTTGAATGAAGCAAAGAATAACATTCAGTGGTAGTTAACTGGCAAAGAAAATATACACAGAGATAAAAGCAAAAAACTGCGGTTGCTGGGAATCCAGAACAAAAACAGAAACAGGAATACCTGGAAAAACTCAGCAGGTCTGGCAGCATCGGCGGAGGAGAGCACAGTTGACGTTTCGAGTCCTCATGACCCTTCAACAGAACTCAGGAATCAGAACAGAACTTTGAGTTCTGTTGAAGGGTCATGAGGACTCGAAATGTCAACTGTGCTCTCCTCCGCCGATGCTGCCAGACCTGCTGAGTTTTTCCAGGTATTCCTGTTTCTGTTTTTGTTGTGAAGAAAATATACAATTGTTCTGAACTTTCATCATAGTTTACTTGGTTAAAGTAGGGAGGAGGTGATCCATGTTAACCAGGAGGGTCCCAAGCTTTATTGCCCCTCTATATGCAGTTAATTGATCTCTGGTAAGGCACCAGATGGGATACCACAATTGGCACCAGTGCCCATGGCAAAGGGAGGTGAAAATTAACCCAAGTTATCGATCCTGATTGCTGTTCAACAATGTCCGCTGTGCTTGTGCATCAATTTTTTTTTATTATCTGATAACTCTTCTCAGAAGTGCCTTTTTTATTTAATTAATGGTGCTATAAAAATGCAAGCTGCTGTTGTTGAGTGCAGATGTTACTTGAGGAGAGGAATCAGGCTGGAATGTGATTCAACCAGTGGCAATGGCTTCCCTCACGGCTATGGCGTCATCACTGGCCCAGCACATTAAATTCAAAAAATTACCTGGTCTTCAAAAGCGCTTCAGCATCGACATTCCCTCTTCTTCTTCTTGCAGCCTCAGCAGCGGCCACCCCTATCAGCGAGGCTGCCCAGGCTGCCGAACTGCTGACCCTCTGATTGGGTTGGTAGCTCTGAGAAGTGTGCTGCCATCCACAATTGGATGGCGGTCCTGGGGGCAGCCCCTTAATTGGTCACCACCAGAAAAATGCTGTTCAGGGTCCCACCGCCCATCGCCTGGTCTCAGGTCCCACTTTCACTCCTGGCAACAGGTCAACGCTGGCCTTAATAAAATTTTGTCCAATGTCTTCAGCAGAGGAAGAGGAGCAAGAGGAATCGGAAAACACTTCTATTAACATTTTATTTATAATTATTGTTTTCAATTGGGGGCTGATTTTTGATACACCTTGATGATGAATTCAGTGTGTTCAATTCTGATTTTGCTAGAATCAGATCAGAGGGTCAAAAACTTGCAATGTCGGAGAAGGCTCACCTGCTCCCTGTGTAAATGTGGGATCACAGATTGGTGCTTCATTCACATTTTCCACAGAGACTGTCAGGGTGTAGGTAGCCGTGTGTTTGTGGTCTTCATCAAATGCCAATATGGGTAACAGGTAAACCTTCCACAAATCATTATTGTCGTAATCCAAAGGCTTCACCAAACTTATGTCACCAGAATCTGAGTGAAAAAACATATTGTCACAAGACACTCATTATGTAGATACATTGATCAATTCTTCCTCACTATAAAAGGCTCTTTATCGCAAGAACTTAATCTGGATCCTCATTTGATTAATTTGGAGGATATCATGTGTTGTAGCTCATCAATAGTTTGGAAGCTGGAGCACAGTGGTGATATTCAGGTGCTAAAACAGAGCTCGGTTTAATCTTACCTGATCCTTAAGAGTTATTACTCAAATGCTACATCTAGGGAAGGGAAGTGCAGGTAATTGTAACTGCTTGCTAAGTCTTAAGAAAATAGGGGGCAATTTAAGTTACATGTAAACTTCTAGTTATAAGAATCTAGTTTGATGTCTGTTTCATTTAGGTAATTTTGAATCTGTAATAGAGTATGATATGTAGTGCATGATATCTGGAGTTTAACAGGCATGCATTAGACCCACAACCCTGCCAATGCCTTCTCAGTGAACTTCAGTCTACAACAATTTTTGACAGGCATTCCCAAGTAGAGACACAAAAGTGCATGGGTGATGGCAGTTGCATGAAGTCCATTTTGGTGTAAACACATCTTCCTCCTTTCACTATCTTCTTCTAGCTGCAAAAAAACTCAAGTGCAGAAGGATGCTAATCACCAACCCTTTCTAGCAATTAGCAATCAACAATACTCATCTTTCCTTAAGGAAGATGCTTCCTGATCCACACTTACACACTTCTGACCTTTGCAGCTGTTACTTAGAAGCAGTCTATATACACAGTGGGATCCCATTATAAAGATTGGTATTTAGTTCCCATCCTCATTTAAATGCTGCTAACATCAAACTGAATTGAAGTTGTGCACTTGCCAATTCTCTACTTATGCACTTTACAAATGGCTAAATGTTATCTCTGCCCAAATTCTTGGTCCATGATCACACATTCTGTACTCATGCACATATTTAAACTGACCTGAATTTCTACCTTATTGTCTCTATAAGATATATCCCAGCCTAGCCACTTATTCCCTTCATCTTTTCCCATCAATTATCTCAGGCCTTCTTCAAGAAAGGCATTGATTTCTTGTCGGGACATGAAGGAAGGTACCACAATCCAGTGGGAAGCGGTGTTAGTAAGCATCACAGTGCAGCCAAACACAGGCATCCAATTTTATGAAGACAAAATGACAGAAATGCCTATATTGAGGTTTAGTTGGGTGAAGCATACATCATTCACTCTCCAGCCAGTATCAGGTAGCTCAGCTACAGATGATTACCTGAATGATGAATAGATCTGCATTCTTGTGGGGTAGGGAGGAGCAGAAATACTCCTGTTGACCCCACAAATCCAGCTTGGGCTAGAATGGCACTGGCTTCACTCCCCACCATTCAAGGCCCGCTCCCTCAGGAACATACATTCCTTCGGCCTGGAGGCTGGTCAGGCTGCCAGATATTTCGGTGTTGCAGAGCTAGCATACTCCCCTGGGGTGCATGGTTTCCACCCAGTACAAGTGAGGTTTTTTCTTAGAATGAACGGGGGCCCCCAGGCAAGATTATCAGATAAGGCTGGCACATTCCACAGGCTTGCCACCTGATGAATACCACTTTGGGGGTACATTTACTGATAGTGTATTACATCACAAAACACGTAATTTGGCTGGTGAATATGCAAGTGTTTATCTGAACATGGTCCATTTGGCTCAATTCCACTCTCCTGCTGCCTCCCAATAAATTCAACCTTCTCAGCTCTTGTGAAAAAAGCCCAAACTTCTTAAGCCTCACTTCATACGGCAATTCTTCTTCCTTTATAACATTCCAGTGAATTGATGATGAACATGTTGTCATTTTTTTCACATTTCTTTTCCAATAATGGGGATGCCAGAACTGCGCAGAGTATTCCAACTCCAACCTAACTAAGACTCTGAATAAATTTAAAATCATCACTTTGCCTTTGTATTATGAGCCTGTAGATACAAACCCAAAGATACTGTTTGCCTGTTTATGGCCTTATTTACTTGAGCGGCCATCGTTAATAACTAGTTCATCTATGTGCTCTGCTTGTCCCATTCCTTTATTTAAAATCTTACTGTTTAAAATGTAGTTAATTTCCTTACACTTCCAAAATGCATAGCTTCACATTTTTTCTACAATGACACCAATCTGACCATCAAATATATCTGCTTTCATGCAGGAGGTTTTAACAATTTTCATCATTATTTGCCACACACCTCAATTTCGTATCATTAGTATTTTCTTATTTTGTTCCTGCAACTTTTATCCAAATTATTTAGTAACTAAGAACAACCCAATGCCAGCCTGTGATGTACCACTGACCACACCATTCCATGGCAAAAAAATCATTTTTTGGTTTCCACTCTCCAACCATCTCTGTTTTTAATGTGGCCACATCCAATATGCCACTATAATTGCCATATGGTATCAGAATAATTGTTTTTTGAAAACCCACATAAACCACTTTCCTATATTTTTGCTCTTCTCTATTTCTTCAAAGAAGGTTGGCTGGCTCTGACTCGTTCAATTTTCTCCAAATGTCTGGTTGTTTCAACCCTATTATAAACTATTTTTTTCGTAATTTCTGTACAATTGGAGCCTTCGCTAACTCCTCTCCAATATCCTTCATTATCCTCGGATGATAACCATCTGGTCCTAGTGGCTTAAATTCCTTAAGTTTGTATAGGTTTTTGGAATGATAACCTTCACTCTCTGTCCTACAATCAACTCTGGTTTCAAAATACAATTTCAATACCCTCCTCACCTGCGAAAACTGAAGTGAGTACTTACTGAGTATCTCTGCCTTTAACTCAGTATCCAGTACATGTGTACTTCCTTCCTTTTGTAAGATCCAACCCTTGTCTTGGCTATCCTTTTACAACTAATGTAGTTACTCCCCTGTTATTTGCTAATTTTCTCCGATACAACCTCTTAGTATTTTAATTTCCCTTTTGTCATTATCCTATATCCTTTCTATTTGTCTCTCATTATTATTTTAATTGCTAAAGGCTTCTGTGCTTTTCATTTTAAACTTGATCTAATCTCTGTACTCATCCATGGGCCCAAATCTTTGATCCACTGCTTTTTTCCTTGTTGGATTGCATTTGATCTGTACCCTATCCCTTTTACATAATTTCATCTTCTGACCAAAGGTTCCTGCTTTTTCCTTCTAGTTTATCTGACCAAGGTCCCACTTTTATTGGCATCTATGGAGAGAGAAGCAGAGTTAAAGTTTCAGGTTGATGGCCTTTCATCAGAACTGGGAAATGTTAGAAATGTAATTGCCTTTCAGTAAGTCAAAGGCAGATGGGTGGGGAGAAGAACAACAGAGAAGGTCTGTGATAGAATGGAGGGCAGGAGTGCTTCAGCTGTACTGGAACAGCATGGCGTGGCATCACCTGAGCCTGATGGAAGACTCACGTCATTAAAGTTCACACTGTTATTTCAAGTATTATCAATCTCTAGTTCTGGAATACAAGTCCTCAGCACTACTGCCGGGGCCCATAGTCTTTGCTGTGTCTAATGTCTTCAGCTACTTCTTGATGTCATGTGGGGTGAATTGAATTGCATTGAGCTCCATCAGAACACTACAGCAGGCCAAGACCAGAAAGGCCAGCTCCTTCCACTAACTTCCTAAAATCCAGAAAGAGGACAAGCCTGGTGGACCCAACATTTGAGCCTGTTCCTGCTCCACTGAACTGAACAGCACCTCATCTTTCCTGCCATTCACACCTCCCCTAGACACATCTTTTGTTTCCTTACTTGTCCCATTACCACTTCCTTGAGCCCTGTACCAGTAAACTTTTTGTAATTTAATTTCTCCTGTCCTCCACCGTCACAGACCCTTCTTTTTATTCTTTTTCCTAGACTCCCCCTCTTCAATGCTCAAAACCTATTACATTTCTAAAGTTTCTTAATTCTAATGAAAGGTCATCGACCTGAAACATCAACTCTGTTCCTCTCTCCACAGATGCTGTCAGACCTGCTGAGTATATTCAGAATTTTCTGATTTTATTTCTGATTTCCAGCATTTGCAGTAATTTGCTTTTGCTCCATTTTTTATTGAATTATGTTACTTTTTCCTTTAAGTACTCCCCAGCTGAATCTTTCCTGTCTTCATTTCCCAATTCCTTTCTTATATCAGTCATGGCTCTTTCTTTGTAAGTCAGTCACCTACTTACTCTACTTCATCAGCCAGTTATAGTTTTGGGTTAGATTTTCAGCTGGAGTTACATCAGTTCCTTGCTGTCCAGTGGAATTCAATGGGACATACTATGACAGTCGCTCATCTGACTCTCCGCTGTCCCAACCCATTTCCAGGGCATTTCACTGGGCATGTTGAGGTACACACAATATAGCCTCCCAAATATTGGTAAGTGTCATGAAGCTATTAATGTATATAATGTTATTGGAAATTATTTTATTAAAAGTAGAGGATTAGCCTGTGGGTGTGTCTTAATTGGATTAAAGCCAGCTGGTCTGGTGCTTTGATGTGTACTAGTTTTGATATGTAAGAGAGATAGGGTGCATTTGCATTTTTTGAATAGAGCATTCAAGAGTATTCAAGAGCATTGAAAACAGACACCTATCTAGCAGCTACCAAGCAATATGTTTATATTACTAATAAAATTGGTATTATGGAAGGGGTTTTATTGTTAGAGAGGTTTAGTTCAGAGGTTGTTGATACAATGAGAATTAACATTCAGTGGGCAGTGGTAGGTATAATAGACAACTGTTTTGGGTGTGCAATGTAAGATCAAAAGGCAGCTGCAAGCCTCTAACTGGCTCCACAGGAACCAAAGTGAAAAGAACCTCATTTTGAATTTGCAAGGTAAAAATGCTTTTCCTGGTGTTTGGTTAAGTCTATGGATTACTGTTGCCTTAATGGAGATTAGTTTGGGAATTTGTTAAAATTTATGACAGCATTAACTTGTAGCCATGTGTATATATTTAACTTGTGTAAATTAATAAATGTCTCATGTAGTTTGATATATAAACCTCTTGAGAACTGGTCATCTTATTCCTGAATTTAGAGCTGCATCTCAAAACATACCACTTAGAAATATAGGTTATGACAGCTGTTTAAAGTTTCCTTCTGGGATTTTTAAATAACTCAGCTTTACCAACTGCTGTGACATAACAGCAAGCCTATTGTAACATCATCTGATTGATATAGGTTTATTGTCCACCATATTTGCTGTTATTTATGCAAAGTTGGCCACTGGACTGATGTACTTTGTAGGTCAGCCACAGTGGCTGCTGGGCACATCACACTACAGCAGACACCTGAGGGCCAGATTTTCCCATCCCAAATCAGGATGAAACGGAGGCGGGACATCAAATAAATGGCACCAGTACCCTGCGTGCTGATTTGCCACCTCCACTCCTGACCAAGGACAATGGGGTGGGAAAGCAAAGTCGCTCCCCTCATTAATTGAGTGGCTTGAAGTCAATTAAAGATTATCTTCTGGTTTATCATGATTTTAATGAAGGTAGGTGGCTGCTGGGAGGATCTGTGAAGGTGATCAGCTGCAATCTGGTGGGAACATGTCTGGCAGCGCTGAAACAGTTTTATTTAATGCAAAAAACTTGAAAGTTTGGGGTAACATTTTAGGAACCAAGCTCTCCCTACCCTATTCCAGATCCTAGCTCTCCATTTTCCCTGGCTACTTTGAAGATGAAGAAACCCTTTTTTTTTTAACACCATGTAGAGACGGAAGCCACAGCAATGGCTGCTGATTCAGGCCTAAACATGGCCCACTTCCCTGGTGGCCCACCCCCATTTCCGCAACCCCCTTCTCCCCCGGCCATTAATTGTATGATAGACCTGTCTCTAGGGTCATTAAGACTCTTACCCCACAAAAATTGTGCCTCATGTCACACTGGAGAAAGAGCCAGGTTCACGACTTGGAATCGAAACTGCCTCCCGATTCCTGTTTCCAACAGGAAATTCTGGCCCTCAAGGCCTGCTGCATCCATTCTCCACTAAGTGTCAACTTTGCTGTATAGTCAAACTCTCACTGCCCCAGTCCAGAGGCACTAAAATTTTATCGAAACAGAAAGCCCTGAATTTCATATCTGAAGCAAAATCACGCAGCATTACAACAACAAAATACAGAGCATTGCTTACTTTCATTTACTTTAAATGTATCCTCTGGTTCAGCCAAACTATAAGTAATAGTATCATTTCCATCTCTGTCAAAAGCTTCCACTTTCGTAATGATTGTCCCAATAGTCTCACTTTCAGGAATATGGACTGTATCTTTAAGGCTTTTTCTACAGAAAAAGTGAAATTATTACTTAATTGATGTAGTTTATTGAAGCAATGATATGATAATTTATTGAGAAGCCATGGTCAAAATCTTCAACCCTTGTACCTCAGTGTGAATGCTTCCAGTCTTGCATATGTCCTATTATTAATATTTTTTATTACGTTTCTTGTTTTTGCACATACATTGAGGGTACTGCTATCTTACAAATGAAAATCTCTGAGAGCGGTGAGAGCATGCTATCAAGATCAATCTGTCTCGCTGTTACAGGGGAGAAAAATCAATTTCTTTCGATAAGAAATCATTTGCATTTTTATCACTTGGCACTTATAATTGAAATTCTGTATGTAAAGTTACATCACTGGGTGAAGTCAGGAAGGCACATCTTCACACAAAGGGTGGTGGAAGTCTTAAAACTGAGATTGACAAATTGTTAGCCAAGGTTATTAAGGAATTTAGAACCAAGGCAGGTAAACGGATTTAAGGCACAATATCGGCCATGATCTAATTGAATGTTGCATTAAAATACCATACATTGAAAGTATGCACTAAATGACTGCAAATGACAAAATGACAATGACTGCAAATGACAACACAATATCGGCCATGATCTAATTGAATGTTGCATTAAAATACCATACATTGAAAGTATGCACTAAATGACTGCAAATGACAAACAACCTCTTCACTGCTGAAAAAAGAAGCAATATTATGGTTAACAATCCTGTAAACTATCCTTAGTTGAACAGGGAATATGTAAACTTGTGAACAGCTACTAAAGTTTTGTCACTAGAAAAATGGGAATTTAAAAACTATTTCAATTTCTATTAATTACTAAGAATACAAACCAAAGCACAGTTACGGTGAGCTTATTATTATATCTTACTTAAACACAGGAGGCTCATCATTCAGATCTCGGACATTGACAGTAAGAGATCCTTGGCAGAACAGATTATGTTGGTCTTTAACTTGAATAGCGAGCCTGCAGTTCTATAAACAGAGATGTCAATTCAGTCACATGAAGCAGTTGAAAGAAATGTATGTTTAAAACTTAGACCAATAGCTTTATATAGAACAAAATAGCCATGGTTGCCTTTATCCCATGGACAAAGCTAATAACCCACTGTGGTACTATTTCTGGAAAATATGTAACATTAAAGAGGAGTTTATAATAATGTTATGAATTGGCATTTTGTGGTGGTAATACTTGCAGAGTGGGAGGATGGAGATCTGAGCCTCTTTTTCATATCCTTCATGTTAAGTAACGGAGTTGAGCCATTCAGTGAGACATGTCAAATGGTAAATGCCAGCTGGCTGAATTTCCAAGGTCGCAAAGTAACGTCTGCCTGGGACAACTAAAGACAGAGGGGCCTAGAAATTCAATGGTGTCATGTCTATTTTTTGGGGCACTAAAAAGGTGTCTAAGCCTAATGTGGTAGGTGAGATGTGCATGCTTATTATGAGCGCAAGTGTATAGGATGCCATATTGGAATAGGAAAAAAAAGACACTGGCCTGAATTTCACGCTTGGTGTGCACACCAAGTTGGCGAGAGCAGAAGCGGATGTGGAATCTGCTTCCCACCATGGTCACATTGTAAATGCGATTTCACGCTGGATGGCCAGTTAAGGTCTGTCCAGCATAAAATGCGTCTTCTCAATGGTCGGCAAGGGCCAGGCAGGGGCGGGAGTCTGTCGGGTACCTGGTCCAATGGTGATTTGGCAGGCACTTTAAAACCAGCAGAGGCAGCTCCCTGAAGGCTGCCAGGGGAGAATCTTTGGAGTCTGTCCAGGAGACTGGAACAATGGCCTCACCAGAGGCTGGAAACGACAGGCAGGAGGTCAAGTCGGGTGGGAACTCAGCCCTCCATTTCTCAGATGAGTGCCTCGAGGTCCTTGTGGAGGAGGTCAATGTCAGGTGGGACACTTAGTATCCAATGATGGCAGGTGGAAGCCACTGCACCTGACAGACAAAGCCTGGGAGGAAGTGGCAGGCTGAGGTCAGCGCCCACGAGGGCAAAGCTATTATGGGATGTGTAAACAAATTAACCTAAGGTTATATAAACTTTAATATTCCATTATTTTTGATGCCTTTATAATTGTACAGTACATATTAAATGTTTCCTTTACTGATCTGCTTAAGTGAACCTTCAAACTTCATGATGTAGTGAATAATGTGTCCACAAATTTTAAGAGAAATTAACATACTCACTGTTGTAAATTGAAACTGAAGATCCTTTTTATTATACATTATCAACAGAAGTTCAAGCATTAAGTGAGTGTCAATAATTATTAACATTTCTCTTATGACCATTAGCTGAAAGATATGGTGTCTTTTATCTACGAGCGTAATGAAAATAACCATGTATTGTGTAACAACGACGGGAGTGCTCGCATCTTGACAAGCTTTATTGAAAGACATAGTGGGATTTATTGTCCTCTGGACAGTTGCCTGCTTCTAAGGTGCTGCTTTTTTCAACCTGACCTGCCCTTTAAGAGCATAAAATGTCAACCTTCTCAACTCCATGGAGACATGTTCTAAATAGGAACGCCATGAGCTTCAGTTAGAGGCTAATTGCTAAGGCCCAGCCAAGCATGTTTCAGGGGTGGCAGTGCAGTAAACCCTCAGTTCCATCCCATGAGGATGAAGGGCAGGTTATTAAAGTCAGCAGAAATCTACATGAAATGACTCGCTCTTCTGCTCTTTTTAACAATTTTCTGAAGTTCAATTGTGATTTGTTACTGTTTAGGAATATGATATTTGAACCAATCAGGTGCTCTATGTGTACCTGGAACGCATGACACTTTTGCCTGCGGCACTTTGACGCACTCAATATACTCGATGTAACACTTTAATCTATTTAATCTAGGCAAAGACAAGTAGATGGAGATTTTACGTGATATCCTGCATCATAGTCCAGTGTAGATTTAACAATGACAGCACCAGATGTTTGATCAAAGCAGAAAACATTTCCACAATCAGCTGGGAATGAATTGTTGCTTTCGATCTTGTACTAGTATTTAAAAGAATCAAATGATTAGTTTGAAATGCAACATAATACAATGCAGGCATGAAAACAAACAAACAGACATATTCAACACTTAAACATTTGTCTCAGCATAAGTTTAATATATAATGAATTATGAGAACCCGCATAAAATGCTCAACTCATTTAAAAGGTACCTGGATCTGCATCTGAAGCACTGTAACCTGCAAGGCTACGGACCAGGTGCTGGTAAATGGGATTAAAATGAGCGGCTAGTTTCTTTTTTCTCTTTTTGTCCAGGTGCAGACATGATGGTCTGAATGGCCTCTTTCTGCACCATAACCTTCTATGGTTCTATGGTTCTATATCTTTCTCTCGCACATACAAAACAAATAGAAACATCCTGAGGTAGACATTAATCTTGGGGAGTGGTATAAATCAGACCGTGTTCCATTAGCCAGCCTGTGATATACCTCACCTGATGTTCAATTCCATTGACTGAACTAGAACTGAATATCAAGCAGTTTGTAAAACAGGCAGTCAATGTGATACCACCCTTTAGTGCCGATGCCTAAGGTCTATTTTGACCCTACCTCTCTTCACAACAAACCCAAGAATAATAGATAACGCAACAGGCCATTCAAAAAGTGGCGATGTCTCCATCTCTGAGACCTACAGGAAAGTCCCACTTAATCACTGATTTGTACTGAGCTGGCTGATCTTGGCCAAGGCAGCATTTGGATGTAACAAGTGGTTACACAGCTACTGAATATTGGCTGGGATTTCCTGCCTGGTGGAAGTTGTTGCTCCTCAAATTTCTTTTTGACTTCCACATTTATGACAATATTGGCCTAACAAATTAAGCAGTTTTCGTTTGGCTCGGAATGAACAAGAATGCAACATATGACAAAAACCATTCAAGTATGCTGGGTATGTGGCTTTATGTTTTGGATGTAGTTATCCCCAAATGTTTACAAGTCTCCAGCCAACCACAACACATGCCCATATATTACTTCATAATGAAAGGCTGACTTGATTATTAGATCAAAGAAGAATTTTCTTGTTCTCCCAGGCCAGGTAGATCTTGTTAGATCAGTTGAATATTACAGAAAATCTAACTTATTTTAACCTTAAACAAAAACGGGTAATGTTGGAAAAACTCAGCGGGTCTAGCAGCATCTGTGGAGAGAGAAACAGAGTTAATGTTTCGAGTCCGTATGACCCTGCTTCAGAGCTCTGAAGGGTCATACGGACTCGAAACATTAACTCTGTTTCTCTCTCCACAGATGCTGTCAGACCTGCTGAGATTTTCCAGCATTTTCTGTTTTTGTTTCAGATTTACAGCATCCACAGTATTTTGCTTTTATTTTAACCTTAGTTACTTTCTAATTAAATATACAACTGGGTTTCTTTTAACTTTTGTTCCAAGGGCTAACAAGACAGAAAACATTGACAGTGAAACTATGCTTCAGGTTTATGCACTAGAAATTGATACCTTAGTGATTATTGAAGGGTCACCTCCAACTAATAATTTAATTAAAATTTATTTTTTGTAATTATAACATTTTGATGAAAAATGAAATTTTGTCTCATTGCATTTTTTTTCATTCACTCATAGGATGTGGGCATCGCTGGCTAAGCCAGCATTTGTTGCTCATCCCTAGTTGCCCTTGAGAAGGTGGTGGTGAGCTGCCCTCTTCAACCGCTGCAGTCCATGTGGTGTAGGTACACCCACTGTGCTGTTAGGGAGGGTGTTCCAGGATTTTGACCCAACAACAGTGAAGGAACGGGGATATGTTTCCAAGTCAGGGCAGTGAGTTGCTTGGAGGGGAACTTCCAGATGGTGGTGTTCCCATCTATCCGCTGCCCTTGTCCTTCTAGATGGTAACGGTTGTGTGTTTGGAAGGTGTTATCTAAGGAGCCTTGGTGAGTTCTTGCAGTGCATCTTGCTTCCACTGTGCGACAGTGGTGGAGGGAGTGAATGTTTGTGGATGGGGTGCCAATCAAGTGGGCTGCTTTGTGAAAATGTCATTATTTATATCATTACGTTTGTGAAATGCGTCGATTCCAAGATTTATGCAAAGTTACCAAAGAGAATAGTCGCTGTTCATCAAAGCCTTGGGGAGAAAAATGGCAATGTCTGTTCTAAATTTCCAATATATGTACTATTTTGTCAAATTATAAAAGTCATTCTGATAATGACAATGCACAATAAAACCATACTGTACATTAGAACTATGCAGGAAAAGGTACCTACTTTCAGAATATCCCCAACATCTTCATCTTCAGCATGGATGGTGTAGATAACAGAGCCTATGGTAACATTCTCAGCAACATCCACAGAGTCTAATAAAATAATTTTATTTTTTTCAGACATACAGTGGCAATGGATGTAAAACCTTTGCTTTTTTTTTGTTCTGACATCTACATCCTTCTCCTCATCCCCTCTTGAATGGTCTCTGGCCACTTCTTCTCTTCACCCCCTACCATCTCATGTTAATTAGGACAAGGAAAAGGATCACGATACCGCAGCCTACTTCCCTCCCCTCCCCCATTGTCTGCATTGATCCAGCAAATTAACAGGTAAAAGGTGGTAGAGATCTGTGGACCTGTGTAAAAGGCCTGCTGATGCCCTCTTTGGAACATTTCTGTTCCCCATAAATGTTCCTTGCCTCTTCGGGTGTGCTGCAGCACTGTCGGTCTTTCCACCAACAGCAGCCAGCTCTGCCTTCAGGCAAAGGTGCTCCACCTGAATAACTAATAACTCCTGACCAAGGAAAATGGGTTGGGATCATGCCAGGCTCCAACCAGCAGGTAGATGTCCCACCCCAACCTTTACTGGAGCTGTTAAAAGAAAATTTAGCCCTTTTAGCAAAGTGGATTTTTGTGATTAGTCTCTTTTCTTAGTTAATACCATTATGAGACTGCTAGTACCAATGTAAAGGGTTAACACACCAAGCAGTCTGTCAGCAGAAGCTGCCAACTCAAAGTAGTCATTTTTTCTGGGCAAAATAGACATCTTTCGTATGAAGTAAGTTTGGTTCAGCTGACACAATGGGGATCTATGGTGTTAATTAGCATATCAGCTCAAGAGGGACTGTTAGTCATAACTGTATTCACTGGGAGGTTCACTCGATTCCTCAGATAAGAGGGCTGACCTTTATGGAGAACTTGAGCAACTGGGCCTGCATTCGCTGGAGTTTCAAAGAATAAGAATTGATCTCATCGAAATGTATAAATTCCTTGAGGACTTGACAGGGTAGATGCTAAGAGCCTGTTTCCCCTGGCTGCAGAGTGTAGAACCAGGGGACATAATCTCAGGATAAGGGGTTGGCCACTTAGCACTGAGATGCTGAGAAATTCCTTCACTGAGAGGAAACGAAATCTTTAGAATTCTCTACCCCAGCGGGCAGTGAATGCTCAATCTTTGAGTATATTTAAGACTGAGATCGATATATCTTTGGACACTAAGGGAATCAAGGGATATGGAGATAGGCCAGAAAAGTGTTGAGATAGATGATCAACCAAGATCTAATTAAATGATGGAGCAGGTTCAAGTGGCCATAAGGCCTACTCTTGCTTTTATTTCTTATATTGTAATGTGTTTCTGTATGGCAAGAGATTACCCTGTTCTTCCTTGGGAGAATCACTGGGCTACCTGATCGGTGGGGGTGTTGTTCTGTTCAGTTTGCTTCTGGACGCCTCTAGTCACATATCAGAAGATCTTCAACCCAGGACCTTAATTGATTTCTGAGGGCAGATCACTCAGCTGACAAGTGACCATTGTGCAGTGCATGCTGTAGTGTCTAATGAGACCAGTGGCAAGGCCATGGCAATTTTGTCCGCTGGTCTCATTCAGATTGTATCAGAGAGCTGTCACCTCCAATGGCAGCACACTGGGACTGGACAAGGAGAATAATTGGGCGGTTCAGACACCAACCTAAAGTGAGTCAGGGGGCATGCGCAGTTGGTGGGTTGGGGGGAGCAAGAAGGTGGGGACCTTCCTCCTGGCTCCATATTAAGACAAGTAAAAACAAAACTTGTCTTTTGAAAGGCAGCCTCAAGTTGTGAGACTGCAGGTACATGCTGCAACCAGTCGCAATGCAATTTCATAAAGGAAATCCTTGCTGGGGTTACTGAACTGTGGAGCTATTGGTTAGAAATGTAAAGTTGGTGCAAAGCAAAACTGATTTACTCTGACACAACATGAAAGTGTAAATACAGCTTTAGTAATCAGCTTTAAATGTGTGTCTCATTGCCAGGTAGTGTTCCTTCTAAGGTGTGCATGTCATGCTGCAATCTGGGATTTACCACCCATTGAAACAAATGGACCACTCACAACTTTGTCAGGTCGTCAGGAGAAATTTTCAGCATAATTTAAGTCATAACTTTTAAAAATACCCATGGGCAAAAAAGTAGTACCCACAAGAGTTTGTAGCTTGCCCAGTACAAAGAAATGTAAAGGCAACATTGTAGCCCAGTGTACTACTTTTCTAAACTTACTTACTTGAACGAACAAAGTTGCCCAGCCCATAATCTGTACCTGAACACAATGTAAACCACTTTCCAAAGGAATGGTAGAACACTGACATAAATTCAAAAGCATACATTTGGTGTGCTTTGAATTTAAATGCAACTATAGAATCAGATCAGGTTAATTTTAATTGCATCTGCATTGACCACTACCCCACATATTCCCCACCCCTGCCATCCCCAGCCCCCTCCAATATGGGCTGCTTTTAAATTATGGAAAATATTACTACAGTAAAAATAAATGCAGAAAAAAAATTCAATGAAAATTGCTCCATTTATTCATTATAGATTGGGAGTTTCCTGGAATAAATGACATGAGGAAGGAGTTTGTTCATGGAGAACAGTCAATAGACATGGCTAAACAGGAGCCAGTAATTGGCTTCAGAAAGCATATAAATTAATTTTTTATAGTTAAAAGTGTGCATAGGTCGTACATGTTATAAATGACCACTGCAACTCCATGTCATTCCTCGTGGATAAGAACTAAAAAAGAAATAGTTAAGTACACAAGTAAAGGAAAGTAAAGAAATTTATCACCCCTCCCACTCTAGGCCTAGTGGGAGCAGAGAGGTAGGGTTGTAAATTAGGCTAGGGCCTACATATGCCGGGTCTTGGCCTTCCTCAGCAGTTGGCATGGAACTTGGCTTGGAGCAGAGCCTTGGCCCACCCAAACAGGGTCACTCATGTCAGAAATATTGTGGTGGGTATGGGGGAGGCGATGCTTGGGCTGAGAGTTTCCTCATTCTCAAGCTGATGGAATGGCAGCTGGTCGGAATGGCGAGTGGAGTCAGCTGACTGTCATCTGTAAGAGCACATCATTGGATGTGCACAAGACCCTCAAAGATATTGGGAATTTCAGGATGATTTAATTTTTATAAAGATGGTGAATGGGCACACTGGTAGCTTCTTTACAGGGAATCATGGCACCTTGCCCATTCTCCCAACCACCCAGGCCTGACATCCTACTCCCAGAACTCTTTGGCAGATGGATGACCAAGAGGTGTTTCTGCTGATAGCACCACCCGCTGGCATTATATAAATTGGGTGACAACACCACCCCACCCCTCACCCCCTTACTTCACATACCTTGGCATGGTCAGTGACAGAGGTCACTGACAGCCAATGGTTTTTCATATCATTAAACCTGTGCCACTCAAACAACCAAATTACACAAATTTAATCTTTACAACATAACATTGATTATACATTATTTCTATTGACTATTTAATTCTTAATTATTAAAAAATACTGAAAAGAAAATCCACCTGTTCCAGCAACAAACTTTGGCTCTTCACATTTGGGAGGTTCATTGACATTTCTAATGAAAGCTTTCAGAAACGTTGTATTGCCGTAATTATTTGTTGTGACTTCGATTTGCAGATGAAAAACTAACTTGATTTCAAGTTCAAAGTTAAACACTTTTGTTGTTATGATTTGACCAGTACCTAAAATAAAGACAAATATATACAACACTTGTCTTTAACAAACAAAGAGCTATTGGAACAGGTACTACAAATGATACACTGCTCAGAAAAGATCCTAAATTCCTTGTGAATTTAAGTACAATGAAAACAAAAACCACAAAAGGCCATTTGTGCAATGAAACCTTTCTCTTTCATAAACTGTGTAAAGGTTATCCATCAATGATCTTATCCACATAATTTTAAAGTTTTCTTTATGCTAACTACAGGTACAATTCATAAAATAACCACAAAACATCAACAACAACTTGCATTCATATGCTCATTTAGCATATTAAAGCATTCCAAGGCACTTCTGAAGTACATTATCAATTAAAACATGACATCGAGCTGCCCATGGTGCTGTTAGGACAGCTGACCAAAAGCTCAGTCAAAGAAGTAAAGGTGGAGGAGAGAGGTTTACAGAGGGACTTCCAGAGGCTAGGGTCCTGGGAACTGAAGGCACGGCTGCCAATGATCAGAGATATGCAAGAGGCCAGAGGGGTGCAGAGACCTCAGAGGATTGTAGGGCTGGAAGAGATATAGGACAGGGTAAAGCTATAGAGGGATTTGAAAGGGAAGATGAGAATTTTAAAAAAGGTATTGCTAGACTGGGAGCCAATGTTGGTCAGCAAGCAAACTAAATGCAACTTGCATTTCTATCGCCTTTAACACAGAACATGTCTGAAAATGCATTGCACAGGAAAAACAGACACCGCACAGTTGTGGAAGAGCTTGAGATGACATCTGAAACTGCCGCTGTTGTGTATCGCCCTGAGTAAGGCTGACAAATGCTCAACTGCAGGCAGCCATTATTAAACTAACTTTATTTGCCCCTCTCCAACAGAGAGGACAGCAGAGAGGCCAATGTAACAAAATGCTCAGATCTTGCAATATACGACAATACTTGACAAGATAATTTTTGAAGAAACTTTAAACTTAGAGATAGAAGTAGCATGGCAGAGGGATTCAGGGAGGGAGGTCCAGAGATGGAAGTAAATGGTCTTAGTAATTCGATTTAAAACTAGATTCAAGATAAAAAAGCACACAGATTATGCATCATCTGATTCATCTTGAATGAGCAGCTGGGAAGAAGTATGCTGTCAGGTCAAAAGGCAGAATGTTATTGGTAGGAGTCATATAAGATGGGTTTAATTTTACAATGTTTGCCTGGAGGAAGTTCTGACTCATCAACAACTTAGTAGGACTCAGAATTTTAGCAAACAAAACCAAAACAATGCCCTCAACTCGCCTCTAACCTGGCCATATCTGGGTTTTAGGGAGATGGGATTAGGGGCAGGATGCTACCCTGGTAGTGCTGAGCATTTCAGCGCACCTTTCACGCTGGCTGGCCATTAATCGGTCAGCCAGTGTGAAATCGCAGTCGAGGGCCGCTTGCAGGCAGCGGGCTGCGTCCCAGCCACTCCCAGGCCTGCCAACCATGCCCGCCCGCTGACCTCAAAATTCAGGCCCTGGGATTGGACCACCCTGGGGTCATGGGTCAGCGGGTTGGCTCACCACCACACTCTGGGAACAGATACCTCAACATGATTTGGGATCAGACCACCCCAGAAGTGGCCACCCTCCTCACGTGTCAGGATTCGGACACACCCCCAGGGTCAGACCATAATGTCCAGGCAGACAGCCTTACAACACAGTGGTAATGGAATCAAGAATTATGAGGGAGAGGTTGAGCTGGAGTCTGTCAGTGGACAACTGGAACTGACTATATACATATGGATAATGTTGTTGAGGGTTAACATCTAAATTAACAACGAAAGTGATGAAAAATGGAAACTTGGCAACTTCAGAGATGACCATGTGGTGAGAAGAGGCGACTGAGTGATAGCTGCACTGACAGGGCTAAGATAGGGGAGTGGAGCCACACAAGAACAGTCCAACATAGGAGGAGAGGTGACGATGAAGGATGAAGTGATCAACAACGTGAACTGCTGAGGAGGCCACATTATTGCATTGGCGGGAGTGGGCGTGGTGCGATTTCGAAACAAACGCAGCAATAACAGATTTAGCATTGTGACAGCCCATAAAGACCATAAGACCAAAAGACATAGGAGCAGAAATTAGGCCATTCGGCCCATCGAGTCTGCTCCGCCATTCAATCATGGCTGATAAGTTTCTCAACCCCATTATCCCGCCTTCTCCCCGTAACCTTTCATCCCCTCACCAATCAAGAACCTATCTATCTCGGTCTTAAAACCACTCAATGACCTGGCCTCCACAGCCTTCTGTGGCAATGAATTCCATTGATTCACCACTCTCTGGCTAAAGAAGTTTCTCCTCATCTCTGTTCTAAAAGGTCTTCCCTTTACTCTGAGGCTGTGCCCTCAGGTCCTAGTCTCTCCTACTAATGGAAACATCTTCCCCACGTCCACTCTATCCAGGCCTTTCAGTGTTCTGTAAGTTTCAATCAGATCCCCCCCTCATCCTTCTAAACTCCATCGAGTATAGACCCAGAGTCCTCAAACGTTCCTCATATGTTAAGCCTTTCATTCCTGGGATCATTCTCGTGAACCTCCTCTGGACCCTCTCCAGGGCCAGAACATCCTTTCTGAGATACGGGGCCCAAAATTACTCACAAGATTCTAAATCTGGTCTGACCAGAGCCTTATAAAGTCTGAGCAGCACATCCCTGCTTTTATATTCTAGTCCTCTCAAAATAAATGCCAACATTGCATTTGCCTTCCTAACTACCGACTCAACCTGCAAGTTAACCTTAAGAGAATCCTGGACTAGGACTCCCAAGTCCCTTTGCACTCCAGATTTCTGAATTCTCTCCCCATTTAGAAAATAGTCTATGCCTCTATTCTTCCTACCAAAGTGCATGACCTCACACTTCCCCACGTTGTATTCCATCTGCCACTTCTTTTCCCATTCACCTAACCTGTCCAAATCCTTCTGCAGCCTCCCCGCCTCCTCAATACTACCTGTCCCTCCACCTATCTTTGTATCATCTGCAAACTTAGCCAGAATGCCCTCAGTTCCTTCATCTAGATCATTAATGTATAAAGTGAAAAGTTGTGGTCCCAACACTGACCCATGCGGAACTCCACCAGTCACCGGCCGCCATCCTGAGAAGGACCCCCTTATCCCCACTCTCAGCCTCCTGCCAGACAGCCAATCTTCTATCCATGCTAGTAACTTGCCTCTAACACCATGGGCTCTTATCTTACTGAGCAGCCTCCTGTGCGGCACCTTGTCAAAGGCCTTCTGGTAGTCCAAGTAGATAACATCCATTGGCACTCCTTTGTCTAACCTACTCGTTACCTCCTCAAAGAATTCTAACAGATTTGTCAGGCATGACCTCCCCTTGATGAAACCATGCTGACTTTGCCCAATTTTACCATGCACTTCCAAGTATTCTGAAATCTCATCCTTAATAATGAACTCTAAAATCTTACCAACGACCGAGGTCAGGCTAATCGGCTTGTAATTTCCCGTCTTTTGCCTCACTCCCTTCTTAAACAGGGGGGTTACATTAGCGATTTTCCAGTCCTCTGGGACCCTCCCTGACTCCAGTGATTCCTCAAAGATCACCACTAACGCCTCCACTATCTCTTCAGCTATCTCCTTCAGAACTCTGGGGTGCAATCCATCTGGTCCAGGTGATTTATCCACCTTCAGACCTTTCAGTTTTCCTAGCACCTTCTCCTTGGTAATGGCCACCATACCTACCTCTGCCCCCTGACTCTCTTGAACTTTGGGGATGTTACTCATGTCTTCCACCGTGAAGACTGACGCAAAGTACTAATTCAGTTCCTCCGCTATTTCTATGTTCCCCACTACTACTTCTCCAGGGTCATTTTCCAATGGCCCAATGTCCACTTTTGCCTCTTTCTTACCCTTTATACATCTAAAAAAAACTCTTGCAATCTTCTTCTATATTACTGGCTAGTTTACCCTGATATGTAATCTTCTCCCTCCTTATTTCTTTTTTAGTTGTCCTCTGTTGGTCTTTGTAGGCTTCCCAATCCCCTGGTTTCCCACTGCTCTTCGCCGCATTGTATGCTTTCTCTTTAGCTTTTATGCTGTCCCTGGCTTCCCTTGTCAGCCATGGTTGCCTCGTCCTCCCTTTAGTATGCTTCTTCTTCCTAGGGATGAATTTTTGCTGTGTCTCCCAAATTACTCCCAGAAACTCCTGCCATTGCTGTTCCATTGTCTTTCCTGCTAGGCTCATCTCCCAGTCAATTCTGGCCAGCTCCTCCCTCATGTCTCTGTAGTTGCCCTTATTCAACTGTAATACTGTTATATCTGATTCCAGCTTTTTCCTCTCAAATTGCAGGGTAAATTCTATCATATTATGGTCACTTCCTCCTAAGGATTCTTTTACCTTAAGCTCCCTTATCAAATCTGCCTCATTACACATCACTAAATCTAGAATTGCCTGTTCCCTAGTGGGCTCCACCACAAGCTGCTCCAAAAAGCCATCTCGTAGACACTCCACAAATTCCTTTTCTTGGGATCCACTACCAACCTGATTTTCCCAGTCTACCTGCATATTGAAATCCCCCATGATCACTGTAACCTTGCCTTTCTTACACACCTTTTCTATCTCCTGGTGTATCTTGTGCCCCACATCCTGACTACTGTTCGGAGGCCTGTACATAACTCCCATTATGGTTTTTTCACCTTTGCGGTTCCTCAGCTCTACCCACTCAGATTCTACATCATCTGACCCTATGTCGTTTCTTGCTATCGATTTAATTTCATTTCTTACTAACAAAGCAACCCCACCCCCTCTGCCAACCTGCCTATCTTTTCGATAGGATGTATATCCTTGGATATTTAGCTCCCAATCCTGATCCCCTTGCAGTCATGTCTCCGTAATGCCCACCATATCATACCTGCCAATTTCAATCTGCGCCACAAGCCCCTACTCAATGTCAGCTCATTCGTGAGTTATTGCTAAACTAGTCCTAAAATTATTTTCAGGTGTCCCTAGCTGATGCCTATAAGGAGTGAAGCAATTATTCCTATGTTAAAATAAGGGTCTGGCACAGAAGAAAGACAGGTTTTCTAAATGTGTATGCGGAAATGTCTGATTCACTGGGTGCTAACCTCAATGGAGGCTATTCACCGTCAGAAAATGTTGCGGAAGTGGTGTTTAAAGGCATATTGGCTTCCAGAGAGGCAAGTCTTGTTTTGAATTAGATAGGTTGCTGGTGAATACTTTGGTGACTTTCAACAGCATTTTTGCCTTCTGCTTCACTGATCCAAACTCAGAGTGATTTTCGAGAGCTGCTGCAGTCTGTCAAAGGATTGCCTTCTTGAACATGGACATTCTTCTGGGGTTTATCTTTAGGCCTGCAACATGAGGAAGACAGGCTGCAAGAGAGGCATTGAGATTGAGAGCATTGGTAGGTGCTAGGAGGAGGGTGAAGGAGGACATTGCACCATAAGGCTGTACAGAGGAGCGTTGCATTAAGTGGTTCCAGTTCTCCAGGAGGCTCTACCACCTGCTCAGTTACATAAGAGTTGTCAGCCCAGCTACAAGGGGGTGCGGTTTACAGACTACCTTTGGCTGTGAGGATCACTGTAGCCCCAAAACATTTATGCAGCCAGCTCCTTTCAACATCGAGTAGGGGATGTCAGTAACACCTCTCCACTTTGAAGTGCACACTGCAATCAAATTGCCACAGATGTATTTGTTGCTCGGCACCAGGAATTCATCAGCTTCAAGGCTTTCAAACAGGAGAAAGACTGATGAGGGCTCTGCCACTAATCCACTGTAATCTCAGTAGAAGAACAGGCAGAACCCGTCCAAAAAAACAGTGTTAAGCACAATTTACTTCGCCTTCCTGCCGTTTCTGCACATCCTCCCCAGGTGGTCTGACAGACCCCTGCAGAAACTTGCTCTATATGTAACAGACAGGGAAGGCTAGCTACACACTCTGAACAAAGATCTAACAATCTGGAATGAACAGAAGGTCAAATTATTAAATCAGCGTCAAATGAGGGATAAATTCTATTAGGAGACACAGGTCAGCACTTGATAAATTAGCCACTAATTACTTACTTGAGATGATGTCAAATCCCTCAAATGGATCTAACATAGTGTAGACAGGAGGATCATTCACTTCAGCAGTACTATCTTTTACCGTAGATACCACTGTCCCAATAGGTTCATTTTCATTCACTGTTGCTGGATTGTGGTCAAATATTATTTCAGCCTGTTTTTCTTGGATACCTTAAAGAAGGGCATATTGCACTTAGAAAAAAAATAAATTCCAATCAAACAAATACAAAGGCATGGAGTACAACTCACTTTGGTAAATAATCAGCACAATAAAAAATATCAAGTGACGATGTGGTGAAAACATCTTAAAATATCCCTGAGAGAACAAGCTCTATGTGGTACTGATGGCCAGAAGGTGGTTGTATGTGACGGTCAAACAAACATTTAGTTGCTATGTTGGACAGGATCGTTTCTAGAGATGGAAATTAAAGATTAGGAAGGCGGTTTTCTATTTGTGCAGGGAATGTACACAAAGTTGCAAATAGCTGGCATCATATAACTGTTTACACAGTGTTAACACTAGCGTCTCTTAACTCTGGTGTCCGAAGGAATATTGTGAAACATTTTTAAGCTGGTTAGGAAATCAAAGAAAAGAAGTAAGTTAGGTCAATGGTAGAAAAATCAACGAGTAAAAGGAATATTTTGAAAGAAAGCCTTGACAATTATTCCAGAAGTATAGGAGTAGGTAGCTATGTTTCAGAGACCTAGGTGGTAAAGGTAGTTATGCAGGCTAAAGCTTCCAGATGAGTTATTATGACTTAAAATAGTAGAAGGAGGATGGGGATAGCTCCAAGCTTGTAGTAGGCCATCAGGCCAAATCAAAAAGGCATGATCATTCTTTGGAATGATCAGAAAAATATTTATGAACAGAAAATTCAAATAAAGGATTTTAAACCAATCCAATGTAAATTAGGAGTTCCCAGATGGCCTAGAATCCGAGCTGGTAAATCATAGAAATTATAACACAAGGAAGGCCATTGATCCCACTGAGCTTTCACCAATGGTAGCCCAATTACTGCAGGCCTTTCCCTGTAGTCATTTATAGCCATCCTTTTCGAATAATGATCCTATCCTAGTTTAAATGGTGTCACAGTTTCTGCATCAATAGCCAACTGTGGTCAAGCATACCTGTATGAAAAAAAAAGCCCTTCAATTTTCAAATGATAATCCTAAATCTAAATCTTATTATCAATTTGTCAAGCACTGGGAATAGGCTTTGTCAAATTATATCAATTTAGCTCAGTTGTCAGTATTTTCCACTCTTGAGTCAAGAGGGTTGTGTACTTTGAGCCCACAATTAAGGTTGCAGGCCATGGGATTGGGACTTTTTGCTCAAGGTAGTAATGCCCTTGTTTGTTCAGTATGTCCAAATCCCCTTCTGGTTGGTGGGGAGGCTGAGGGCAGAGCATAGCATCAGGTTTTGTCAGACATCCCTGAGCTGGAGTGCCCAATGCGAGTACCTTCTCAAAAATTAGGCTTACGGACCAAAGCACCCTGTCCCACTATCAGAAAACCTTCATGATAAAAGCAAAATACTGCGGATGCTGGAAATCTGAAACAAAAATAAAAATAAAAATAGCTGGAAAAACTCAGTAGGTCTGACAGCATCAGCGGAGTGGAATACAGTTAATGTTTCGAGTTTGTATGACTCTTCATCAGAACTTGATGAAGAGTCATATGGACTCAAAACGTTATCAAAAAACCTTCACTGGGCCTGCACCAACTACATGTGGTGGCACCTCAACACCCTCTTGTAAAGCCCCAGGAAAACTCCCAAGGCAGCGCAATGGACAGGAGATGTGATGCGGTATAATGGGTCTGGACTGGAAACAAGTCAACATGCTATCTTTTCCTCTAAGGGGTTGGAAAACAATTCCAGGTAACTTGAAATCCAGTAATCGCTCATCAATGACTAGCAAAATGACAGTAAAATTTTGAAAAGTCAAATCCCAGGGGAGCCACCTAAAAACTTAAGAACATAAGAAAATAGGAACAGGAGTAGACCATTCAGCCCCTCGAGCTTGCTCCGCCATTCAACAACATCATGGCTGATCTTCTTGTGTTTCGATTTCCACGTTCCCATCTAACCCCAATAGCCTTTGATTCCCTTGCCTAACAAGAATCTATCTACCTCTGCCTTAAAAATATTCAATGACCCTGCATCCACCACCTTCTGAGGCAGAGAATTCCAAAGTCGCACAACCCACTGTGAGAAGAAATTTCTCCTCATCTCTGTCCTAAAAGGGCGAACCCTAATTTTAAAACAGTGCCTCCTAGTTCTGGACTCACCCACAAGAGGAAACATCCTTTCGACATCCACCTTGTCAAGGCCGTTCAGGATCTTGTATACTTCAATCAAATCATCCCTCACTCTTCTAAACTCCAAAGGATATAAGCCCAGTCTATCCAGCCTTTCCTCATAAGACAACCCACTCATTTCAGGTATCAATCTAGTAAACCTCCTCTGAACCGCCTCCAATGCATTTACATCCTTCCTTAAATAAGGAGACCACAACTGCACACAGCATCTGAGGTGCGGTCCCACCAATGCCCTGTATAACTGAAGCATAACATCCTTACCTTTATGTTCAATCCCCCTCATAATAAAGGATAGCATTCTATTAGCCTTCTTAATTAATTGATGTACCTGCAAACTAACTTTTTGTGACTCATGTACTAGAACACCTAGATCCCTCTGCACCTCAGAATTATGCAGCCATTCTCCATTTAAGTAATACTCTGCTTTTTGTTCTTCCTGCCAAAGTGAACAACTTCACATCTTCCCACATTAAACTCCATTTGCCAGATCTTTGCCCACTCACTCAACCTATCTATAGCCATCTGCAACCTCCTCATGTCCTCTTCACAACATACTTTCCTACCTATCTTTGTGTCATCTGCAAATTTAGCTACCATGTCTTCACTCCACTCATCTAAGTCATTGATTGAGGCCCCAGTACAGACCCCTGTGGGAATCCACTTGTCACATCCTGCCAATCAGAAAAAGACCCATTTAAGCATGCTCTGTTTGCTGCCAGCCAGCCAATTTTCTATCCATGCTAATGTGTTACCCCCTACACCATGCTTTTTTTTTTTCCGTAATAATTTTTGATGTGGCACCTTATCAAATGCCTTCTGGAATTCCAAGTATAATACGTCCACAGGCTCCCCTTTATCAACTACGCATGTTACTCCTTCAAAAAACTCCAATAAATTGGTTAAACATGCTGACTCTTCCCTATTGCCCTGAGCTCTTCTAAGTGCCCAGCTATATGATCAATTCTAACATCTTCCCCAAGACAGACGTCAAGCTAACTGGCCTATAGTTTCCTGTTTTCTGCCTCCCTCCCTCTTGAATAGATTTGCTACTTTTCAATCTGATGGAACCTTTCCAGAATCTCGCTAATTTTGGAAAATTAACACCAGTGCATCAACTACCTCATTAACCATGTCTTTTAAGACCCTAGGATGTAGTCCATTGGGACCCGGAGACTTGCCAGCCTGCAGCTCCATCAATTTGCTCAGCACCATTTCCCTAGTGATTTCAATTGTATCAAGTTCCTCTCTCCCACTCACCACCTGATTTGCAGCTATTGCTGGAATGTTTTTTGTATCCCCTATAGTGAACACAGAAGCAAAATATTTGTTCATTTCTTTGTCCATTTCCTTATTATCTACTATTAATTCCCCACTGTCACTCTCTAGAGGACCAACACTCACTTTACATACTCTTTTCCTGTTTAAATACCTGTAGAAACTCTTGCTATCCATTTTTACATTTCTAGTTAGCTTCCTCTCATACTCTAATTTCTTTCTCCTGATTAACCTTTTAGTCATTCTCTGCTGTTCTTTATATTCTATCCAATCATCTGTCCTGCCACTCATCTCTGTGGAGTTGTAAGCTTTTTCCTTAAGTTTGATGCTTTCCTTAACATCTTTAGTTAACCATGGATGGTGGGTCATCCCTTTAGGATTTTTCTTTATACTAGGAATGTACTTATTCTGAATACTCTGAAATATACCCTTAAATATCTGCCACTGCTTCTCCATTGATCGATCCTCTAGCCTAGTTTCCCAGTTCACTTCAGCTAGCTCAGCTTTCATCCCCACATAGTTGCCCTTATTTAAGTTTAAGATGCTAGTATTAGACCCGCTCTTCTCCCTTTCAAACTGGATGTAAAATTCAAACATATTGTGGTCGCTGCTACCTAGGGGTGCCTTCACTCTGAGGTCATTAATTGATCCTGTCACATTACACAATATCAAGTCTAATATAACCTACTCTCTGGTTGGTTCCAGAACATACTACTTTAAGAAACTATCTTGAAAGCATTCTATGAACACCTCATCCAGGCTACTACTGACAATCTGATTTTTCCAATTTATTTGTAGATTAAAATCACCCATGATTATTGCTGTCCCTTTATCACAAGCACACAATATTTCCTCTTGTATACTTTGTCCTACACTGTGGTTACTGTTAGGGAGCCTGTAGACCACTCTCACTAGTGACTTTTTTCCCCTACTATTCCTCATCTCCACCCAAACCAATTCTACATCTTGATCTCCTGAACCAAAGTCATTTCCATCTATTGCAATATTAAGGACCCAATCTTTGTCGTCCTGTAACCACATCCCCGTAATTGCTATCAGATCATACTTATTTACTTCAATGTGGACCATCAATTCATTTAATTTGTTATGAATAATCTGTGCATTCAGATAGAGAGCCTTCAGTTTTGTCTTTTTGTTACCTTTGTAACATCTAGTCTTGACTGTTGATGTGTTCTTAGGTTTTTTTCTCTCTGTCTCTTCCTGCCATTCTCTGACCCTCATTTCTCATATTACTATTTTGCTCTCCTGTCTCGACTCTACACCTTGAATTGCTACCTCTACCCAAACTTGATCCCCCACCCCTTGTATTAAGCGGAGCTTTATGATAGCCAAGGAGGCCCCATTCCCATGTGAATGTATCTCTATGTAACCCGATATACCTACAAATGCGGTCTGTGTCAGAAACAACACATTCAAATGCCAAATGAAAACACAGTAAAGCAGTAAATGTGTGAAAAAGTGTTTATTTTATTTGTTCACATCTTACAATGACCTGAACCTTGCCAAAGATCTGGGCTTTGCATTGAAAAAGGCCTGCGGTCATCCAGGCAGTTTTGTTAGCCTTGTACTGCATGGGTAATGTCTTGGCATTCACAAAGTAACGTGGTTTCTTGGGCTTACCTATCGCAGGAAGCAGCAGCTTTTCAGTGTCATCCATGTCGGTAGCAGTGACATGTTCCTTGCTCCACTTTCCACCATTACATGTTTCACCTTTAAATATCAAAGAGCAGCCTGGCAAAAAATGGTAAAACAGTCCGGTTTCATCCTTGTTAAATATGTCTCTTGGTGCAAACTTGTTCAAGACGCGGACAAGGCCATTTTGAAGCCAATCATTTGTCATTGCTGCCGTAGCTCCACATCCTCACCACTAACCATCTGTAAGGCGATGCCATGTCTTACCTTGAATCAATCCCTCCATCTGTCACTGCAGGGGAACTCCACATGGCCCAGCTTCTTTACTGGGTGACTCCCCTTTCCTGCAGGATTGGACAAGACATGGGCTCGTTCTCTGTTCCGGCTGCTTTGAACCATGGTAGCAGAGCTCCTTCAGCATCGGGATTTGCAGCCATTCTCATCCTCTCCCTTGCTGGAGAGAATGCCTGTGTGCTGAACTGTTCCAAAATGTTCACCTTGTGTTTCATAATGCTGGACAAACTTGAAGGGATTTGGAGTATGGGATTTGCTATTCTGCCGGCAGGAATGGTTGATGACTTTGACATAACCAAAATTTTGTTTCATCCAAGTTGGACTCATTGCGATTTCGTTGTATAATAATCATAACAAAAAAACTTTAGAAATACCTGCATGAAAATAACCTAGGTGAGAGCAGTTAACGCAATTTCAGGAGGGGAAACTCACTCCTGACCAATCTCTTGACTTTTTGTAGCCAATGGGAGGTTTGATAATATGGTTAGTGCATCTAGACATCATCTAATAAAGTTCCTCATGAAATGGAAAACTTGGGTAAGTTACTGGTAAAATAGAGAGAATTAAGGATTAAGGCAAGGGAACCAATGTCAGTCTGGAGGATGGACAACGTGGAGTTTCTAACATATGTAACTGATCTGGATTCAGAAACACGTTGAAAATTGGCAAAATTCAAGATGATTGCAAAGTATTGAGGGAGAGCAAAGGAATTGCATCTGACAAAGCAGTCAAAGAATTAAAATTCGAAAGACCTACAATGCAAAGAAATTCAATTAAGATACAGTCAAGGTAACACAAGTTGGAAAATATACTAAATGAATAGCATTGAACTACCACAGGGAAAGGCTGAGAGGGGCTAAAAGTAAACTAAATACTCCCTAGCAGAGTTTGTCTACTTCTGCACATGCTAGCCCTTGCTTTCAACATCAAGTGCACCTTGATCATAAATTCTATAGCTAGGTGCATACAAAAGCTCACCCTGCTATGTTGTAACAATGTGCCACAGTGCCAACCTCAGGAACGTGTCTCCCCCAAGCCCCCACCCCAATCCCCACTGCATCAGTGTGATGATCTTTCCTATTTCCACACCTATAGTCAAGTTGCATGACACGGCCAATTAACAATCTATATAAGCACAGCCAATTTTTTATTGATTATGTAGATATGATTCATGACTCTTAAAATGGAAAATACTTAAGGGGCATAGCATTCTCTATCTAATGCCATGACACTTAGTTGCATCCAAACAGATGTGGACAACTCCACTTTCTGATTATAGGATGCTGTTAGGTACTCTTATTTCATTATTAGATAAAATATAATTTGTGCACAATATTGACCAAAACTGAAACAAATGAATTAAATTATATTACTATGGTGCACTCGTAAGATTGTACCACTCTTGTGGTAGGAATAAAAATAATTCTACACATCAGCGCAGCTTACCAAATATCTGATCAAATCCATTCCAAGGCATGTAACAGACAATTAATTATATACAGCAATTAGTGTTAAAAGGGCAATTCTTTATAAATGATGGCAGAATGCCCATTTTGAGCACTTAGCAATCATCACTATAGTTTGAGCTTTTATTGATGAAATTCTAAAATCACAGCATGTATTTTGATTCTTTACAGATTGCTGATATTTTGTTGTGTGTCCCTCATTGGAGAGCAAATGTATACACCACACTGAAGAATTTAACATACGTCTATAATATATTAAATATCTCAATGTGAGTACGCTTTGTATTATCACAATCACTTCCTGCGCCATGGTTTTACCGTGCTTGCACACATTTCTATCACACCTTGGTAATGCCTGGCTGCCTGTTGTGCTTGCGTATCTGCTTAATGCCTAGCAACACAAAGTTTGCTTTCAATACTTACCATTATTTACTTTTTAGGCCCCCTAGGCGGCCTAACAATAGATGGTTCTGGCGCTCCTTTGAGCAGCAACTTGCAGCTCCATTTCTGTTGGTGCCACTGTTAGGTTTTGGGTAAACTTTCCTTTGCCAAACATCTGGGCCCTCCGATATTCGAACAGCACAAACCAACAAATAAGAAATATAAGCACAAATAGGACTGAGTGATCTGGGCTTTGTGGGCTGCAGGTTTCAGGGGCTGCATGTAGCCTATAGACTCTAGGATGACCTACTGAATCAGTGCAGAAGGAACACTGTTGAAAGGGTATTTCCACTGGAATGGAGGAGTTGTAATGTTTTCTGGTCTGCTAGTGTGTGTGCATCAGGTAAGTACAGCAATGTCACACATTCATTGAATGGGATTTTGCAATAGGAATTAACAGTGAGGCTATCAGTGCCTACTGTTGTTAAGGAGTAAATTGGACAGTAATTTCCAGAGTCCAAATATGCAAGTTAAACTCAGAAATCAGGAAGCGGTTGTCCAAACTTCCCTGCTTGTCCTTAAGTTTCACTATATTGGTACCTTTCCAAGGGACATGTCATTCACATGTAATGGCGTGATGTTGCAGTACTTATGTGATAGATCACCACTAATCACACCAGAAAAAGTTAGGGCTTGTTCATTCAAATGCAAGTGAATTGTTATGAAGTAGTGAGTATTAATTACTAAAAAACAACCTCTCTGGCACTGCATGTTCAGTCTCATTTCTTCAAATTGTAATTATTGTTGGAGATTTTTTAAAAATTTAAATTAACCTCTTGGTTTTAACGCAGAATTTCTCAGTAAAGATTCCTCAATTTGATTGGTTGAGTGGTCACACATTGCTTGCCCTGTTCACAAATGTCCCAGACCTACTCTAGAGGGAACCATGCTATCTCAGCTCTCTATTTCCTGCAAATCGCAGTGTAAAAGCCCACAGAAATATTGTGGACAAGTGTAAATGCAGTGACCGATGAGTACCGTTTTTCTTTTACCGCTGACTGCAAAATCTGGACCAATTTGAGTCTCTTGGCAAGATACCATTATCATGCAAGTTGGGGAGGCGGTGTCATAGTGGTATTGTCACCAGACTAGTATTCTAGAGACCCAGGGTAATGCTCTGGGGACCAGGGTTTGAATCCCACCACGGCAGATGGTGAAATTTGAATTCAATAAATATCTGGAATTAAAAGTCTGATGATGACCATGAAACCATTGCTGATTGTTGTAAAAACCCATCTAGTTCATTAATGTCCTTTAGGGAAGGAAATCTGCCATTCTTACCTGGTCTAGCCTACATGTGACTCCAGGCCCACAGCAATGTGGCTGACTCTTAAATGCCCTGTGATCAAGGGCAATTAGGGATGGGCAATGAATGTTGGCCTAGCCAGAGATGCCCACATCCCATGAATGAATAAAAAAAAGTTGAGGAAGAGCAGACTTCCTCAAAGACCAACTTCCTGATTTATGCATTTAACTGCAGAAGTACAGTTGCTATCCAACTTACCAGTACTTGTTAAAAATGGTGAGTGCTATTCACCTCACCATTACTTCTACCACAAATTCCAGCCCATTGCATTTTTGCCATTTAATTTAGCAGGGTAGGATCCATATTACATCCATGAAGATATCACAGATGCTCAAGAACTTTATTTTCAAACTGTTACTGTTTACTTCAGTGTTAAAATGCATGAACTGGAAACATATAAAATTGTTGTCCTAGGGACAGGAATTGTCTAATGGTCTGAAGGCTAACATTTGCTTACGAAAAAAAATGGCCTGCTTTTGTTTACAGCGTATCAAAAAAACCCTAGAAACAGCAAATAAACAGTTCACGTCAGCCATTTGCTCACCTGCTTAATGCCTTCATCTACACAAGAAGAGCAATTTCCAGAATTAATTGACATGTTTTAACTTTTATTCATTCAAAATGCCTTAGCAAGGCATTTATTGCATGTAAAAGGGCCAACTTATTAATATGAAAAGGAGACCAAAAATATTAGACATTCACAATAGCTCAACCAGCATCTGAAAACAGAAGACTGGTTAAAGATTCAGGTATAGTTCCTTCATCAATGCTAGAAAGTGAAGTCATTTTACACATCTGATCAATAAGCTTGTTAACTTCCTTAAATTCTCCAGTATGTGAAGACTTTGTGAAATAGACAATGGAGTATATTGTCCTTTGGGCATAAATTTTAGAAGCTTATTCACTTAGCTGCCATCTGTTGCATACACAATTCACCAAAAAAATAGACAATTTTGCACAGGAACTAGATGTGCTTTATATACGAGTTGACTGAGAAATGTACGCACCCTAATGCAAATAATATTCATGGAGGTGATCAAAAGTATTGAACAAAATATGAAGTTATAAAAAAACAATAAACCACTACTCTCTTAGGAATCCCTGGCATGGTTGGTGAGTTGTTTATTTGAAGGATTTACCAAAATTGCAACCCTGTTTTACATTCATATTTTACCCACAGGCATTGAAAGTTGGTGTGCTATCATATAATTAGCAGGACCACATTTGTCTTCTATGTCCTGTCATAGCCCCTTTAATGCATTCCAGTATATACCACAATGGACCACAAGTTACTTATATGGTGTTTTTGACTTTGAAAACATCCCAAGGCGCTTTACAAAGAACACATCAGACAATATGGGGAACCAAGGGCTAGTGAGAGCAAGGAACTTAAAGTAATTAATATTAGTAATGGAGACAAGCCCAGGTAACATGGTTACCATGGAGACAGGGGCCCAGCTCAGAACTTATTGAAAGTAAGGTGCAAGTTTTAACACCTGGACACAAAAGAGGAGGCAGTCAGGAAGAGAGACTTTTGGGGAAGAAGACCCATAACAAGTGCTGCAATGCCAAAGCAGGGAAAAGGAAAAGCCTGCTTTCAGGTTACCCACCAAGCAGAGTGCTGGTGAGGACAAATCCCCCATTCAAAGAAACAAAGCTTGTGGAGGCTAAAAGATCAAGCAGTTACCAGAGGATGCTTTGCTTTTGGAAGTCCATTCGAGTATGCTCGGAAGATTAAGTGAAGGGCTTTCGTTTAAAAGGATGCAGGAAGATTTATACTAATGGGGCAGGGAGAAGAGATGCTGTTAAAGCTGGAAGGAGTTTGGGACTTTAAACAAAATACTACATTTCTGCTGAAAGTGTGGTGTAATGCATAAATGTGGCGTGGTGTTTTCAGTTGTGTTAAGAAATTAATAGGGAATACCTTTTCTGTAATTTAATGTATTAGTTGCCTACCAAGTAATGTTTCGCCAATATTGATTTTAGTTTGCTTGTTCCAGTAAAAGTCTTAAAACACAAAGTCTTGTGCAAATTCCTTTGCATTGGTAATGGGAAAATCATATCTCTATTTAAGAATTATCAGTCTCATTGGGGATTGTTAGAAAACGTCAACAAAACCCCTGTTCCTGATGGCCTACAGCCTAGAGTTCTAAAAGAGGTGACTGCAGAGGTAGTAGATGCATGGATTTTGATCTTCCAGAATTCCCTAGATTCTAGAATGGTCCCCATGAATTGGAAGCTAGCAAATGTAACCCCGCTGTTCAAGAAAGTTGGGGGTGGAGGGCAAGGGGGGGAAAAAGAGATTAATCAGGGAACTGTATGCCAATTAGCCTGATATCAGTTATCGGGAAAATGCTAGAATCTATTATTAAGGATGTGGTAACAAAGCACTTGGAAAAGGACATGGTTAAGTAAAGACGCTATGGTTTTATAATATGGAAATCATGTTTAACAAATCTATTAGAGCTCTTAGCTCTTTAATTAGCAGGGTAGTTAAGAGGGAACCAATGAATATAGTGGGCTGTAACCTCAGAAAGTGCTGGCCTGCAGAAATTGGAAGAAATAAATACATACTTGCCTGGTCTTGAAAACAACATTGACACTTCCATTCTTCAGAGCTGCTTGGGGCCTGCATTGAGAGACTCCTCGCAGGCCCCAGTGAAGTCTAGATCCAGTGTATTCAAGGAGGCCGCACCCACTTTTTTACAGCACTTGCTGCCGTAAAGCAGGTAAGTTTAAAGGGCCAGGGAAATTGACAGGCCAGGGAGAGGGTAAGTGTCTCAGCTAAGTACACAGGATTTGGGGGTTGGGGGTGTCCGGGTGTTGGGAGGGGTTGGTCTGGGGGTTTGGGGGGTTGGTTTTGGGGGGGCTCCGACGTCATGAGAGTGGGGTCTGAGGTTCAGGGAGGGTCCGAGGATGTGGCGGGGGTCAGAGGTCAGAGGGGTTGGGGGTTCCAAGGTTGCAGAGGGATGGTGGGGGGGGGGGGGTGGGGGGAGGTGGTTGAGGAGGTCCAAGGTTAGGAAGGGGGTTGGTGGGGTCCGAGGTCAGGGACGGGGTTTGGTGGGGTCCCAGGTCGTGGGTGTGGTTGGGGGGGGTTGAGGAGGGAACCAAGGGGAGGGGTTGTCCAAGGTGGGGGGGTGGGGTCTGAGGGGGGACAGGTGT
This sequence comes from Cetorhinus maximus, assembly GCF_964194155.1. Lineage (NCBI taxonomy): Eukaryota > Metazoa > Chordata > Chondrichthyes > Lamniformes > Cetorhinidae > Cetorhinus > Cetorhinus maximus. The sequence continues at coordinate 29,600,767 of NC_135890.1, forward strand.
CCGAGGTGGTGGGGGGGGTGGGGTTGGGTGGAGAGGGCTGGTTGGGGAGTCCAAGTGGTCAGGGGGTTGTGTCTGGGGGGTCCAAGGTTGGGGTGGGTGGTTGTGGGATCCGAGGTTGGGGGTGTGGTTGGGGGGGTCTGAGGTCGGGAGGGGGAGGTGGGGGTTGTTGGATATTGGGTTGGGGGGGAGGAGTGTCCCATTGGTGGGTGGGGGCTCAGGGTCAGGGGCGTGGGGGAGTCCCGTTGGGTCAGTCTGGGCCTTTACAAGAGTTACTCAGAAGATAGAAGAAGTTTTAATTCTTATAACTTTTTCTGGGTAACTATTGGTGTAACCCTGGCAGAACCATCTGAAGTTCGTGATTTAAATCGCATTTTTGGATGGTTCCCAGAGAGGGCAATTGTCCAGAGGAAGTGAACACTTCTGGGCAATTGCCGTGCAAACCCTTACTTGGGAACTTGCCAGGGGGATTCCCCAGTGCATCTTTGGAGTACCCCCCAAATCTGGCGCTGAGCAGCGTGGAAGTTATGGGCCAGTAAATTTAGATTTTCAAAACGCACTCAATAAGGTGCCACGCAAGTGGTTGTTACACACGATTAGGGGTAATGGAATTGGAGATAATATATAAGCATGAAATGAAGATTTGTAAACAGACAGGAACCAGAGAGTAAGAATAAATGGGCCATTTTGGAGATGGCAGGATGTAACAAGTGGAATGCCATAAGAATAAGTGCCTGAGCTTCATTTATTTAAAATCCATATCAATGACACAGATGAAGGAACCAAGTGTAATGTTATCCAGGTTGGCTGATGATTCAAAGCTAGGAGGGAAAGTAAGTGGGGACACAAAGGCCCATACTTTATCATGGGCTTTGGGACCAAATGGGGCCCCAAGCCCGCACCTGGCAGAAACGTGCACACTGGCACTATCTTACCACAGGCATCCTCCTAATTGGCGGTCCCTGCATTCGCCCTCCTATTAAGGATGGTGGATGGGCTTCTGCTGTTGCTGGCCCAATCGGAAGGCTGGAATCTCTGGAGCCTTCACAGCATCACTGGGAGAAGTGGGCCCTGCTGAGACAGGTCCGGGACTGCGAAAATGCCTCAACATGGAGAATCCCTCGGACACGGTCATGAAATTAAAAACAGATGGGGATTGAAGCCAGTAAAATCCTTCAGAGTGGTGGGGGAACCTCTATCTTCTAAAAACCATTCCAGTTCTAAACAACTGGTTCAACAGTTCAGTTGGCGTGTCAAAGATCTCAAATAACATGTCAATGTAATCAGGACTATCAGGACCAGGTACTGAGCAATTGTCAGTACCACAAAGTCCATTTGTTCCCAGGGATGATGACTGATGTCGTGTCCACCACTGGTGGTCTCCCAATTTGTTTACTGTTTTTTTTCAATTTGAGCATTATCTTGGTGCAACTTAACTAGGTGTTTCTGGAATGTATTACTTCTTTCAATGGTGGGTCTTAAAATAAGAGACAGGGATGGAATTGGGTATCCTAATTTCACAATGGCTTCTAAAGCCTCTTGTTGTAGGTCAATATTCACTTGTAATTGGGTTATGTTATGAATTCTTACGGGAATTAATTGGACATTTCGTACTGGAGTCATTCATATGGCTTAAAACAAAAGGCTAGCTATTTGCTCTGACAGGTGTCTAGACCATGCATGCATTAGGTAGCAAAGATGGTCGCACAATATCATCCCTGAACTAAGTGCTGCTCCAGGTGTGATTGTCCCTCCATTTTTGCACTTGAAAGGTGAAAGTATGTGACTGTTTAGCAACAGTGAACCACCACACTGGTATTCCTGGCTCCAGATAATCACACTTACACATCCTGAATCCCTTGTTTTTATTACAGTCTAGAGTAGGGGCTTTCCAGGCTGGGCCTTACTCTATCAGGTAACGTGGATGATCTTCATATTGTTTGTTTACTTTTCCTTTCTTGAATCCGTTTGATTCAACCTTAAACACTTATTTGTTCTTTCTAATTGGAGCAGCCACATGACCACACCAGGGCTGTGCTTCCCAAAATTTTTTCTGTTGTGGCCCCATTTTAATGCTTCACGCTTGTTGCCATCCCAGGGTGAAAACTGGGAAGGCAGGGGGAGAGTTTGCGAGCAGGGTGAGGATTCAAACAGCAGTGATAGAGGCACAAAAGAACAACTAAGACACCCAACATTTTACAGGTTCTGTTGGTGTCAGTGATCAGACCTCAAAGTTTATTGGATTAGGCCTCACCCATCGGTAAAAAAACACGCACATTTAAAGGGGCCTCGTGACTAATCACAGCACTAGCAAGTCTGAGTCTTCACTCTACAGCCATGAATGCTGCCTCAGAGTTTGTGACGCCAATTGCTCATCTCATCGGATGTTGCAACCCACATTTTGGGAACCCCTGCATTTAGGGAGCTTCTGGAGTTTAATAATCAGTGCCCTCCCCACCTGGGAAGGACAATTTGGCATAATTAAGGCAACCCATGTTTCTTCATTCAGTGGATTACAAATCTTCAGAATTCATTTTACCTGAGGGCTGTGGTGCTCAGTCAATGAAAATATTCAAGGCTGAAATCAATAGATTTATGGGCAGTAAAGGAATCAAGGGATCCTGTTGTGTGAAGAAAGAAATTTTACACCTAGCACCATCATACTCAGCAAAATGTACCTTTGAAATGTGCTTAGTACTGTTCAAGATGATCCAGTCAGGACAGAATGATCCAGCATAGGGGGCTATTTGACACTGTACTGGTGTGAAGCCAAAAGCCCCGGAATAGGTAGCTGGTTGTCAAGTTACTGGAATGTATTCAAACTCATAAAACCTGTTCCAGTTAAGTGTCTGATCAATGGTCATTTTCAGGATGTTGATGGTGGGGATAATGGTGATGTTGTTGAATGTCAAGAAGAAGAGGTCAGCCACTCTTGTTGGAGGTGGTCATTGCTTGGCATTTGTGTAGTGCAAATGTTAATATCTTGCTACTTAATCAGCTCAAGCCTGAATGTTCTCTTGGGCTTCTTTGGGCATGCACGGTTTCAGTACTTGAGGAACTGCAACTGGAACTGAACACTGTGCAATCATCAGTGAACATTCTCACTTCTGACCTTATGATGGCAGGAAGGTCATTGATAAAGCATTTGAAGATGGTTGGGCCTAGGACACTACCCCGGGGAACTCCTGCAGTGATGTCCTGAAGCTGTCCAGTTTGTACAGGTCCCATCTTCCCCAGAATCAGTCCCAATGCCTCAGGAATCTAAATTCCTCCCTCCTACACCATCTCTCCAGCAGGGCGTTCATCCGGTCTATTCTCCTATTCTGATCTCGATAGCACGTGGCACTGGGAGTAATCCTGACATTACTACCTTTGAGGTCCTGTTTTTAACTTATTTCCTAGATCCCTATATTCTGCTTTCAGGACCTCATTCCTCTTTTTACCTATGTCGTTGGTACCGATATGGACCACAACATCTGACTGTTCACCGTCCTGTTTCAGAATGTCCTGCAACTACTGTGACATCCTTGGCCCTGGCACCAAGGAGGTAACATACCATCCTGGTGTCACATTTGTGGCCGCAGAAACATCTATCTGTTTCCCTTACAATAGCATCCCATATCCCTATTGCTCTCTCACTCTACCCTCCACCGCACCCACTCATGGTGCCACAAACTTGGCTCTTGCTGCACTCTCCTGAGAAACCATCTCCCCCAGCAATATCCAAAATGGAAAATCTGTTGGAGAGGGAAATGGGCCCAGGGGACTCCTGCACTGCTTGCCTAGTGTTTTTCCTCTGTCTGACAGTCGCCCATTCCCTTTTCTGCCTGTGCACTCTTTACCTGCGGTGTGACCGCCTCACAGTACATGCTATCCACGAAGATCTCATCCTTGCAGATGCTCCATAGTGACTCCAGCCACAGCTTCAGCTCGAAAATGTGGATTTCGAGCGCTGCAGTTGGAGACACCTCCTGCACACATGGTCACCCTGGACACTGGAAATGTCCCCGACTTCCCACATCACACAGGAGGAGCATTCCACTTGGCCTAGCTGCCGTGCCATGACTTATCCTTAAATTACTCCCTTTACTTTTACTTCCTCCAATTTAGAGGATATTAAGGACAGGAGAAATACTTACCAGGTCCTATTTACTAAGGCGCTGCCCTTCTTGCTGTGGAAAGGTAGAAAATAAAAGCTGAAGAAAACATCCATGAATCACAATCAATCACTTGGAAAGAGGTGATAAAAATGCTGCCCACAGATATTTATTTTTATCTCATTTCATCGTGGAAATTTCATCACGCCCTTGGGTGAGTTTTGATGAAAAATGTGAAGGCCGCCAACTGTAAGGTTGGGTGGGCAATGAAAAACCGGAGACAGCTGCGCTGTTAATGGGCTTAGCTGCCCTCTTAATTGTCGACGGGCACGCTTCTGACTTTTGTGCGCGCCTGCTCAGAGCCCAAAGCAGCACTCCAAAGCAGCAGCACAATGCTGTCTGAATCTAGCTTCTGAAAACCTGTTTAAGCCAAGTGACTAACTTATTAGCTGCAGCTGCAAGCAAAGCCTGTATAACCCCTGTTTTAAGGCTGGACTAAAACTCGCCTTCTCCTAACCCAAAGAGCAACTTTTAGTTAGTTGCTAAATTGAAAAAAGATTAGACTTTAGATAGAAATTAACCCTCAAAAGTCCCTCTCTCACCAGACTCCAACTGAAGCACTCTAATGCAGCCCAAAGCAGCGCTCCAGTGCACCCATATTGCACCTGCTTATTTCTCTTACATGTTATTACATTTGCATTATTAGCAGTGTGTCATAAACCACTGCACAACCACAATGAGATAATAATCCCGAGAATAGCTGATTCATTACTATTCATTTATATTAATGGAACAAAAAGCATTTGCATTGTTCCGCCAAACCTCAAATCACTCACGCCTCCTGTGGAACTTTTAGAGAAATTGGTATTTAGATCACGGACTAAGACATTTATTTCAAGTGATTCAGAGTCACTGGAAAGCTAAGTATTGTGTAGTTAAGTCATTCCATTGTATTAAGCAATGGAACCTCATTAAAAAACTTTTGGGCAGGATTTTCCTGTCATGTCAGTGACAGGTTTCGTGGCGGGCGGGAGTGGAAAATTCGGGGGGAGGCCAAAAATTGGAATTAGCCAGCGGGAAATCAGTCCAGAATTTTCCCCTCACCTCTTTCATTGCAGGCTGATGGCGGGTCGGGTTTCCTGCTGATCCATGTCGGGAATGCCGTTTGAATGCATTGCCATGTCATGAGTGCTCATTAAAAATACGTCTTGCCGGAATCATGTTCCCCCGAACAATTTTGCGTCATGCCAGCGGGAAATTAGACCGGTCTAAATCACATTTGGAAATGAGCGGTGTGCAGCTGTTGGCCTTCACTTCCCTCGTGACTTCGAGGTGAGTGCAGCGTCGGGCAAGCGTCCTGATGTCATCACGCGCTCACGCGATATTTCGCTGAGCAGGCGCGCACAAAAGTCAGAAGCGTGCCCGCCGACAATTAAGAGGGCAGCTAAGCCCATTAACAGCGCAACTGTCTCCGGTTTTTCATTGCCCACCCAACCTTACAGTTGGCGGCTGGGTGAATTGGCCAGGCGGCCTTCACATTTTTCATCAAAACTCACCCAAGGGCGTGATGAAATTTCCATGATGAAATGAGATAAAAATAAATATCTGTGGGCAGCATTTTTATCATTTCTATTTTCAGGTGATTGATTGTGATGCATGGATGTTTTCTTCGGCTTTTAAAACCTTTATTTTAGCTTTTTCAGGTCTGCAGCTCCGAGGCAACTGTCCGCCTTTAGGGGGTTTTCTTGCAGAGCTCACCCATTCCTGCGGAAATCTCACTGCCTGCCCCCCACCCTGGCAGCGCTGAGCTTTTCAAGGCGTGTTTCATGCTGACTGGCCGTTAATTGGCAAGCCAGTGTGAAATCGCGATCAGGGGCAGATTACGGTTGGGAGCCCGTTTCCCGGCCAGTACCAGGATCGCCGATCGGGTGTGCCCACCAAAGGTAAAACTCAGGCTTATGTGAAGTTCACACTTGATGAAGCTAACCAGGCTGCTAGATTTCTGGGGATTGCAGCTATCTCAGGCTCCCCTAGAGTACAGGGCGCAATCAATGTGGCTATGAGAGCTCCTCAGCATCAGCCCCTGATGTTCATTAACAGGAAAGGGTTCCATTCCCTGAATGTTCAACTGGTGTGCGATCATCAGAAGCATATCATGCATGTTTGTGCCAGGACCCTGGGAGTTGCCATGACCCATACATCCTGAGTCATTTCCAGGTGCCTCATGTATTCAAAGGGCCTCAGCGATTACAGGGCTGCTGCTTGGGGATAAGGGGTACCACCTACTTACGTGATGGCTCATGACACCTGTGCGTTGTCCTCTGAGTGCCTCAGAAGAGAGATACAATGCGGCGCATAAGGCAACATGACCCATCATCGAGCAAACCATTGCCATCCGGAAGATCCACTTCCAATTTGGGCTGCTCAGGAGAGGCTCTGCATACTTCTCCAGAGAGGGTGTCCCGCAACATCGTATGTGCTGCACTCTTCACAGCCTGGCCCTTCAAAGGGGGGATCCCTTGCCAGAGGGTGACGTGGGAGAGGCTGAGAGCTCCTCGGATGATGAAGAGCAGGAAGGACAGGGATCTGAAGAAGGAGATGAGGGTCAGCTTCCACGTGAGGATGCCATTGAAGAAGCACGACGTGGAAGACATGCCCGTGTCACACTGATAACACACAAGATAACCACAGGACACGGCCACATTCCTTCTGCCCCTTTGTGCTATGCCAATGCACTGAAAGGCCTTTACAACCTGTGACATTGAGAGCAAGTTCAGTATTTGGACTTGCACCTTCAATCGTCATGATTCAGCAAGCCCTAATCTTCAAAAGATCAGTGGTGAACCCTGTATTTGTGCGCTCTGGGAAGTGAAAGTTGGTACAACAGTGTAGACGCTGTATCAAAGGACTTGATGCAGTCATCATCACCTTGATGAGAAACTTCCAGCAGATGCTAAGATGCGCCCATGGTTGGAGAGACCATCATGGCGGCAAGCCCTGTGCTTTGGTACTACAAATGATAACAGCTTTCTAATTTGGAGAGACAATTACAGGAAACCCTTGAAGGCTAGTGAGGACGCCTAACTCTAGATTTATTTCTTGTAAGGAGTACGGTTGCCAAAGCTTTTTGCAGACACTTCCAGTAAAGAGTTTGACACATCTCCCTGACGTTGCACAAGAGTAGGATAACTATCATGAGTCAGCTACACATAACATGAATGTGAGGCTCATCAAGGGAGGTGATCACAGATGGGAGCATGATGCACCCTCACAATAAGAGGGCACATAGATGCATATGGATGATGCATTCAAATCACGAGATCATTCTCATGAATAGCAAATCTATTTACAAAGATGCATGATATAAATGGTGATTGAACACCTGCGACCCAGAACTGATGTCAAAGTTTCTTAATTTTTCTAACCCTACCACTATACCTAGGTGTATCCCCCACATCTGCAGCAGAGGTGGAGGCAGCCTGCTGACTGCTGCGCCCTGTTGCCTTTGGTCACTCTAGTGGACACTCTCTGGAGAGTTGAGAGCTGGAGGGCCCCAGTCTGCTTTGAGTGGCCTGCTGTCTGGCCGGTGAACTCTCCTCGACCTGTACTTCTGGAGGTGATGGGGCCACAGGCAGAGGGAATTGGGATTGGCTGGATACTCTCAGAGTCACCTGGCTGGATAGCCCTGGGGTTTCCAGCTGTTGATCTTCCTCCCTGTTAGTGCTCAAGAGCCCCTGCCTGACCCCCTGAGGAGAAGGGGCACCCGGACGGAGGTTAAGATGCCCAACCCCCCCATCTTGCCGGGCCACTTATGAATCCTCCCAATGTCTATAGCCACGGTCCCAAAGCCGGCAGGATCTGCTGGACCAAGGTCTCCAAGGTGGTCGCTACCCCTTCCCATGGAGACTTCAAGACGCTTGCAAGTTGGAGCCATGGCATCAAAGAGAACACAGGTGGAATCCTCCAACTTTCATTCTAGTCTGTTGACTGCCTCTTGAAACTCTACCTGATTTTCTGCTGCCTGTCGCTGCATCTCCAGCATGCTTGACAGGGCCATTTCCAGGCGCTCACTACCTGACTCGGGCTCAGTGGTGCCTAGTCTCCAGCAGTCCTCCGGGCGCCAGAGATGTGGGTTGTCACCGCCTCCACCTGCTGTGGAGTCATGTCCACGAGGTGTTCCCCAGAATGTGACCCCGAGCTAATCCACGGCAGTGTGTGTCTCTGCTCCATTCCTTCTCATCACATTCCACCCATTTGTCTTCATGCAGGCCAAGCTAGCCCACAATAAGAGGGACAGATCCCAAACCGGAGGATGGAGGGCCAACATCCTGGAGCTGACTAAATTCGTGGAGGATGCAGCCGAGTTGGCGGGCGAGGACAGAGATCATTCCTGGGGAAAGCAAGATCGGCCTCTCCCAGCAAGTCAGTACGGATAAGCTCTCTATGAGTTGATCACATCCTGACGTCCTCAGTGATATGCAACGTTATATTCAGCCTGTTCATGAACTAAATCAATCTGCTCACTCTTACAGGCACTAGCAGGTCCAGACAGACCTCCCGAGCCAACGTAAGGCCCAGCCCCCAGGTCAGCTCGGAGGAGGAAGTTGAGGAGTAATTGGAAGAAGACTCATCACAGCTTTCACCTGCACCCTCCTCCTGAACTGTGTTTTTTAAATTTTTTAAAGAAAATCATGCTTTGCTTTCTGATAATTCTAAGTTGCGCATGATCAAGAATGAACATCAAGCTGCCTGTTAGTAAAAAAGGACAGCTGATCATTTATGACATACTACTGAGAATGGAGCAGAGGTTGGGAAGCATGCATGTCCGCTGTGTGTGCCGAGCCCCCCCATTAAGGGCAGAGGATGGAGTTTGTGCAGCATGATAGATGAGATGTGGTGATGTTAAAGTGTCCATGAGACAACCAGTGCTGATGTATCCCCTGTTAACATTAAGTGAGATCCCTGACCAGTGCATGATGCCATTATGAGAGTGTGAGGATTGGAGTGAGCTGAAGGTAACTTACCTTCGCAGAACGGATGAGATCATCCCTCCTCTTCCTGCACTGGATGGCATTTCCTGGGCGTGTGCCTGACGAGCTGACCTCTCTTACAACCACCTCCCAGGCCAGCGAGGTGAGGCTGGTGGGCTTCCCAGAGCCTTTCCTCAGGTGGAGGGCATCCCAGTGCTGGTGGACTCCATTGATGAGGGCCAAGTCATTTGCTGAACCTGGGAACAGCTTTTTTCTTGGATGCAGCCATATCAAGGCATCTCCTCCACACAGCTGGCCTGGAGAGAGTGAGTGTGTGTGTTCAGGTGGTGTTTAAATATGGTACCTGGACCTTCGACCCCACTAGGTAGGCGCAAAGGGTGGATGAATCAGTGCTCACCCCGCCATCTGATTTGGAGAGCTACTTGCCCGTGCATAATTAATGAGCTTTCAAGCGTGAAATCAGGCACGAAATCCTGTCACACTGCCCAGCGGGAAATACCCGCCACCGCACTTGGAGTGGAATCGTCCGTGCCCATTGGCGTTGGGCGTGTTCGGTGGCATGAGCGGACAATATGTAAAGTGGTCAAAAATTGGTTTCACGACGTCGTGAAACCAGTTTACGATCGTCCACTCAGCCGTCGATGGTGACATAGTGGTAGCATCACTAGACTAATAGTCCAGAGGCTCAGGATAATATTCTGGAGACATGGGTTCAAATCTCACTGTGGCAGCTGGTGAAATTTAAATTCAATTAATAAATCTGGAATATAAAGCTAGTCTCAGTCATGGTGATCATGAAACCATTGATGATTGTCATAAAAACTCATCTGGTTCACTAATGTCCTTTAGCAAAGGGAATCTGCTGTCCTTACAAGGTCTGGCCTACATGTGGCTCCAGACCCACAGCAGTGTGGTTGACTCCTAACTCCCCTCTGAAATGGCTGAGCAAGCCACTCAGTCCAGGCATGTGGGCAACAAATGCTGGCCTTGCCAGTGATGCCCACATCCCGTGAAAGAATTTGATAAAAAGAAATATGCCAGGCAACTCGTCAATGCTAAATATTTATCTTGAACGTTGTTCCAGACTTAAACAGAAATATTTTTATAGGCTCACAAGAAATTGTTCTCAGGAAAACAGGGTTTTGAGCTTTGCTGTACATAACAAAAGCTGTTATCAGAGCACCCAAAAAGCACATAGGAGAAGATTTGGCTCAAATCTTCCAGTCTCCGGATCACTGGAGATCGGACGTACGACCCAAGATGAGTGCAGAAGTCCTGATGTGTGAATCTATGTTGGAACTGCCTAGGAAATTTAAACTTCCAATGGGCAATTCCCCTGCTGCCCAGGACGGTCCGGAAATGTCTCTGGCTCTGTGTTAGAGTCGGAGACTTGGGTCAGATCTGTGGTACTTATCTGGATAGTTACCTAGGAAATGTTAGACAGATTGAAACATGGTCTAACACCTGGGTAAATCCACAACCAACCACACCCCCCCACCCAAATCTCACACTCCAACCACCGGACTACTCCCCCGAACACCTAACTACCCCCTGATCCACACAACCAACTCCCTGACTAGATTCAACTACCCCCAACCACTTGATAAACCCATTGACCCAACCATCCCCCGACCACCTGACTTCTCCCCAATCTCCCCTCCAACCTGATCAACCCCCGTAACTACTGACTCATCCACCTCACCTACCTACACACTCACTCACTCAACCATTCACACATTTACTCATCTGGAGGTGGTTCAGAGGAAGTTTACTAGATTGATACCTGGAATGAGTGGATTGTCTTATGAGGATAGTTTGGACAGGCCAGGCTTGTTTCTACTGGGGCTTAGAAGAATGAAGGGTGACTTGATTGAAGTGTGTAAGATCCTGAATGGTCTCAACAAGGTGGACGTGGGAGGGATGTTTCCTCTTGTGGGTGAGACCAGAACTAGGGGACACTGTTTAAAAATTAGGGGTCGCCCTTATAGGACAGAGATGAGGAGAAGTTTTTTCTCTTAGAGGATTGTGTGACTTTGGAATTCTCTGCTTCAGAAGGCGATGGAAGCAGGGTTACTGAATATTTTTAAGGCAGAGGTAGATTGATTCCCTTGCCCAACAGGAATCTTAGGTTATCGGGGATAGTTGGGAACGTGGAACTCAAAACACAAACACATCAACCATGATGTTATTGAATGGTGGAGCAGGCTCGAGGGGCCGAATGGCCTACCTCTGCTCCTATTTTGTGTGTTTGTATGTTCGTAACCCAAACTCATTCACTAAAAGTCTGAACCTTTAAATACTTACCAGAATACAGCAGCTCGTGCTGTAAGAAGGAGGCGTGCCTTCTGCACCGATCCTCTTTGCAGATCTCTGCATGGATTCCTGTTGATGCTGCATTGGAAGTTTGGTCTTTTTAGACATAACTAGGTAAGTGTGCAGTTTTCTTCCTGATCAGCATTGGACACAGCGGTTCCAATGCTGATGGGAGGATTTGGGCCAATTATTGACAGTATAGGGCCTTTGTAGAGTTTTCCAGCATGAGGCATTGGTTTTACAGGGCTTCTTTCCATTAGTATTCACCACAAAAGGTGATGCTGAGTTATCAGTTATACATTGTAGGGTTGATGCTGTTGTTGAAAGTGTCAAAATGTATGTCATCATATAGTCAACAACAACAATTTGCATTTATAAAGCACTTGTAACATAAAACATTCCAATGCACTTTGCAGAAGTGTAATCAGACAAAAATTTATGCCAAACCAAGGAAGGAAATATTCGGAGATGTAGCTAAGAACTTGGCCAGAGCTGTGGGTTTAAGAAGTGTCTTAAAAGAAGAAAGGAAGGTAGTGAGACAATGAGGTTTATGGAGGCAATTCCAGAGCATAGAGTTTGGATATCTGAAGGTACAGTCTTTAACAGTGGATTGCAGTACTTTCAGAATGCACAGAAGGTCAGAATTAGAGGAATGCAGGATTCTTGAAGGATTGTAGAACTGGAAGTCAAAAAGTTAGGGAGATGTGAGGACATGAAGGGATATAAATGCAAGGATGAGAATTTTAATTTGAAGTATTGGGAGACTAGAAACCATTTTGAGCACTAGCACAAGGGTGTTAAGAGAATGAAACTTGTTGTAGTTAAGGATATGGGGCAGCATAGTTTGTGGTAAGATGGAGTTTATTGAGAGAGCACAATGCAATGCTGGACAGGAGATCACTGAAATGGTCAAAGCTGGAGACACTAATGGTATAGATGAGGGTTCCAGAAGTATATGGGCTGATGCAGGGGTAATGATATCGAGGCTGAAGTCGGCAGATTTGTGAAGAGGAGGATATTGGCTTGGAATCCCAGCTCTAGATCAAGCAGGATGCTGAGGTTGTGAACATTCTGGTTCAACTTAGAATAGCGACTGGGAGGCCGTGGAATTGGTGGCAAGGAAATTGCGTTTGTGGTAGGACCTGAAGATGATAACTTCGTCAAGGCAGAGTAAGAGCACCAAAACAGGATAGGGGCAGCTAGATGTGGTTAAAAACAGTTTTTATTTGACACTGAAGCTGGTTATTACTTTAAAAATCAAACAGATTAACAGAAAATGATCTTATTGTTAGCAAACTAAAAGTAACAAATATAAAGTAATTAATAATTATTATTTTCATACTTCCTAAATGTTTAGATATATAAACTATAATGTTCTGCACAAAATTGACACAAAATTAGAATATCTTCCACCGGGAATAAACAAATGACCATACCTACAGAGGGTATTGACTGTTCCATTGCCTAGAGAGTGGGATATCATATTACAAATCAATGGCCTCAAACAGAAGAAAATATTAAACTAACCTCTCTTCACCAACATTTCAGAAACAATTTTTTTTGATTGCCCCAATGCAAAACATTTTATGGATACATCCCTTGTAACTTGAATGATGATGCGGTCCTTAGAAGAATCTGTCCTCATTTAAGCTAACCCTTTCTCTGCTGCCTTTGTTTTGCTTTATCCCTCAGATGCACATTACACAGAAAAAGAGTCAAATGTCCTATTTATTGAAAACATATGAAAACATATTAGACAAAAGTTCCTGTAAAATTCTCAATGTGCACTGCCCGCCGCCATCTGTTAGGCTTACTCTTGACCATTTAATCTCCATTATAGTTTACGGAGCACATTAATGATACTGAAAGCTGATTAATGATGCAGCGAGGGAGATCAAGCATCAAACAACTGGTTTACCCATAACAAATCAGATTGGAGGATTATGAAATGAGAACGATAGAGTTTGAACAAGGAAATTTCAGTCACAGTTGTGAATTCAATGTCAAATCAAAAGTAAAATAGAGAGAGGGAAAGAAAGATTGGATTAAGAGAGAGGAATTTTTTTTAAATAAGTTTCTTTACATCTCCAGCAACAATCATGAGCTGAAGGAATGAGACTCTAGACTTGTAATAGTTAATTTTCAGTGTCAGAGTGGTCATTTGGCAATAATTAACATTTAACCTGCTGATAGAAAGGGTGTTTAGGCCTCAATGGACAAAACACAATTTTCTGCATGAGTTTACTTCGTAGGAACTTCACACTGTTCAATGCATCTGAATGAGGAGTTGGATGGTAGGATGGCATTTTCGCAAAGCTAACAGGGAATCTAGGTTTGGATATTCGCATTTAACCATGCACCTACTCTCACCTGAAGTTACTATCTGGTTTGCGGATAAATAATGGTGAGAAATGTTAGTCTCACAGTTACACTGACAGAAAAATCTGGACCATTATAAATTAAACAAGCAAGGTAAAATTTCAAATGCAATGTTCATTTGTCACACTAAAGAAAGAAGGAGCTTCATTTCTATAGCACCTTTCATGGCCTCAGGACATCCCAAAGTGCCTTTTCACCAATGAATTACTTTTGAAATGTAGTTCACTTTTGTAATGTAAGAAAAATGGCAGTAAAATTTGCACACAGCAAGTATGCACAAACAGCAGTGGGAAAATGATTTAGAACATTGTTATTTAATTACATTTCAGGGATAAATATTGGCCAGGAAACTCCCCAGCTCATCTTCAAATTGTGGTATGGGAACTATTACAACCACCTGAGACCATAAGACATAGGAGCAGAAATTAGGCCATTCTGCCCATCGAGTCTGCTCCACCATTCAATCATGGCTGATAAGTTTCTCAACTCCATTCTCCCACCTTCTCCCCGTAACCTTTGATCCCCTTGCCAATCAAGAACCTATCTATCTTGGTCTTAAATACACTCAATGACCTGGCCTCCACAGCCTTCTGTGGCAATGAATTCCATAGATTCACCACTCTCTGGCTAAAGAAGTTTCTCCTCATCTCTGTTCTAAAAGGTCTTCCCTTTACTCTGAGGCTGTGCCCTCGGGTCCTAGTCTCTCCTACTAGTGGAAACATCTTCCCCTCGTCCACTCTATCCAGGCCTTTCAGTATTCTGTAAGTTTCAATCAGATCCTCCCTCATCCTTCTAAACTCCATCGAGTATAGACCCAGAGTCCTCAAACGTTCCTCATATGTTAAGCCTTTCATTCCTGGGATCATTCTCGTGAACCTCCTCTGGACCCTCTCCAGGGCCAGCACATCCTTCCTGAGATACGGGGCCCAAAATTACTCACAAGATTCTAAATCTGGTCTGACCAGAGCCTTATAAAGCCTCAACAGCACATCCCTGCTTTTATATTCTAGTCCTCTCAAAATAAATGCCAACATTGCATTTGCCTTCCTAACTACCGACTCAACCTGCAAGGTAACCTTAAGAGAATCCTGGACTAGGACTCCCAAGTCCCTTTGCACTCCAGATTTCTGAATTCTCTCCCCATTTAGAAAATAGTCTATGCCTCTATTCTTCCTACCAAAGTGCATGACCTCACATTTCCCCACGTTGTATTCCATCTGCCACTTCTTTGCCCATTCTCCTAACCTGTCCAAATCCTTCTGCAGCCTCCCCGCCTCCTCAATACTACCTGCCCCTCCACCTATCTTTGTATCATCTGCAAACTTAGCCAGGATGCCCTCAGTTCCTTCATCTAGATCATTAATGTATAAAATGAAAGTTGTGGTCCCAACACTGACCCCTGCGGAACTCCACTGTCACCGGCTGCCATCCTGAGAAGGACCCCCTTATCCCCACTCTCTGCTTCCTGCCAGACAGCCAATCTTCTATCCATGCTAGTACCTTGCCTCTAACACCATGGGCTCTTATCTTACTGAGCAGCCTCCTGTGCGGCACCTTGTCAAAGGCCTTCTGGAAGTCCAAGTAGATAACATCAATTGGCTCTCCTTTGTCTAACCTACTCATTACCTCCTCAAAGAATTCTAACAGATTTGTCAGGCATGACCTCCCCTTGATGAAACCATGCTGACTTTGCCCAATTTTACCATGCACTTCCAAGTATTCTGAAATCTCATCCTTAATAATGGACTCTAAAATCTTACCAACGACCGAGGTCAGGCTAATCGGCCTGTAATTTCCCGTCTTTTGCCTCACTCCCTTCTTAAACAGGTGGGTTACAGTAGCGATTTTCCAGTCCTCTGGGACCCTCCCTGACTCCAGTGATTCCTGAAAGATCACCACTAACGCCTCCACTATCTCTTCAGCTATCTCCTTCAGAACTCTGGGGTGTAATCCATCTGGTCCAGGTGATTTATCCACCTTCAGACCTTTCAGTTTTCCTAGCACCTTCTCCTTGGTAATGGCCACCATACTCACCTCTGCCCCCCGACTCTGAGAGGCCAAACAACATCTCTTGAACTCATAACCTCTGGCTCGGAGGCAAAAAATGCACCCATTGAGCCACAGCTGACACCTAGCATTTCATAATTTGTCAGATTCAATATTTCCGTCCTACCACAGTAGTACAAATGTTTTTTCTACTTTAAAATTTAGAACATTGCTTCACAGTTTTACATCTGGAACAAGTAAAAAAGCATATGTTTCATGTAGTCACGCACTACGAGAATTGTGGACTAGACAACAGACTTAGTGAAAAACAATGTGTTTAAGGAAAGACATCATGAAAATCTCCACAAAATGTGTCAGAATTTGTCAGAATAGTTTGTTGATTCATGGGCACATAAGGGATATCTGACCTTTTAGAAATATTATTCACAACCTTTACAAGGTTATGCACAGTGAATCACCTCCAACAGTAATTCCAAATTTCTAAACATAGTTCAAAGAACATTTATCTTGATCATTGTTATAAAAATGGGAGCCCATGAAGTTCATGTCGCAAGTTCTACTGATTTTATACGAAGGAAGAATGTTCTTAACGTATTATATTAAAAAATCTGTTCATTTTATGAGTGAAATTTGTAAAGCTTACATACCACAATTATTGCCTTGCTACCTTGTAAAATTTATATTAAAATGTTGAGCTTCAATATTCTTCACAGAAATTAAAATTAGATCAAATCAATCTGAACTGTATTTAAAGAGTCTTCTGCTTGAGTCTTTTGGCTGTGAAGGATTCCTATTTTACATTTAACATAGATGTGTATAAGTATGCTGTGACTCCATAACAGAAAAGCACTGTTAAGTTTTATGGGTTTTTTTAACCTTCATATCTGAGAGTATCTTGTGTCACAAATCCTAGATCATTCTCATGGTGAATCCCAACTGCCAATGCCTTTGAGTGCCTGACATTGCCTTGAGATCTAGGTATACTTTAGTAATGTGCCCATAAAACAAACAGTTTCTGGTAACGTTTTTAGCTATTAGATGTATTTTAAGATTATGGGCTGAATTTGCCCCCCGTTGTGGGGTGGGGGGGAGTTGATGGGCAGGCGCACTTCTGATCGGCGCCCCTAATTGGAGGCACCCCGCCATTTTACGTGGGTGGGCCTAGTGTGACGTCCGCATAGAAGCGCTATGCGCTCCCTATGCGGGCGGGGTGGGGAATCCCGAAATCGAGAGTGCGCTATTTCGTGCATGCGCACGAAAGAGAGCACTCATCTCCCTGAGGCTAAGTGCTGCCTCAGGGAGATCAGCTGTAAATGTAAAAAAGCTAAAAATAGAAAAAGAAAATTTCCCTTACATGTCCCCTCATGTGACAATGCCACATGAGTTGGGATATGTCCATAATTTTAACAAAAACTTCATGAAAATTTTTTAAAACCTACATGAAACCTCATCCCGCCCATGGATGAGGTTTCATGTTTTTTCTAGTTCCCTTAAGGTTGGACGGGCAGCTCCATTAGTTACTTAATTGACTCTGTCAATGGCCTCAATTGGCCATTGACAGGTCGGCGGGCGTGCAGCTGACTTTGCTGCGCCCGGCCTTCCTGAAAATTTAAATGGGGCGCAGTGACGTCGGGAGTTCCGCCCGACATCACCATGCGTCATTTTACGCTCAGCGAGTGGACCTCACTCCCGCTCGCTGACACGTAAAATCCTGACCTATGAGATCTTCCTTCGGTCTTTGAAAATGTTAGGGCATCACAAACATCATGGGCTTTTCTAATGATTCAGTGGGTAAACGGGCCAAAGGCGTTGTGGCATTGAGACATAAAGACCAGGAAGGTCAAAATTTGAACACCCTACTGGCAGCAAGTCATAACTCCAACAAAACAGAAGTGTCACCTTCGTGGACTATCCATACCACCAAAGGGGTAAGCAGCACACATGTTTGTTGTAAGAAATAGCACATGGGCAGGATTTTCCCACCACTGGGGGTGAAGTTGAAGTGCGGGTGCACGGAGGTGGCCACCAATTGGCACCCCCGATTGGGGGGGCACCGCCATTTTACGTGGGCGGGCCAATTAAGACCCACCCAGCGTGACATCCACATGGAAGCACTATGCACTCCCTGAGCAGGCGGGGGAAGATTCCCTAAACCTGAGAGCGCGTTATTTCACGCACGCGCACAAAAGAGCGCACTCATCTCCCTGAGGTTAAGTGCTGCCTCAGGGAGATCACCTCTACTGTCAAAAATATTAGAAATAGAAAAAAAAATTCCCTGACGTGTCTCCTCATGTGACACTGTTACATGAGTTGAGACATGTCCATAATTTTTTTAAAAACTTTAATAAAATTTTTTAAAACCTACATGAAACCTCATCCTGCCCATGGATGAGGTTTCATGCCTTTTCTAATTCTCGCCAGGGCTCCTGGCCTGCCCACCAAACTTAAGGTTGGACGGGCAGGTCCATTAATTAGTTTAATGACTCTGCCAATGGCCTCAATTGGCCATTGACAGGTCGACGGGCGCACAGCTGATTTTGCTGCGCCCCCACCTTCCTGAAAATTTAAATGGGGTGCGGTGAGGTCGGGAGTTCCGCCCGACGTCACCGCGCAAAATTTTACACGTCGGTGAGCGGACCCCAGCACCCCCGCTCACTGACAGGAAAATCCTGCCCCATGTTTTAAAGTGTGGCATAGCTAAGCAGCTAAAATGCAACCCAGCAGAAGACTAAACAATTTGCTAGCCTATATGAAATTTCCCCAACCATTGGACAGGTATCAACCCCACTGAAAAACTGTGGCTAGCAAATTTAAAATAGTTGTTTAGATGTGGACTAAAATTAATTAAAACCACCATGCAATGAAAGGGAGTACAGTTGTCACAATTGACATCACAGAAGTGCTCCTTTATCTCCGTTGACCTCAACTAGGACAACAAAAGGACTGGAAATGTCCCTAGTCTAGGAAGACGAAAAGTACCTGGAGTCTTTGCTCATGAGAGCTATCTACTGGAAAGTGCTTGTCAATGGACATGGTACTTAGGACCTCATGCTCAACATAGCCTATTTCCATTCACTGTCAAGAGTCACACATGAAGACTGGCTGCTTAAACAAGATAGCTGTAGAACCGAGGTAGCTATTGGAGGGCTGCACAGTCCTGAAAATTTCCTGGAGGTCATATAGTGCCATAGCTTAATAAGGAGTTAAAGTGTGGTTTTGTGTATTCTGTGCTCTTATCCACAACTAACCTCCAGCCCCAAGTAAATTTCAGATAATAATTTTGAATTAAAATGTTAAAGAACTCATGCACAAGAGGTACACCTTTGTCTATAGAATTAGCACTGTATACATTTTTGTGATGTTGTGGATGTGGAGGTCAGATAAACAAGGACCCTAAGCAGATTGATATTATTAGTCAGTTGTTGCCTAACTTTGAAATAATAGAAGTGTCAGTCCATATTCCCACTCCTTATATCTTTAATAATTCTTACCCAGGTGCATCTTTCAAAATTTAAGAAATGGTAATTGGAATAAAATCCTCTATAAACACCTCCTGTCACATTTTCTCACTTTATCTCCTGTGCATATGATTTCTAGGAAATGTTCATTTTAATAGGAAAAATGGAATACTTAGAATTAAAACAAATAAATGCTCTTCCATTTCTCTAATATTACCAATTATTCCCAATAGGCTTAAGACAGATACCAGGCTTAATCCTCTTGCAAAATTTTAAAAGTAATCTTATCCTTCTGCGTTGGAGTGAATAATTGAAAACTAATGTGTCCTTTGGCCTGTATGGTTTTCATCTAAATTACTGCGTTCCTGTAGTTTTTACTTAAAAGGTCATCATTTTCACATGATCTTCATCTTTACTTAGTTGCCACAAATTAAGCTAGCTAACCTGAAAATCACCAAGGCAAAGAGAGGGTATGGCTGCATAACATATGTGCCTTTGATCAATAAGTTAGTTCTCTGGACTATGACTCAAATTTGTTAATTACGCAGCATGATTGAAATGTATTGAAAAGAATTTAAAATTATAACAAAGTAAGTTGATAATTTATCGACAATTTTCAATAATGCGAAACGCTATTTCTGTATTCCCATTGTCTACTTCCACCAATATCTAATTATCAAACTTGAGGGCAAAATAATAAAAGATTAAATCAAAACATTTTAACGTTTCATTTCAACCTTTTTATGTTATTATAAGTGGCTACTTAACGCACAATTGTGAAAGACTTTAAGAATATCCTGACATATGTATAATGATTCTATTTTTTTTTGATGATTCCCCTTTTGGTTAAATTTTATTTGGCCCCACAAAGACATTTATCCATTTGAACCATTGAGACTCCTTCAAATAGGTTTTCTGGAAAGAAAGATTAGAATCCATCAATTTGGAAGCAGCCCCATACAGTAAAATGAGAGGATAATGGGGACTGTTAATAAAAAAAAATAGATAACTATGGCATAATTAGTGGAAAATGCTTGTCTAGTTTCCCCTTAAATGCATCTATAGTACTCACTTCAATGCTCCCTGTTACAAGACAGCTGTGTTCCTCCAACTCTGGTCTCCAACACTCCATTCACCCCAAGATTGGCAACCAATTCTTTAGTCATCTAGACTCTAAGTTCTAGAATTTCTTTCTTAAACCTCACCACCTCTTTTAATATGCTTCTTAAGACTTTCCTCTTTGACCACTCTTTTAGTCACCCTGTCCTCATGTAATCTTCAACTCACTCTCAATATTTGTCTAATCGCACTCCTGTGAAGTAACTTGGGAGTTTTCCTGCATTAAAGGCGCTGTATACATGCAAGTTGGTGTTGTTGTTGTTACTTATATAAGTATTCACCCTTGGACTGCTGGTGAAAAGGGGGATATTTTTGTTTATTTGCTCACTTGGGTTGACAATGTATCATCTCATATGAAGTGGAACTCAAAAAGTGATGCTAAAATTTGACATGATCACTTCAAGGTAATTGCCACATCAAACTTTAATCTTGTTTGGTTAGAAAGTCAGCATTTTGAGTTGTTTTCTAACTTAAAGCTGCAATGCCCAGCACCAGAATGAGTGGTGGTATATTGAGGACCAGGACAGCAAGCAGGCCCAGTAAGAAAAGCTGTGACCATTTTAGGAAACAAAAGTTTAGCAAAATTTCTCCTTGAAACCTTAAGGCTATCAAGTAAGCTCCAAATAATTGAGGTAACTCATGATTTTATGTATCCCCAGCTACCTCACAATTTTCCTTTTACAACTTGAAATATCTCGCTTTCTGCATTTTTTCCAATTCCCTTTTGATGGGTTTCAGGGAATCCCTACTTACCAGACACTTCGGTAATCTGTTCCAGAGGACAATGATTACCTATGAGAAATTCCCAACTTCCTAACACTTAAAAGAATTCTTTGCTTACTTAATCTAACCAACTGGAAAGAAAATATTCCTTTCAAAACCTTAAAATCCTGTGCTTTAAGCCTGCATTTTATCTTATTGTGAAACACCCTTTCTCATTAAGTTTAATTTGATAGTTAAGACTCCTGAAAAAAAAACTCATCTATAATATTCTCCAGAGCCTTGATACCCCACCTTATGTTTGGGGACAGCAATGGACAGCACGTGCCAAATGGAGCCATACCAAAGCTTTGTGCAGCCTTAACTCATCTTATAGTGTACTCAAGATTGTTTTGAAATATATATTTTATTAATATTAGCTTAATGTTATGGTGAAAAAAGCAATTGCTGACAGCATAACAATAATGAAAAATAATTCTTCGTGGTTTAATTGTTTCATCTTAAATCTTATGAAATGGCAGCACAGTGATAGTTACTTCTAAGCTAAAACCCTGGTCTACTGAATGAGGCAGTGAAACATGACAAAGGTTTCCAAGTAATCAAATGCACAGAGGATAGGGAATTACAGAAAAATTACAATGATATTAGAATGGATATGAAAAAGTGGTACAAGAATTGCTGATGGCAGCAAGGTCAACATAACTAGATTAGGTTAGTTGCAACCAAAGAGAAAAAAGTACAAATGCTAGAAATCTGAAATGAAAGAAGTACCAGATATAGCAGTTGTCGACTTGTGAAAAGAAATCAGTTCACATTTGGATCAAGACTTGCTCTCAGAGCTCAAGTGGACTGTATTATGTATTCACTAGTTTGCTGTTTATCTTATAAATCTGACTTATCTCAGTGAAATACAGAAATGACACTGGATCTAAATCTACAACAGGTTTATTTACCATACTTCCAAATATCTCAGCGATCACAGGATTTTACACATAGGGCTAGATTTTAAATGCCCCCACCGGGTGTGTATTCAGCAAAGTAGGGTGGGTGCCTGCTCCACCACCTTCCTGCCCACCCCTGAGCTCACACCCATCACACGGTAGGTGGGCGGGTGCCAAAACTGGCAGCACACCCACCATATTTAAACAAATAATCAAGCATCAATTCATCTTTTTAACAACCTACTCAACCCTGACAATAAGCTGTCCATGCCATAATATGGTTGGCATGGGCAATTGGGCAGGGGTGGGAAGGCTTTTTTTTCCACAAGTTTTTAAAAGCAAGGGAAGAAGTGGGGGTACTATCTTTGGGGTGGCTGTGCCCTTTGTGCATCGTGGCATCCCGCCCTAAGATAGTACCCCACTTTCCTCCTACTCTACTGCTCTCCAAAACTCACCACCCCCACCCCACTGCCCCGACCCCCAAGTTGCCCAAACATTACTGCCCAATAACCCCAACTTAGCTTACTCCGGGTTCCATTGGACTTTCTTCTTGGGACTGGTTGCAGGCCCAGCAGCATGCACTAATGAGATCTTGGCACTGCTGGGGCTACTGGAGCTGCTGGCCAACGCCAGTGAGGAGTGGAAGCCCCACTGTCAGGCAATTTAGCCCACCTGCAGCACATTATGGTTGTGGGGCAAGTGGGCATGGAGCGAGTCATCTTCACGCCAACTTTACTTCTGGGTGAGGGTGGGGGCGAGTAGTCTGCTGCTTAATAATATGCAAGCCATGGTCTCAGCCAGAACTCAGATTTTGGAACCTTCTTTCTGATGTCAGTTACTTAAGTTCTCTATCTCCACCCACAGGCTTAAGCAATTAAGTACAGTGAATATAAATCAATGGACAGCCTAACACAATCAAACACAGGTCAATTAAACCATTGAACACCACAGACTGCTTTAAGCTAGAGTTCAAAAATTAAGATTTTAATGATAAAACAATAATTATATGGAATGCAATTGGAGAGGATTGATAGCCACACTATAATTGTAACTAGGTGACATTGAAAGAATGATACTGCTGATATAGTGATGTTACACTATTCAATGCGAAAGAGACATACTACACCACTTATTGTGAAAGAGTAGTACCACCCTACTGGTGAGAGTGGTATCACATTAATCCTTATTAAAGGGTGTTAGCACTCAAGGGTTAATGTGCTAACACTCTTTCACAAATAGTATGATACCCCTTTTTAAATAGAATTAATGTGATACCACTATCACCAGTAGTACGGTTCAAGAGGTAATATTACATTACTTGTGAAAGAGTGGCAGCACACTATTCATTGTGGGAAAAGTTGTATTACATTATTTGTGAAAAAACGTGTCATACTACGCCTTGTGAAAGAGTTGGATTACATTATTAACACAACAGAAGTTGCAGGAAACACTCAGTAGGCCTAGCAGCATTTGTAGAGAGAGAAACAGAGTTAACGTTTCGACCTTTTATCAGATCAGGACCTGAAATGTTAACTCTGTTTCTCTCTTCACAGATGCTGCCAGACCTGCTGAGTATTTCCAGCATTTCCTGTTTCTATTTCATATTTCCAGCGCCTGCAGTATTTTACTTTTTAGATTACATTATTTCTTGTGAAAGTGTTATTGCACTACTCTTGGCAACAGATCTTATTCAAAAATGTTTCCTACTCTACATCTGGGTAATTTGTTACCATTTCTATTAACATGTATTATTGCACCATGCCAATAAAAACAGATTTAAAAAGTTTTGTCCACATATGACTTATTATTCCTGTAATTTGGAAAAAGAAAACATAAAAGCTGTAAAACTTAAAATAACCTTAATGTTCTAAATTGCTATTGTATTAGATTGGAAGCTTGCCAAGGGAACAAATACACTGAAGCATTTTTAAATCTTTGAACACAATAAGTTTTTGTGGCCAACTCTTTGTTTACAAAGATTATTATTCCTCAATTAATAGTTTTTGGACAGAAATTAAGTAATTTTTTGCATATTAAACTTCATTCCAATCTCATTAAGTACGGCCAGTCACACAGTTTTTGACCTAGTATCAGAGTGTCAGTATATGTAAACCTTTTGTTCACAGGATAACTGGACTTTGAAGAAGTTTGTTTGGTTTCTGAACCCATTATTGCTGTGATATCTACTTCCAGTAACTAATGTATCTCTCCTTTTAATCCTGGAATTTAATCCTGTTCTTTATTATTTCAATAGAATGCATTTGCCCCAATAAAATGAGGAAAATAAGATTATATCATCCATCATGTATTTGCAGATACTAAGCAACCAACCAACCATGAAAGATTTGCTTATTTTATGTAGTAAAACCAAAAATTTTCCATTTGGCTTGCAAATACCTCATGCACAGATGATGTGGAAATAACCCATGCCTAATTATATAAAATCGAAGTAGACCTTCCTGAAGAAGTTAAACACTGCATGTCTGCTAAGCAACAATTTGTTTATAATAGATCCCTGACAGCAAGCTACCTTGCTTTAATTTAATTTGGGAACTGCAAATGTCATGAAACACAAAAGCAAAATTCAAACTGTTTCCAAATACGGCAATATAAAATTAGAGTTTTTAATTTAGTCATTGCTTGCAGTTACTTTACTCAGCGCTAGTCCAATGGTTAATTCATTTGCCAATATTCAGTAGGCACACTGGGATCAAGCCAATGGATATAGGATTCAGGAGGGTAACTGCTGCATAGTTACATATGTACATGTGAACAGGAGTAGGCCATTCGGCCCCTCGAGCCTGCTCCGCCATTCAATAAGACCATGGCTGACCTGATATAAAACCAGAAAATGCTGGAAAAGCTCAGTGGGTCTGGTAAAAAGAGAGTTCTGAAAATTCAACTAATGAGTGTGCCATGTACTGTAACTGAGCTGGACAGAGGCAAGGTCCGTGTCATGTCTCTGCTGAGTAACTGATTTCAAATAGAATGGGGGGTGGGAACACGATGATTAACCTCAGTAGATTGAGCATAAGGAGGGGTGGGGAAGATAATATCACATGTTTCTGCTCCCAATTGCTGTTCAGTAAGCCCTGCTGGAAGGTACAGGTTTAATTTTAACCAAACAAACTGGGTAAGAAACCCTAGGGGATTGTGTGAAATGGCTTGATTGCAATCTAGAGTAAAACTGTTCTTGACACAAAAACTAGTGTTGCACCAGGTGCTGTCAGCCCCCTGCCAGAGGGGTTGGGTTAAATTGTTTTCCATGAAATTGGTGTAGGCATCGGAGACAAGGATCTCTACTTTGCCCTTCCATCTATCCCACCAGGGCCATAGTGAATTTCCTTTGGTCGGCCTATACAGATTTTTTTGGTGGCCTCCCTCGGCATTTTCACCCGCCCTGAGGGTCCCACCACAGACAGTGGAAAATCACTGCTGTTGCGGGATCTTCATGTTTGCAGGAGGTTTAAAAGAGTTGGCTACCAAATGGCCAGACAGAAGTGTGCGGCCAACATTGTTTCCCAGCAGAACGTGAGGGCAGTGTACAGTGCATTGGTTGTCCATAATTGCCTGATATGAGCAATTTCCATTTTAAACATACTCTGTCAGTCCCAGGACATGGAATGCCTGTAAAACCTGCTGTGTCTACGGTTCAACATTGTTTGGTCATGAATGACAGAAAATCTAACACATGAGGACCCCTTGCCCACCATCATTACATTTGAATACACCCAAATACCAACTGGCAATTTAGTTATGGCCACAGAAATGGTTGGGGAGGCAGCCCTGAAGGACCTCACCAAATTCAGGAAAAGCAGTGTAACTTGGGTGGAATACCAAGTACCTGCCAACATTTAGTGCTTCAGCTCAGACAAAATATGACTGCATGGGTAAGATACTCAATGCCACATTATTCACAATGTATCAAGGAACTAAATAAATTTGTGTTAGTCAAAGAGTTCAAGGGACAACTGGCAGAGAGCATGGACTCAGTTGTAAAGGAAGAATTATTTTCACAGCGGTCGTGGGAGATATTCTCAGATGGCAGAGTTTCTCGCTTCATCACCCAAACAGTTGGCAGGAAATGCAACCTGCTGATCATAGCAGCCCGGCAACCATTTAGGTGAGGTGAGGTGAGAGTGACTGCCCTTGGCATCAAGGCCGTATTTGACCGAGTGTGAGTCCTAGCAAAACTGAAGTCAATGGCAATCAGGAAGAAAACTCTCCACTGGTTGGAGTCATACCTAGCACAAAGGAAGATTGTTGCGGAGGTCGGTAATCTCAGCTCCAGGACATCACTCAGGGTAGTGTCCAAGGCCCAACCATCTTCAGCTGCTTCATCAATGACCTTCCTTCCATCATAAGGTCAGAAGTGGGGATATTCGCTGATGCTTGCACAATGTTCAGCACCATTCGCGACTCCTCAGATACAGAAGCAGTCCATGTCCAAATGTAGCAATATCTGGACAACATCCAGGCTTGGGCTGACAAGTGGCAAGTAACATTCACGCCACACAAGTGCCAGGCAATTACCATCTCCAACAAGAGAGAATCCAACCATCACCCCATGATGTTCAATAGCATTACCATCACTGAATTCCCCACTATCAACATGGTGGGGGTTACCATTAACCAGAAACTGAACTGGACTAGCCATATAAATACTGTGGCTACAAGAGCAGGTCAGAGGCTAGGAATCCTGTGAAAAGTAACTCACGTCCTGACCCCTCAAAGCCTGTCCACCACCTACAAGGCACAAGTCATGAGCGTGATGGAATACTCTCCACTTGCCTGGATGAGTGCAGCTCCCACAACACTCAAGAAGCTTGACACTGTCCAGGACAAAGCAGCTCGCTTGATTGGCACCCCATCCACAAACATTCACTCCCTCCACCACTGATGCACAGTAGCAACAATGTGTACCATCTACAAGATACACTGCAGGAATTCACCAAGGCTCCTTCGACAGCACCTACCAAACCCACGACCACTACCATCTAGAAGGATAAGGACAGCAGACAGATGGGAACACCACCACCTGGGAGTTCCCCTCCAAGTCACTCACTATCTTGACTTGGAAATATATCGCCGTTCCTTCACTGTCACTGGGCCAAAGTTCTGGAGCCCCCTTCCTAACAGCACTATGGGTGTACCTACATTACATGGACTGCAATGGTTCAAGAAGGCAGCTCACCACCACCTTCTCAAGGGCAACTAGGGATGGGCAATAAATGCTGGCCCAGCTAGTGAAGCCAACATCCTGTGAATGAATTAAAAAAAACAACCTGATCATTGCAGCCCCGCAACCATTTAACAACCTGATCATTGCAGCCCCGCAACCATTTAACAACCTGCTGATCATTGCAGCTCTGCAATCATTTAACAACCTGATCATTGCAGCTCTGCAACCATTTAACAACCTGATCATTGCAGCCCCGCAACCATTTAACAACCTGATCATTGCAGCCCCGCAACCATTTAACAACCTGATCATTGCAGCCCTGCAACCATTTAACAACCTGAGCATTGCAGCCCCGCAACCATTTAACAACCTGATCATTGCAGCCCTGCAACCATTTAACAACCTGATTATTGCAGACCCGCAACCATTTAACAACCTGATTATTGCAGACCCGCAACCATTTAACAACCTGATCATTGCAGCCCCGCTACCATTTAATGCTCTGAGGAGTGGTAATTGGCTGGAGACGGGGCTGTTGGGAGATGTGTCTTTCTCTTTTGGGCTCAGCGTTGGACTTAGTTCTCAGACTGATTGTAGCCACACTTTGAGTTTAACACTTGTTTATTAGTACTACATCTAAACATGTTACAGAGTAGGCATATAGCCCCTTGGCATGATTCCAATCTCTCTGTCTCTCGAGAGTCTAACCCATGGCTGACTGGTGCCAGGGGTACATCATTATCTACAGCATACATTAGCATATGCCATCTGTTAACCCTTTATGCTATACGTCCCCCTAAGTGTACTCTCCTCCTTCAGGTACCATGCCCTAATAGGGCGTTGGTGACCATTGGATTGGACCATGATTATGCTTGGCAAAATGCTGCAATGGTTTGCTGTTACTTTCTGCAGTATGGCTGACTAGTCCTTTAATCCATCTTCTGTGGTGGGAGTCATTTAAGATGCTCCTGTTGGTATTGACGTAGTAGTAGAATGCATAACTAGAGATCAGAAAAGGATGTAGAGAAAAACAAAGTTGTTATAATGGGAGATTTTAATTTTCATACAGACTGGGAGAAACAGATTGAATTACCAATCAGATTGGCTGGCAGCTCTGTAGTCCCAGCAGCGCCACTGGCAGCAGTGGTCAGGATTGGAATTACAAGCAGTTCCCAGATTCTAAGTCTCGAAAGCCCAGGCCCAGATAAGTGCAGGGGGTCTCACAGCAGGAAGGGGTGGTGAGGATCATTGCGGGAGGGGCACAATGGGTAGAGGGTATCTTGACGGAGAGGCCGGGGGGAGTGCCCATAGGGACAAACTTTGTGGGAGTACGCGACGTGGAAAGGGGGCCCTATTGGGAGGTGCTCCCCGCATTCCTGCCTGAGGCCCAAGCAGGGTGGCCACTCGGGGCAGGTCAGGGCAGGCAGAAGGGACCCAGGAAATTTTATGGGTTCCCCCAACCTGAAAACACACTGGCAGAGGGCTGCAAAATTCTACCCACTGTGCTATCAGCCTGAAGCAGGTCCTTGGCTCTTAGTAGTTGTTCCATGCCTCTCTATCCTATGCCAGTCTTTCCATTCACCAATAATTTCCTTCAATTTTCAAGCCATCCAGCATTGGTATCATCATCCTTCTTCTTTTTCCTTGAAATCCCTTACATGTCTTACAACCCGTTTCATGTTAGCACATGCTGTACTCAGACTGTTCCTAAATCTTTCAGCAAATTTCTTTGTTCGACCACTCTCCGCAGGACTTCATCATTTGTTACTTTTTCTGTCCAGCAGATCCTTTCCATTCTCCTCCACACATTTCTTTCAAAGCTCTTTAGCAAGTTGGTCTCCTCCTTTCATAAGGTCTCACATCCTCACAAAACAACACTCCAAATCAAGCTCTTTATAAGTTGCTTCTTTAGTTGGTTTATTCAGCTTTCCGATTAACAACCATTACTTCCTACTAAATACAGCCTTTCCCATTGTCATCTTTGTTCTTATTTCTTTGTTTCATCTTCCATCTGAAAACATTATGCTTCCTAAATATTTGCATTTTTGCACTGTTCTGTTCCCCTTCCTTCTATGAATATATCTTGGTGATCTTGAGATAGGCATCACTTTGCTTTGGCCAATGTAAATTCTCATTCCAAAGTTCATGCATGCTGTTGCTAGTCTACCTACTAGTCCTTTAATCCTTCTTCTGTGGTGGGAGTCAGTTAGAATCATCCTGTTTTGGTAATGATGTATTAGTGGAATGCATAAAAGACATCAGAAAAGGACATAGAAAAAAGACAAATTTGTTATAATGGGACATTTTAATTTTCACATCGACTGGGAGAATCAGGGGTGGAGGGGGTGCGAACAATAACATCAGTTACATTTGCAGGTGACAAAGTGTCTGTAGCAAGTACTGAAGCAGGATTACAATTTTCACAAGTAACATTAGAAACCAACCAATCTCCAATGCTATTCCTCATGGGTAATCTGGAGTTTGGAGCATTGTTATAGGGTTCAGCCTGAGCCAATTTTGACTGGGGCTACAGCACAAACATGTTAGTGGGTGGGGGGTGGGGTGGGGCTGCGGTGGGTAGGAGTCGGGGAAGGGAGGACATATAGTAGTGTACAATTAAGTAAAGGCAAAGATTACTGAAAGGTCACTCATGTACCACACAGATTGTTGGACTTAACTGTCACCCTGTCACCTTCTGACAGGGAAACTGCACTGCTAGGGAGGGTGCACATGTTCCATAACTGGAAACCCCTGATTTACTTTGGCAATCAAAACAGATGGTTGAATGATGTACTACTCCACCATTTTGTGCCTCCACATTGCTTCCTAAAGGCCCACAAACATTACTAGATCCATTTTGAATCTTCATAAAAACTGAAACCATGGCCCTGATATTCACAGGGAGGGGCAGATCACAGGGTTGAGTGGTGGTGGTAGGGGCATGTTTGGAGATCACAGAGAGGACAGTTGATCATAGTAGATTAGCCTGAAGAGTCCAGGAAGCACTCCTGCTCCTCCTGGCCCACAAGCAGTGCTATAAATGTACTTACCAGCTGGATCCAGCCATTTCTTCTCTCTTCAGCTGCTGGTTTTCCACAGCCCTGGCAAACCTGATGTACAACCATTAATTCTAAAAATGTTAAATTCTGAGGCACACAACCTCATTAAACATGATTAAATCACTAACCTACCTCTCGAATGCAGGTTATTCGCCCACCCCAGTGCAAACCAAAGTAGGCATGGTCACACTGGATTAGAGCGTTTAACCTCCTCTGCCACCCATCCTGCACAGGTTAAAATTCCTCAAAAATAAGTAGCTACAGGGGAAAAATATTTGAAGTTCTCACATCCCTTTAAAGCTGAGTTATTGTACAACACAAGTCCCCAATTGCCGAGTTGATCATGCAAGTCCAAAGCTATGCTTAATGTTTATGTTAATTATTCAAATGAGCCAATCTTGTATTCACCTTAGTCTACTGTGCTCCAGTCTACTGCCGCTACCATTTCTAATGCAAAGGTTTGCTGCCCTTACAAAATTGTGAAGCGTAACCAACCAAGATTCACAAAAAACACCTTAAAATACCACGCTAATAATACTTTTATTTTATATATAAAGGTTCATTATTAAAAATAGTACACAAAAATAATTTTCAACAATCAGTACAGTTCAAAATAGCACATGTGAATTGATGCAATACAAACCCATCCCTGGGATAAAAGGTTAAGTCTCTCCTGCTCAACAGAAGATCTCAAATTGTATTTAAACATTTGCAGAGTGTGCAACACAAAAACAATTTTACAAGTCAAGAGTTGTATACAGAATTGTGCAACACGAGTTCCAAAACTCTCTCAGAAAATAGTTTTACTGTGCATTGGAGTTGCTTGTAAATATTGGTGTAAAATACACTGCAAGCAACTTTATTTCCTTAGTAACCCTCACCAGCGTGTGTACTTTAATTCAAAAAGAGAGGAACAGCCTTTTTTTTTCCATCAAAATTTATGTGTTTTTTGTAAAACACAAACTGAATTCTCAGGTCAGTGATTTGAGCCAGGTGTAGTTATAGAGATCCACTTTATATATTGCAACCTCATCATTCAGTAACCTTTATAACAGTCTATAAGATGGATAGTTTTTCAGGTTAAATCACACTACAAGTTTAGTATTTTCTATTTCACATCAGCATCAAACTTAGGCAATGTGAAAGCCCACGTGTCCTCTGGAGTGATGTGAAGCCTCCTTCTGCCAGGGATTTAGTCTAAATTTACACTATTCGCTCACTTTATATATGAGTGTGTACTCCCCCATCAGGAGCACATCTAAGGGATCCTGCCTGTGATTTCCTTAAAACTACTTCAAAGTGAAACCACTTCACACCAACTGTTCCATTTGTACTATAATCACACCTTTCGATTCCTCAGGTGTACTGGTGAAAGGTCATCGACCTGTGTTTTTCCCTGCAGATGTTGCCTGACCCGCTGAGTACTTTTTGTTCTTATCTTAGATTCATCTGAACTGCTGTTGACCCACATCTATATGGCTTTTTTTTTCCTTCGGGAGCTGGGACGCAGGGAGACGATGAGAAAGACAAACCAAAGTCCTCTAAGATTATTGATTTCAATTTACAAATTCCTTTGACATATTTTCCAAAAAAGAAACCAGTTCTTTGTAAAAAAAAAGGATAATTGAAAATATCCCTTTCTTTAAGTGATAAAGTAAGTTGAAAACTTTATAAAGAAATGCTTATCCGGGTATTGTTTGGAACATACAGGGCTGCCACAAACTCCTGCTATCATCATCACATTAAGCACCAGAAAAATCTTGGTAATTTTACCTTCATACCCTTGATAGCAAGTACCACTAGGTTTGTTTTTCGATGCACAACTACATACAACAGTTGTACTTTAAATAATAGCACAATTCTAGGTGCTAGAAGTGCCATCAAGTAATCTCAAAATATAAACAACTTTCAGACCATAAAAAGGGATTGAGAAAGAAATGATGAAATCCATAAAAGAGATCCCCACAAAATCTAGCCCAACATGCATCGCATTTGCTAAAGTACTCAAAAGCATTGTAGCATGAGATGGCACACAATTTGCACCAGCTTTAGTACCAATACTGCAACAACACCCAGATGCTGTTTCAAAATTATATTGCTATTTAGCATTAAAAAAAATACTGGGTGAAAATCATTCTTTTTAAAGCATTGGAGTTTGGGATAAGATGGATAAGTTATCCCTCTGTTTCCCCATTCGAATTATTACATAATGTGTAACATAATGGGTACATAGTGGCTGTAATCACTAGAGGACATGAACATAATTTAATAAAAGCAGCAATGGTAGATTAAACACACAATCGGGAAGATTACTTAGTAATATGTTTGATGAAAACTCATAACATTCACCCAGCGGACACGCAACATTCACCCAATAGACACGCTAATTGATCATTCTTTTTTCTGTTTCCCCAAACCCTATTTTCAACTCCTGATGACACCAGCTAATGCTGAGAAGTTGGTTTCATGGGCACTGTCAGCTTTCCTCTACTTCAGTCAAGTGAACCCAATATGGAGCCTAGACATGCAAATGCTAACAGACTATTTTCACTGTAAAAGGGATTGGAGAGCCCATTCCTGTTCTCACATTCATGTGCATTTCCAAGCAGGAGTGGCTGCATATCAACAATGTTGGAAAACCTTGCTGACCCTGCTTCATCTAGTACCATTTGACTTCAGGTCAACTAACTCAGCAGAGAATTAAGATTTAATCTGGGTTCTTCTGGTTACAGGATTTAAATTTGCTTCTGCTGTTGTTTTTACTTAATCGCCCCCAAATGTAGACAGAAGATCCAAAATTGTTCATCTTGCTGCTGAGTGGATTTCTGTATTATTTCTTGTATGACTATACTCAGAAGGTTTCAGCTCCCCTCAGCAATTAAGTACAAAAAGAGAATGACAGGAAAACAAACATAATTCTACATTTTGTCACAGTTGACTCTTTCAATATGCAAACAAAGGCATTTAACCTAGGTAGTTATAGTTTGGTGGAAGACTAAAA
Organism: Cetorhinus maximus; assembly: GCF_964194155.1. NCBI lineage: Eukaryota > Metazoa > Chordata > Chondrichthyes > Lamniformes > Cetorhinidae > Cetorhinus > Cetorhinus maximus. The sequence continues at coordinate 29,634,031 of NC_135890.1, forward strand.
CTTCATGTCTATAGCTATAATTTGCACTCCAGGAAATGTTTATTCTTATTTCCTCTGTTCAGAAAAAAGGAATGATTGAATAAAGGTAGAAAACGATAGTTATCGGAATCCATTCTATTCTCAGAGCAGCTTGGGAGAGGGAAATAAAAAATTAAAAACATTACTGACACTATAAAAAGGAACTATCCAATGAGAAAGCAAACAGAAACTTGGGAATGCTGATTTCAAAACCTGAGCTGAACTTATAAAAAAGGGTGTGCCAGTTATTATAAACCAACTTAATTGGGATCAGCTCCAAATTCCTGGTTATACCAAATAAACGGTTAATCAAGGTAATGTTAAGCATGATTGATGAAAGAGCAATTACTTGAGGTTATACAGCATTCAGCAATCTCGAATTGCCATCACAATCAGGTCAGGGGTCAGCAGGTGACAGGACAGAAAGGATTGGTGAACAGGCAAAAACACAGAAGCTAAAAAAACTATAAGGCTCAACAGGTGGTCACAAAAGTAGTAAAAGCTCCAATGCTGAATAAACCATATTTCAGTTATGGAATGCAGAAGTTGGAACATGTAGAATTTGTCTTTGTTAAACTTAGAGAATACGAACATACGAACATGGAGCAGGAGTAGGCCATTCAGCCCCTCGAGCCTGCTCCGCCATTTAATAAGATCTGATAGTAACCTCAAATCTGCATCCTGCCTACCCCCAATAACCTAACACCCCCTTGCTTACCAAGAACCTATCCAACTCTGCCTTAAAAATATTCAAAGACTCTGTTTCTACCAACTTTTCAGGAAGAGAGTTCCAAAGACTCACGACCCTCAGAGAAAAAATGTCACCTCATCTCCTTTTGAAGTGGGCGACCCCTTATTTTTAAACAGCGACCCCTCGTTCTAGATTCTCCCGCAAGAAGAAACATCCTCTCTACATCCAGCCTATCAAAATCCCTCAGGATCTTCTAGGTTTCAATCAAACCACCTCTTACTCTTCTAAACTCCAGCGGACACAAGGCTTGTCTGTCCAACCTTTCCTCATAAGACAACCCACCCATTTCAAGTATTAGTCTGGTAAGCCTTCTCTGAATTGCTTCCAACGCATTTACATCCTTCCTTAAATAGGATGACTAATACTGTACACAGTGCCCCAGATGTGGTCTCACTAGTGCTCTGAATAACTAAAGCACAACCTCCCTATTTTTGTATTCAATCCCCCCCCGCAATAAATGATAACATTCTATTAGCTTTCCTAATTACTTGCTGTACCTGCATACTAGCCTTTTGCGATTCATGCACTAAGACACCCAGATCCCTCTGCATCACGGAGCTCTGCAATCTCTGATTGAGAACCAGAAGGCCAAGTCTGATTGGCAGATGAATAAAGATTGGCAGATGAATAAAGAAGTAAGGCTGTGTACAGATGGCATCACAATAGGAATAGGACACAAATTTGTAGAAATGCCTTTCTCTGCTGCCAGTTTGCAAGAGGTGTTCCTGCAAACAACACTTTTTCATAATAGCATGGAGGCAGTTTCGCTCACTCAAGGAATAAGTAGAGGCTTAGGTGCAAGTTATCTGATTGCCTTATTAACAACAGGATGTGAATAAAATTATTTTTCTGTGTTTGAATTTGAAAAGTGATATGAATTAGCTTTAACACCATTTTAGTCCATGGGATGAATACTACCCTCCACAGACCACATTTGAATAACCACGTAGTGCTTAAATTTTAATGAAGGTTTCAGTCTTAAAATGCTGATTTTAAATCCAGTTCAGCAGACATGAAGCATTTTGAAACCCTAAGTTGCAGAAATTGAAATAAAATGTAAATATCATTTTCTTGGAAAATTTACATTAAATTGTTGGAAGGCTACTGCTCCTAAATGAGCCCAAACCAAGTTTCAACTATAGATAACAATCATCTTACTGTAGAGTCTAGTTCTTTGCTTGCCCTACTTCAATGCCAAAGGTTTTGATCAACATTCTTAAGCTGAGCAAGAGAATTTTTAAGAAACTAATTTGAAATAAGAGTGTTAACGGTTTAAAGGAGTCTCCTGTAATGTCTGTCTTCAGGGCAGACATGCAATTGTTCCAGCAAGAAGAAACGCAGACATAAAAGATTTTCAAATGTAAGATATACATTTACATGAAATGTTTAAAAGGCTTCCTTATGTGTGTCTACATTGCTGTAGTTGTGCTCTTTCAAGTTACCTCAGGAACTCTTCCAAAAACACATACAGATATACAGATATAATCTACATCAAAGAATGAACAAAAGGTCAGATAAATCATTTGTAAAGGAAAGTATCAACAGACTTGATAAGTTTCTGCAGCAACATGGATCTTCAATTGATAAATTATGTATTTGACAATTAAGAATTTCCGTGGACATACATTATATTAATCGTGTGTGGTTATTTTTTCTGTATGTGTTAAAAACTTTCGTTATCCATGTAACATAGTACGACACCCTCACAAAAATTCCAGGACGCTTTGGTTTCGCACAACCTCGGCCAGGAATTATGACACCTTGTAATAGGTACTGGTCACCTTCTTCACAGACTAGAGGACCACCATAATCTCTCTGCAAAGAGAAAACCACAAAACTGTAAGCTATTACAAAATGACATATCGTCAGCATCAGCGTATTACACTATTTTTTTTTTGTTCTGACATCTGGAGATGATATATGGCCTTAATTATATAGGAACAGTTTATTTTGGAATAGCTGAAGCTCCATGTGCGCAGTATAAGATTAATAAAGTAAAGATTGCATTTAACACACCGAAAAATATACAAGAACTGAAAGCTATTTGATCAAATAATATTCAGAGCCAAAGTGGGAAACAAAACAATTATTAGAATGGTTATGTTCCAGCTCTATGGTAAAAACAAAATCACTGATGCAGTAGAACAAAGTTATTGAGAGTTTACAGTGATGGTTAGTGAAACATGCAATGGAATCAAGCAAGCTCCAAAGTGTGGACACCACTACAATAAAGACTCCCAATTATGTTGAAAAAATTAAATAGGGTCGTAATACCATTATTCCGCCTGGATTAAAGGTTGGTCTTTAATACATTTGTACTTTTATCAATTTTACTGACTTTAAACAGTTAGGACTAATGATATTAATGAATAATTAGTTTGATTTAGGCTAACAATGCCTGACAGAGTGGGGAAGCAAAGCAATTAATCCACAGTCAGAACACACACTTGCCGTGAAGTGGATTATAATCCTAGACCTCTTTTAGGACTATGCCAGATCAGGCGTATTCCTCGGATGATCACTCTCACTTAAGGCTGAGAAGGACAGGCCCTACAGACACTTAAATGGGTCTGATGAACTGATCCAATTCTCCCCTAAGAAAAGAAGCCACCAGAGAATGTTACTGTCCTCCAGAGAGCATTTTTAACACATTTTAGCTAGATTATAAAAACCTGGATATTGTAAAGAGCCCTCAACAATGTACCTTTCCATTGAAGTGTGTATGGGGTGGCTTTCTGAGTCTGAATACAGAAGACTATATGAGACATTATATTTTCTAAATTATATTAAAATTTGAAGAACCGAGCCTGCAATTCACTTTTGATGGTAATTGCAACATTGATAGTTCTAGAAAAAGTATAATCTTGTTTCTATTAGAGAATCCAAGTCTTATTAATATTTGAAAGAGATGTTTAAGATATCCATCAATAGTTAGAGTAGTATTTACCTTAAATCCCCTACTAGAAAGCTACCAAGGTCTAGCAAGATACCTTTACCCCAATTAAGGGAAGAATTATATCACTACATGACAGCAGCTAGGCCTTTACTTTGAGAGAAGCTGGATTGAATCCAACTAATCCAAAAATCCTACTGTGTGGTTCAATATTTATACCATAAAAACCTGAGCCAGCAGGAAGCCTGTTAAGCACACAAGCTTGTTTTTGTTAACATCCTTTAAGTAAACAGGATACTGAGAGGTGCAGATAATGGTCACCACACTAAGTTTCCAGGATTTATTTGACAAGTTATTTAGGGTCATCCTTAAGATTATCCATTGTTAGATTATAGCATCTTACAATTTATCAATGCCTTGTTGAGGTGATGTAGAGGCCAGTTCCTGGTTTTTTTTTTTTAGAACTGCCTTGTGTTAAAGGATATACCATATCCTATGCTACAGGATGTTATTGTCCTTGAGCATACAATAATGCCCAGGCACGTTTATAAACTTTTTGAACCTTTGTCCAGAAGATGAACTCTGCTTTTAAATTTAGTTGCTACTTCATTGGAGAATCACTATTTTAGTCTTATAACTCCGTATATATAGCTGGATTTTTTTACAACTTCGTATTTATTGCTGCATTCCTTCACAGCTGGTGATGCAGCTCCATCATGTGCACTGCACTGAAGGGAAACATAAAGTATCAAGAGCTGTTTTAGCATAAATATGACTTTAGTGAAAGGATGGGAAGATCACCTACTTCAACTTATCAAAAACAACAAACTTGAGCGCAGCAATTTAATTTCTAATACCCAGAAAATCATCGTGCTCCCAGAGGGTTTCATGGTGGGCAGGAGCAGAGAATCTAGCGGGAACAAAAGAGTCGGATACCCGCCAGCATTAAGATAATTTGAAATTTTCCTGACCCGGGTTAGTGGCGGGTCGGATATCCTGCTGAGTAGTGGCGTGAATGCCATTTGCATTCATTACCATCTCATGAATGCCCATTAAATATGCTTCACAGCGGAATCATGAGCCACCTCCCAATCTTGCGTCATGCCAGCGGGAAATCACGTCAGCCTGAATCTTGTTCAAAAAAAAGGTGGCGCGCATGGTTGGACCTCACTTTGCTCGCCACTTCGAGGTGAGTGTAATATACATAGCCTACCTTCCATAGCACTGCACCGGTCTCATTGCGATGCCAGTGGAACGCTGCACTGCTAGGGCTGTAGGGTTGGTCTGCCCCCAGTGGCTGCCTATGTAGTCACAATGACACAACTGTGCAATGGTACTGAGGCATTCAGACAGAGACCAGTATTGCAACCGGTGGCGGTTGGTCTGCTCTTGGTGGATGCCACCATTGTCCTGAGGAGCACCACTGTGCAGTCGTACTCAGACAAGGCTGAAGTCATATTTATGCATTCAGAGACCAGCATTTTGTGGGGGGGGGGGGTTGGGGGGGCGAAGATTAGGGAAGGGTAACAAGTACATGGGGGCAAAGGGGCTGGAAGGCTTTGTAAGGGGTTGGGGAGGGGTAATGTACAGGGGGCAAAGAGCAACAAATCTTTGCAAGGGCTTAGTAGGGGGGAGGGAGAAGGATGGACGGCCAAGGGGCAGAAAGGCTTTGCCAGGGGCAGGAGGAGGGAGAATGATGGCAGGCAGAGAGGAAACCGAGAAGCAGGAGCCTGGCAAGGGAAACTGAAACACTGACAAACAAGGGGGTGAATGGGATGCCATATGTATGAATGGGCAGGGATGCACACAGATTCTAGAATAGGAAAGGTGGGGTGTTAGTGTGGCGCAATAGGTATAGCCGCACGGAGACTCATGGGGCGAGGTGGGTGGAAAGGGAGACAGTGTAACGTTCAGTCATGGGGGAAACAGGGAACTTATTAAAAGTCAAAGTCCTTGATCTGGGGCTAGCAGATTAGAGTCAAAGAATAGAGACAGTCCTGGGGCTCTGTGAACCTCACAGTCAAGAGTCAGAGAGTTCAGACAGTCATGGGGAGCAGTGGGCCATGATGCAGGGCTATTCATAGCAAGCACAGTGTACTCCCATTCGGGGGTGGGGGGTGGGGGGTGGGGGGGGGGGTGCGGGGGCAGGGGCTGTGTGCTCAATTGGAATAGTGTACATCTTGGTGTGCATGGCATTTTCACAGTCGCTGTCCATTGGCTTGTTTGTCTTTGTGCTGGTCTGCAGATGGGATGGTAATGGTTATGGGAGGCATCTGCAGCCTGCATTTAGAGAAAACATAATAAAGTGGGGGGGAGGGGTGTGAAGCTTTCCTGGGGGGATTCTGCTCAGTAGGTGACTGTGCACACAGCCTCTAGGTGGGGAGGGATGAGGTCCACATGGGGCATGGGCACACCTGTAATGATGGGCTCGGGGGGGGAAGGGTAGGAATGTTGACCACAACAACAATGGGATCCAGTATTACTGGGGAAGGCTGGAAAATAACAGTAAAGAGCTCTATCTTCACACCATCAGGTTCCAGGTAAATTTCTGGGATGCAGAGAAGAATCCTATCCAGGAGGGTAGGCCTAGACAACAGAGATGACTCGCCAGACCTATGGTATACCAAAGAAGACTCTCCTATTTACAGCTGTGCACCTCGTGCTTGTTGCGAGCTCTGGTAGAACACATCTGCCACATTCTTCATGAAGACCTAATGCCCCGTGGAGTTGGGGGGTAGCCCCAGCCAATGACTTTAAAGGTGACTATGGCGCTCAATTTCTTTGCCTACGGGTCGTCCCTGGGAGCCACAGGGAACCTGTGCAGCATCTCGCAGTCGGCCACATGTAGATGCAGCAGGGTCACAGATGCCCTCTACAGCAAGGTACATCACCGCGTGAGGTTTGCACTCGAAGAAGGTAGCCAAGCTGCGCAATTCAATGGGTTTGCAGCTATCTCAGGCTGCCCAAGAATGCAGGGTGCAATCGACTGTACTCATGTGGCTTTAAGATCTCCATGTTTATCAACCTTAAAGGCTTTCAATTCATCAATGTTCAACTGGTATGCGATCATCAGAAGTATATAATGCTTTGTGCAAGGTACCCTAGGAGTTGCTATGACTCATACATCCTGAGTCACTCTCAAGTGCCCCATATTTTTGAAGGGCCTGGTGTCTATAGGGATGGCTGCTTGGGGATAAGAGGTACCCACTTAACACAGGCTCATGATACACTTGCATCAGAGTGCTATGGAAGAGAGGTACAACGCAGCTCACAGCTCCACACAGTCCCTAACCAAGCAGACCAATGGGGTTCTGAAGATGTGGTTTCGATGTTTGGACTGCTCAGGTGGCACACTACAGTACACACCCGATAGGGTTTCCCACATCATCGTTGTGTGCTATACCGTTCGCAATTTGGCAGTGCAAAGGGGTGATCCCTTGGCAGAGGGAGAAATGGAGGAGGATGAGAGCTCCTCAGAGCATGAAGATCAGGAGCCCAGGAACCTCAAGCGGGTAATGAGTGTCAGCTTCCAGGGGACGATGCCATCAAGGAAGCAAGTTGTGGGAGATGCCCGTGCCACTTCAATTGCCACCAGATTCCAGGAGGAATAAAGTGAAGGCAAAGGGGGCTGGCCACATTTCTCCTGGCCCTGAATGCCATTCCATTATATTGAAAGGGATGTCCAACCAGTCACAGCAAGAGCTAGTTCAGGATTTAGACTTGCACCATCTAGCCTCATGCTTCACCCGGGCCATGATCTCTAAGAAGGTCAGCGGTGCCCCCTGTATGTGCTCGTTCTGGGAAGTGAGAGTTGACTCAACAGCCAGAACGCTGCGAAAACATACTTGATGTAGTCATTCCCACATTAATGAGAAACTACAGAGACCGGTGAGATGAGGACATGGTTGGGTATTTCCTCCTCCCATCCAAGTCTTGTTCTTTGGTGTTACCACTGAGGAGACACAACTGCCACGAATCCCTCAAGGCTGCTGAGCTGCCCTCACACAATGATGTGTTGTGAGGAAAAAGGGTTACAAACACATTAAGCACACACTTCCAATAAAGACTTTAACATCTACCTGACATCACACAAGGGTGCGGAAACTACCTTTGGTGAAGTTGACATCACATGAATGTGAAGCTCACAGAGCAACACTATCACTGAGTTGGAGGATGGTGTTATGGCACAGTTAATGGTAAATGCTGAGCTACTTAAATCCCAAAGGAAAACTTGAAACAACTGCCACAACTGTTTTTCAATTTGCATAAATTTCGAGATGCGTGCCTTGAATTCAGCAGTAATAAGTCCACCAAGTCTTATAGGTTTCTTACAAAACTAAATTAAACCTTTATTAATAGAAGAAATGATTTTAAGTACACACACACAGATCTACAAATTACTAAATGATAACTTGTAAATCCCCTAGTTAATCTAACCCCCAGTTACACTTTCGGTAAGGCAACAGTAAGACACGTAGGCCGGAATTTTTAGCTCGGTGTGCAGGTGCAGGCCCGACATGCCCGAGCGTGATATAAAGCGCGTTGACGTCAGCTGAGCGTGCCAGCGTCAACACACATTCTTGCGATATTTTGGTAGGCGGGCGCGGGTTGAAGACGGAGGCGCGTCCGCCATTAATTAAGTGAACAGTTAAGGCCCTTGAGACACCAACTGTCTCGGAATTATGTAGCCCATGTGATTTTCAGGCCCTCACATGGGCTAAACGGGCAGGCAGGCAGGCCGCAATTTCAAAAAATTCATCCACGGGCGGGATAAGAGGGGTCAGGAGGCTTGTAAATGTGAGTAGTTTGTAGTTTAGGATATAACTTGCTGCTGGTTGCTTGAGTGAACAGGACATCTTCATTTTGCTTCAGAGCTGCATTGACAGAAATAAGAGGCTTCAGTTCAGGATTCAGTGTTGTTTTCCAGGCCCTAGAGGATTCATATCATTTGGGGCCTTCCAGATATTAGAGAACCTTCCCTTACCCTGGGAATGGGGATTGTGGTCTCCGCTGGAGGCACCTCCTCTGAGGAGTAAGAGAGGGCCAGAAGGGGGAGGAGGCCAGGTGGCCCCACTCAGCCTCCAGGGGAGTGACCTGTGGGAGGAGAGGTACAGGCACAAGGGGTGCAGGGCCAACAGGAAGCCCAAGGCGGAAGGAGCTGCAGAAGACGCCACTATCCTGCTGCCAGGGTTTACAGGCGGCGATGCAGCTACCTTGTCTGAGGTGCAATGACGAAGGAGGCTCCACCTCTCAAGGGAGAGCGTGACCTCCATTTGTCAGAGAATCGGCCCTGAGATCAGCCCTGACTGTGTGGGTGGACACCCCATGCCAGTGGCGCTGAAGGTCACAGTGGCCCTCAACTTCTTTGCCTCCGGCTCTTTCCAGGGGTCGGTGGGTGATCTTTGTGGAGTGTCCCAATCAGCTGTCCACAGTTGCGTCAAACTGGTGACAGACGCTCTGTTTAGGCGTGCATTGACTATCATTCATTACTGTAAGGATGAGGCCAGCTAGGCAGAGCGAGCCAGAGGCATTGCAGTGATTGCTGGGTTCCCCACGTCCAGGGTGCAATCGACTGCACACATGTGGCCATCAAGGCGCCAGCAGGTGAGCCTGGTGCCTTCGGCAACAGGAAGGGCTTCCACTCCATGAACGTGCAGATAGTGTGTGATCACAGGATGCAGATTCTACAAGTCTGTGCAAGGTACCCAGGCAGCTCCCACGACGCTTACATCCTGAGACACTCCCAGGTGCCGAGGCTCTTCAGTGCTCCAGCCTGACTGGATGACAAGGGATATCCCCTCAGAAGGTGGCTCCTGGTGCCTCTCCGCCACCCAAGAACAGAGGCCGAGCAGCGGTACAACAGGAGTCACGCCTCCAGAAGGGCAGGCGGTAGAGAGAACCATAGGTCTTCTCAAGATGCACTTCTGATGCCTGGACCGTTCAGGGGACGCACTCCAATACCCCCTGGATTATGTGTCACTGATAGTGGTTGCATGTTGTGCTCTCCACAATCTGGCACTGGAAAGGGGGGACGCAATGGAGGAAGATCTTGATGCAGCTGCACAGGCAACAGACGATGAGTCCAGTAGTGAGTCCAAGGATGAGCACGGTCAGGAGAACGCTGAGGGCATGGACGCTGACCTGGGCAACCTCCAGGGAGGCAGGGACACCCGGGACACTTTGATCCAACACTCCTTCAGCTAGCCTACCAAATAAGAGCCACCATCACATGACAGGGCTGCAGGCTCCATACTCCATCCCTGAAAGGACCAGTTCCTTGGTCAACAACATAAACTTTATTGAAATGGCACAGAGTGTGAGGAGAAACACGTCCATCATAACATCATGGCTTACCCTGCACCTGCAGAACAAATGAAGCATCCAGAGGCCAGTTACACAAAAACACATTTAATTAATTGGTGCCTGGCAAACATCCTATCAGTTAACATTGACAGGTGTTTTCCATCGTACCAATAAACACTGAACGGAAAAATGGGGAAACCAAATATCACCCATGATCAGGCCGTGTTGTGATTAAGGTGCTTTAAGTTTTTGCTTGTGGGTGCTATGTCTGGGTGCTCCCCCTCGCTGGCACTGGCAGTGGAGACAGCCTGCTCACTCTGCTGTCCTGTTGGCCTTAATGACTTTGGCGGTTGTCCTCTGGCCCGTGGAGCCTGTGCTGGCCCCGCCTGGGAGGGAGTGGCCAGTGCCAAGGCTGGTACCTCCCCAGTCGCCGCAGCCTCATCAAATGCCACAGTCACTGGCAGAGGGGCAGAGGAGCTGTTGCCCTCATCTGATGCACCCTGACAGGAGCGCGCAGAGATGACAGACAGGTCGTGCGCCAACATGAGGCCTGCGCCCTTCGGTGGCAGGCTTCCAAGGACGCAGAGCGCATTTGAATCGGTTGCCAGGTAGCCATTGGACCTGGCGGATATTGAGTACCCGCCCCCACCCGCCCCTTCGCGTTCATTCCGCAACCACACCTTACGCTGGGCAGGCCTTAATTGGCCCGCCCACCTAAAATCGCGGTGCACTGCCGATAGTAGGCGGCGGTCGGCTTCCCTACCACCCCCGCTGATCCCGCACGCCAAGAGCAAAATTCTGTCCATAGATTTTAAAAGACCCAGGCAAAGGAACACCATACCCTGAAACAGTCAACTTCAAAGTGAGTTTTCTTAACTTCAGTTCTTTGTAGACAGCAGCTTAAGGCGTAGGTGCTGGAGGCTTTTTCACACTTGTTTTAGATCTTAGAATTCCTTTCCTTGCACACAGTCTTCTCTCCTTTAACCATATTTTTCCCTTTGAATGCAAATTCCCATTGCTTCACTATATCTTTGGACTTTACCTTTCTAATAATAAAAATCTCTCATTGTGCCAATTTTACCAGTAGTCTTTGGGGAAAATAAACACAGTGGGTTGAATTTTGCTGTTGGCGAGCAGGGGGTGGGGCCCGCTCACCGATGCGTAAAATGACGCGGGTTGATGTTGGGCGGAACCCCCGACGTCACCGCGCCCCATTTAAATCTTCAGGAAGGTGGGGGGTGCAGCAAATTCAGCTGTGCGCCCGCTGACCTGTCAATGGCCAATTGAGGCCATTGACAGGATCATTAAAACAATTAAAAGACTTGCCCGAACAACCTTAAGGCTGGCGGGCAGGCCAGGAGCCCTGGCAGGGAATAGAAAAAACATGAAACCTCATCCACCGGCGGGATGAGGTTTCATGTAGGGATTTTAAAATTTTAATAAAGTGTTAGTGAAATTTATGAACATGTCCCATCTCATGTGACATTGTCACATGAGGGGGACATGTTAAGGATTTTTTTTTTCTATTTTTAATGTTTTTACAGCTGTCAGCAATCTCCCTGAGGCAGCACTTAGCCTCAGGGGGATGTGCGGTCTTTCGTGCGCATGCGCGAAAGAGTGCACTCTCGCATTTGGGGAATTCCCCCCCCCCCACCCCGCACAGGGAACGCATAGCGCTTCTCGGCGGACGTCACGCTGGGCGGGCCTTAATTGGCCCGCCCATTTAAAATGGCGGCGGGGCCCGCTTCTCCGGCTGGGATCGACTCCCCGTCCGCCGGAGATTGGGTCGGGCCCGCCCGCCCGACAGGCAGAAAATTCTGCCCAATATTTCACTCCTCTTTGAATTCAAGGTAGCCTGGTTTATTTAAAAATGCAGATGTTCCCTTTACTCCTATGTTTACCTATTTAACATTCAAACCTAGTTTGTCTTCTATTGCAACAAAGCCTTCAGACCAGCTGCCTTTAATTCAATTAAGTCACACACACAGACCCCATTATTACTCTACTTAATAATAACTTCCAATAACATTATGAAAGTTATTACATCTTCCTGACAATGGCTAAACCTCGGTGTGTGGCCATGGAGTCCAGGGCCAAGCGCAAATCTGGCAAAATCTGCTGGACTAAGGTGTCCATGGTGGTCGCTGACCTTCCCATGGTGACCTCGAGGTGCTCGCATGTTGGAGCCACTGCATCAGACAGAACGCAGATGGACTCCTCCATTGTTCACTCTAGTCTGCTGAGTGGCTGTCGAATCTCTGCCTGATGTTCCGCTGCCTGTTGCATCTCCAGCATGGAGTTGGCAGCCGCTTGCAGAGGGTCATCATCTGACCCAGACTGAGCGAGTGGTCTCCAGCAGCCCCCCCAAGTGCCGGAGACCTGGGCTGTGCCTGTCTCTGACTGCTGCAGGGCCGTGCCAGTGAGGCATTCTCCAGTAGGTGAGCCCGAGCCTAATCTGGAACAAGTGCCCACCAAGCTGTGACTGCGCTGGTGGAGAGCGTGGGTGAGTGCTGTGATGGTTCTTCCTCAGCTTCTTCACCTGATGTGGCCTGGAGACTGGGACTTATGTTGGCCAGCCTTATGGGCCTTGATCCGTTGGCGCCTAGAAGAGAAGAGAGCGTTAGTTTATGAGCCTGCGGATTATAAGATCGCATGTCACTCACTGTGAATGTCAGGATGTGATAAGCTGATGGAGGTGTGATCCATACCATGTTGCTGAGACAATCTGATCTCCCCATCCCCACAAGAGCGATCCCGGTCCTCCCCAGCGATCTTGGCGGCATCCTCCTCGAATTCTGAGGGGGCAAGGATGTCGGCCATCCCTCCCCCAGTCTGCGATCTTTCCCGCCTGTTGTGGGCTAGCTTGCCCTGGATGAAGATAAGAGAGAAGCATGTGATGAGAAGGGGTGGAGCACAGGTTGGGAGATATGCATGCCCCCTGTGTGTGGTGAGCCATCCCCAGGAGGGGCTGAGGATGGCTGAGGTGAGCAGCGCGATAGATGGGATGGTGGTGGTGGTGGTGGTGATGTGAAAGTTACTGTGAGACAATCAGTGGTGATGTGTGCCCGCTAATGGCTGTGAGAGATCCATAAAGAGAGTAGCCCTTTGAGTATATGGTGCTATGATGAGAGCTTGATATTGGAGGGCGTTGATGGATGACTTACCCTCGCAGATTGGATGAGATCATTCATCCTCCTCCTGCACTGGATGGCGTTTTGGATGCCATGGCCAGCTGTGCTGACCTCCTCTGTGATGGCCTCCCAGGCTGGAGAGGTAAGGTTGGAATGCTTTCTGGAGCCATCCCTGGGATAGAGCTCAACCCTATGTGCACACACTCCTCTTATCTAGGTCTGAAGCAGGGTACAGCCTTCTTCCTCTGGTTGGCAAACATCTCTAACAGTCTCCCGGAGATAGCTGGGCTCGAGAGAGTAAGATGTGTGGCGTTTAAATATGACACCCAGACCTTTGACTTCGTCAGGTAATGGCGGGGCGGAAGAATCAGCTCCTGACCCACCATGTGATTCAGCGAGATACTCATCTGTGCATAATTAATAAGCACCCTGGCACAGAATCGGGTGTGATTTCCCGCCATTCTGAGCAGCGGGATATGTGTCGCAGAAAGTTAGTTTCAGAAACAGAAAATTCTGCCCATAGTCATCAATTCACCATCATCGAAATGGATTTATTATTTCACCAGCTTTTTCTAGCTGTCAGAGTGTAGGGATAGTACCCCATGAGCTCAGACTTCAGACTTGACCCTTCGCTCCCCGCCCCCAAAAATGTTAAGTCAGTGAACTTTACCACTTCTCGATCACACCTCATCACTTTATTGCATTATAAATCAGCATAACAGAACACAATTAAAATAAGAGTAAAAGACTTCATCAATAGATGTTAATTTAACACATAACATTGTCTGATACAGCAATTACCACACCTTCAACTTACATGTATTGTCAATGCTCTAGCCTCCATTGGCGTTGGGCGTTGTGGCGGGCGTGAGTGGACAATATGATGAAAAGGCCAAAAATCAGTTCTACACTATCATGAACCTAGTTTGCGATTGTCCACTCCGCCCATCAATGGCGGGCCGCCTTTCTCACTGTCCAACGTCGGGAACCTAATTTCAATGCACTTGCATCTCATCATCTTGCCTGCTCGCCGGAATCATCCCCCCATACACTGGATCATCCGGGCACGTCAAAAAATGGCGGGCTGGAGTCTTCTTGCCTTTTGGGGCCATGTCTTCTGTGCAGCAGTCCTGGGCTGCAAGCATTGAGAGTTGTGTGCGTGGCTGCAGTTCAAGTATGGCGCCCGGTGAGGCGACAGAGCGGCAGGCGAATTGGAGGAAGCCTGCCAGTGAAACCGTGCGTTTCCCATGACTGTGTAAATAATGAAGTGGGAAGGGGACAATACGGAGTGAAAACCTGCCATTGCGGCCAACGGGAAAAACGTTTCACGCACCCACTACCGCACTTAATGCAATTCTCGGACAATTTCACCCTCTGTCTCAGCAAAAAAATAGCATTACTTTTTAGAAAGATGATGGTTCCATACAAAGTGAACAAGGTTTTAAACTAAAGGCTGGCAAGACTAACCACTTGATATCGCCCAGCTTATCGCAAACTGCTGACAAGATACAGAATGAGGCATGCACAAAGCATTCTCCTACATTTAGATTTCAAGTGGTTTTCAGTTTTCTGATGCTGAAGCTCTGTCAAAATGGCCCTCCTCTATCAGTGCTGTGTACAGAACATTACTCCCTTCAATGCAGAACTTAAATTTCAGTCATGATTCTTGGTCATTCTAGCATCGCATACCCCTCCCAATTTGCCACAGAGACAAAAAGAAAACATGTTTCCTGCCTCAAAACTAAATATATGATATATTGTACTTGTAATGTAGCTATTTTAGTTGAGTGGTGAATTAAGGCAGCTGTTCTGCTAAAAACTGGTCATCTTTCTTTCATTGGCAGAATGCTTCATGTTCAGATGGCTAACAGTTAAGGGTTTACTGTAAAACGTACTCAGTGCAAGAAAGTTAATGTCCTTCCCCGAGGCAGTTTTGGTGGTGGGAGCATTTAAATCAGACAAGAAGGCTTGTGAACAGCCTTCCTGCAGCATCGCCAATTGAGGCCCTTAAGTGGGAAATCAATGCCCACTTACGGGCATCATCCTACTGCCACTGGTATTCACCCAGCAGCAGGCAGGGCACTCACCATGTGGGAAGCCCGGAAAGCAAAGTTTGTCGTGGTCTCTTCTGGGCTTCCAGAGGGGATCCGCTGTTCAAAGGCACTCAGTACCCGATTGAAGGACCCACCATCAGGAAGGTGGGGCGTGCGCTGAGGGCCACCCTCATGCCCTTGTTGCTGATCCCCCTCCCCGCAACATGACTTCCATCTGTCACCTGTGGCCTGGATCCATCAGTGACCCTGGGCCTCGGGTGACTGCTTCATTTGGGGCTGCCAAGCATTGTACAGCTGAGGGCCTCTGACTGACTGGCAACTCTTGGCGGGGGTAGGAATTTCTGGCCCTAGAGTTCTTGATCCTCGGGAACGCCCATTGCTGCCCAGTTAAGTGCCTGATTGATACTTAATTTGGTGGGCTTTCCCGAGAGGAGACAACATGGGGCTTTCACTGGCTCTTCCCCATAAGGGGCTAACATCAGGGTTGCCTCCGTTAAATACCACCCATAGAACTCAGAATAATAATGAGCATTAGTGAAGTGACTAAGTTCTATCAGGATGTTGGTATAAGTTTTTTAGCATAGACATGTGGTTCCTTCCTTGGAGTTCCAAAACAGCCCCTATAATCTCTTAATCTTAATTCCAAGACATCTCATTAACTAAATTATAAATTGTATATAAAATTATATCCATATCAATTATTTTAGACTGATACGCAGGATCTGGAGTTAGAATTTCAAGTGCAGGTCCAAGACTTGACATTCAGTTAGTTACTGTTCAACAGTCGTTCATCTCTTGAACAACACCAATGCAGAAGCAACTTTCAGATATATATAAAGCTCATACAGCTCTGCATAATTTAAACTACTAAGAGAAAAACTACAAAATTGGATGAATATTTTAACCTAATGATAGTCAAAAACAAGTGTTCTAGAGTCACACTTTCCTGATTTAAATTTGTACTGACCTTCGTCAACATTAATGAGTGGAGGAAGACCATGGCCCACATTTCCCAGACTACCAGATGTCCCAACAACATGCAGTAATGGCATTACCCAGCTCATTATTTTCACCAGGCAAATTTCACATATGTAACAAACAGCATGATATTTCTCCCCAGTAAGTATCTGTTATAGGATTTACGCTTTGCCAACTAAATGCATCAGGATGGGCTTTCCCTGCAGGTAGACCAGGTTAACGTTGAACAGATTAACTAAAGCATATGCCACCTTGTGTTTATTTTCTTTAAAATACTGTGAGGCATTTGACAGTTTGACAATCAGTGTACACTTGCCAAAAGGATAAGTTCTTTATCCTCTTAATGCTTCTCTTACCTCACATGTACCAACAGTGCCCTTTTCTTCTCCCGCACAGATTTCAGATTCATTAATTTGGACTTTTCCTTGATGGTACTCATTGCATTTCTTATTTCCAACTATTGGAATCTGGGCTACCTTTAGTTCGCCTTCATAACCCGTACCTAAAAGAGAAATGGGAAAAACAAAGCTAAAGATAACCGAACGCATGCTGGACATTAAATTAAACATATCTGGATATGAAATAAACTTATAAAACATGCCTACCACTGTTTGTACGGCTAAGAAAACTATATGAAGTGCCTTCCAGGACAAGCGCAATCTGTAGAAATTGGACCTGGGATGTAGCCAGTTTTATGGGTGGGGCACTGAATCTTGAATGAGTGTAAAAGATCGTGGGAAACATGAATGCAAGAGGTTTTGGATGTAACTCACGTTTAAAATCCCACCATATTTTGTGCTGGTTCAACCAACTATCCCCGGATTGTGCTGCTACAATTATAGTGGAAACAAGCATTGTGCTCTCATCCTGCCTATACTCCAGTGATGAACAGAGACATATTGGTGTACGTTTTGCCTTTGCTGGACGAGCGGTAACGTGTGGCAGGTCAGCTCCCAGATCCTATATAGAACCTGCCTGATTTTTCAGCCCATTGATGTCAATGGAATGAAGAATATCTGCCACGTTCTATGAAACCTCTGTAATCCAGCTGACCGGAACACTCTTCAGGCAGTGAAGATGACAATGTACCCCAATGCTTCCAACCTTGAAATTTCAGACTCTTAAGGCTCTCTACTTGGCTGGCTTAAGCAGATTTCCTCATTGTCGAGTTTCCAAAATACATACATAAATACGAATAATATATTAACGGCACTGAGAGACTAACTAAAACTGTTTAGATTTAGTGGCATGACATGAGTAGTGCCTTTAGTGCTACTGGTTTAAAAAATGAATTAATGAGCTGCCTGCAGGAGGGGAACAGTATAAGTTTGCTCAAGCTTTGCAGGAGTCTAATAGGAAAGGACATGAGCAGAATACAGCAACAAAAAACAAGTACAAACTAAAGAGAAGATGCTTGGTCACAGGGCCAATTTACCCTCAGCATATTTTATGAGTCAAAATCAAGGGGCCTGCTTTTAGGCAGCGATGAACTTAAATGATCCAACATAGATTACATCACCCAAATCTGTAGGAAATATTCCCCCCCTCAAAATGTTCAAATCTTGATCATTTACCTTTGGTTTCTCCCCATCCAGAAATATTACAATAGACACCTTCACGTATGACGCATTCAGATAGAGGCAGCTTAATCCAGTGAACATAATCAGTTGATTTTACAGGTCTGGAAAAAGGATCAGATTAAAGCATTAAAGCGGACAGTTAATGCACTGCACGTTTCAATTCTGCGAAAGTGTCAAATATCCAAAAACAGTCTTAAAAAAAATATCAGGAGATATTTGTCATAAGATATTGTGTGCAAATTTCCAATCCTAGACTTGGATTGATTAAATTCAATTCCTTTAATATCCATTTTGTTATTTTCTGCCAGCTGTTTGTTCCTCCAGTAGACAGCAGCTGATGCAGCCGCTTTCCACATCGTCCTTTCAACTCTGTGACTGCTCTTTCAATTAGCCAAGGCAGACATTTTCTGACAAGGATGCTGTTTAATCAGGTTCTCATGGGCACTGTCCCACACAGGAGCTGCAATTTTCCAGCCCATCATGCCAGCCCCACCAATGTGAACAGAGGTTTCAATGGTTCACCAGCCCTGGCGCAGGGGACAACGCCACAGGAGGGCTCGAAATTTCCGGCCAGCGTAACTGCTTTTAATGTGCCAACGAATCTCACAGAATCAGCGTTCTCCCTGAGAGGAAGAGAGAGGGCGTGAAACAGAAAGGGGGCAAGAGAGAGAGAGAGAGAGAAAGAGGGGGGGGGGGGGGGGGGGCGAGGGAGAGGTGGGCAAGGGAGAGAGGGGGCAAGGGTCGAGGCAGAGAGAGGGGGTGAGACAGAGAGAGGGACAGAGAGAGAGAGAGAGGGTGGGGTGAGACAGTGAGAGAGAGGGAGGGCAGGAGAGAGGGAGGGCAGGAGAGAGGGAGGGCAGGAGAGAGGGAGGGCAGGAGAGAGGGAGGGCAGGAGAGAGGGAGGGCAGGAGAGAGGGAGGGCAGGAGAGAGGGAGGGCGAGAGAGAGGGAGGGCGAGAGAGAGGGAGGGCGAGAGAGAGGGAGGGCGAGAGAGAGGGAGGGCGAGAGAGAGGGAGGGCGAGAGAGAGGGAGGGCGAGAGAGAGGGAGGGCGAGAGAGAGGGAGGGCGAGAGAGAGGGAGGGCGAGAGAGAGGGAGGGCAAGAGAGAGGGAGGGCAAGAGAGAGGGAGGGCAAGAGAGAGGGAGGGCAAGAGAGAGGGAGGGCAAGAGAGAGGGAGGGCAAGAGAGAGGGAGGGGGCAGGAGGGACAGAGAGGGGGGGGCAAGAGAGAGGGGAAGGCAAGAGAGAGAGAGAGAGAGGGGGAGAGGAAGGCGAGAGAGAGAGAGGAAGGTGAGAGAGAGAGAGGAAGGCGAGAGAGAGAGAGGAAGGCGAGAGAGAGAGAGAGGAAGGCGAGAGAGAGAGAGGAAGGCGAGAGAGAGAGAGGAAGGCGAGAGAGAGAGAGAGGAAGGCGAGAGAGAGAGGAAGGCAAGAGAGAGAAGGAAGGGTGACAGAGAGAGGGGTGAGAGGGGGGGTGGTGAGACAGGGAGGGGGTGAGAGAGGGAGAGAGAGGGAAGGGTGAGACAGTGAGGGGGGACAAGAAGGGAAAGAGCACGAGGAGAGGGAGAGATCGAGGAGGGGAGAGAGAGTGAGGAGGGGGAAAGAGCGCGATGGGGGGAGAGAGCGCGGGGGAAGAGGGGGCAGAGGGGGATGGGGGCAAGGAGGGGGTTCAGATTGGGGGGGTCAGAGAGGGGAGCATTGGGGGGTGTGGGGGCAGAAAAGAGGGGAGGGAAGAGGAGAAGAGGGGAGAGAGAAGGGGGAGAGAAAGAGGAAAAGAGAGAGGTTGAGAGATTGAGGGGGGAAGAAGGGGAGTGGGAAAGGGAGGGGGAGAGAAGGAAGAGGGGGAGACTCTGGAACAGTTCCTACGGATTGGAGGGTAGTTAATGTAACCCCATTATTTAAAAAGGGAGGTAGAGAGAAAACAGGGAATTATAGACCAGTCAGCCTGACGTCGGTAGTGGGGAAAATTCTAGAGTCCATTATAAAAGATTTAATAGTTGAGCACTTGGAAAACAGTGGCAGAATCAGACAGAGCCAGCATGGATTTACGAAAGGGAAATCATGCTTGACAAATCTATTGGAATTTTTTGAGGATGTAACTAATAGAGTTGAAGAGGGGGAGCCAGTGGATGTGGTTTATTTGGACTTTCAGAAGGCTTTCGACAAAGCCCCACATTAGAGATTAGCGTGTAAAATTAAAGCGCATGGGATTGGGGGTAGTGTATTGAGATGGATAGAAAACTGGTTGGCAGACAGGAAACAAAGAGTAGAAATAAATGGGTCTTTTTCCGAATGGCAGGCAGTGACTAGTGGAGTACCACAGGGATCGGTGCTGGGGCCCCAGCTATTCACAATAACTATTAATGATTTAGATGAGGGAACTAAATGTAATATCTCCAAATTTGCAGATGACACAAAGTTGGGTGGGAGGGTGAGCTATGAGGAGGATGCAGAGATGCTTCAGTGTGATTTGGACAAGCTGAGTGAGTGGGCAAATGCATAGCAGATGCAGTATAATGTGAATAAATGTGAGGTTATCCACTTTGGTAGCAAAAACAGGAAGGAAGATTATTATCTGAATGGCTATAAATTGAGAGAGGGGAATGTGCAACGAGACCTGGGTGTCCTTGTACACCAGTTGCTGAAGGTAAGCATGCAGGTGCAGCAGGCGATAAAGAAGGCAAATGGTATGTTGGCCTTCATAGCGAGAGGATTCAAGTACAGGAACAGGGATGCCTTGCTGCAATTACACAGGGCCAAGGTGAGACCACACCTGAAATATTGTGTGCAGTTTTGGTCTCCTTATCTGTGGAAGGATGTTCTTGCTATAGAGAGAGTGCAGCGAAGCTTTACCAGACTGATTCCTGGGATGGCGGGACTGACATATGAGGAGAGATTGAGTCGATTAGGATTATATTCACTGGAATTCAGAAGATTGAGGGGGGCTCCCATAGAAACATATAAAATTCTAACAGGACTAGACAGGGTAGATGCAGGAAGTATGTTCCTGATGGTGGGGGAGTCCAGAACCAGGGGGTCACAGTCTGAAGATACGGGGTGGACTATTTAGGACTGAGGTGAGGAGAAATTTCTTCACCAAGAGAGTGGTGAGCCTGTGGAATTCGCTACCACAGAAAGTGGTTGAGGCCACAACATTGTATGTTTTCAAGAAGTAGTTAGATATAGCTCTTGGGGCGAAATGAATCAAAGGATATGGGGAGAAAGCGGGAGCAGGCTATTGAGTTGGATGATCAGCCATGATCATAATGAATGGCGGAGCAGGCTCGAAGGGCCGAATGGCCCACTCCTGCTCCTAGTTTCTATGTTTCTATGTTAATGAGGGCCCTCCCTGCTTCTGGTGAAAGCTCTGGCAGCCTATATTGAGGTCTATTTGAAATTTGGAGCAGGCGGACAAGTTGGTGGGCCAAACCCCCACATAATTTTGGGTCTGCTGCTATCCTATTTTTAGGCACACATGGGGTGGTGACAAGATGAAAACCGTTCCCTATAAGCTATAAATACAGAAGATGACCATTTGGTCCATCATGCCCGTGCTGGCACTTTGCTAGGACAATCCAAAACTAATTCTACACCTTCCCCAGGGCCTTCTAACTTGTTTTGTTTCAAATACTTGTCCAATTTTCAGTTAAAAAGATTGAGTGGTCTCTGGTTTAACAGCTTAATAGCTTCACTGAATCGCTGTATAAAGAGAATTCTAGAAATAGCAAGAAGCCAGCAGATGAACAATTGCACATATTGACACCTAGATTCACAAGGAAAAAAGACATTGATAATATTATACATACACCATTCAGGAATCAAACAGATTTCAAACTGTAAATGTGCAAAATTGAATGAAAGTTCGTGATTAGGATGGAATTTGGCCTAGATGCCAATTTTCGACTTTAACATTCTACACCAGAACGGTTAAGAGACCCACCTGGCCAATTTCAACATTACAAGATTGGATCCTTCTGGTCCACAGACAAGCTGAGATATCTCCATCACTTGCTTATGGGCTTCCTCACTTTTATCATCTTTCAGAATCCCCATCACAGCTTCATATCCCCTCAAATCTGGTTTACTAAAGCCAAAAACACATGTACCAGTTAGACAGCCAAACCTTCCAACCTCTACAAGTCACCTTTCTTCAACCAAATATTACAGCATTCTGGATGCAGAGACGTATACTAAGGCTACAAATCTACAAAATAGCAATATACTATAACAATTTGAAAAGATGATTGAATAGGAGGAAGCAGGGATTATTTTTTCAATGAGCTAGCGTCCTTCTTGAAAGCAATTGCAAAAAATGAAAGCAAAATACTGCGGATGCTGGAAATCTGAAATAAAAACAGAAAACTGTGGAAAAACTCAACAGGTCTAACAGCATCTGTGTAGAGAGAAACAGAGTTAACGTTTCAAGTCCGTATGGTTCTGAAGGAGAGTCATACAGACACTAAACGTTAACTCTGTCTTTCTCTCCACAGGTGCTGTTAGACCTGCCGAGTTTTTCACAGAATGTTCTGTTTTTGTTGCAAAAAATGAAAGTTCAGTCAAATAGTGATATTCAATGCATCATTTTAATAAAAAATCAATTTAATATAAACCTGGGCTAGGTTGATTATTAATACAGATGATGTGAGCTCACTCGCAAAAGGTTGTTGTCATAGGCAATTGTTATTGAGATATTCCCTTATAACACAGTGAAATAAATCCTGACACACAGTTAAACAAGTCACTGTTAACCAATACTATTCAAACATGGATGCAGCCAACTATTTTGTTGGATTCCACCACCACGAACTGATGTCAGTAACACAGGATAGATGCTAAAAAGCTTGACTATTGTGGCCCACAAGATGTTTTATTATCATTGCTTTACTGTCATGTAGTCGACTGCATTAAAGACTCGAACTGATACCGAGTGGTGGATAGGGTAGAGGACAGCCAAAATCTCCAAAACGATATAGATGGATTGGTGGAGTAGGCGGTAAAGTGGCAGATGGATTTTAACATAGAGAAGTGTGAGGTCATACATTTAGGGAGGTCAAACAGTTATAAGGATTACACAATAAATGGGAATATGCTAAGAGGGGTAGATGAAGTGAGAGATCTTGGCATACAAGTACACAGGCAGCAGTTCAAGTAGACAAAGTTGTAAAGAGGGCATATGGAATGCTCTCCTTCATTGGCAGAGGTATAGAATATAAAAGTAAGGATATAATGTTGGAATTGTATAAAACACTGGTGAGGCCACAACTGGAGTATTGTGTGCAGTTCTGGTCACCACATTACAGGAAGAACGTAATAGCTCTGGAGAGAGTGCAGAGGAGGTTTACAAGAATGCTGCAAGGGTTAGAAAAGTGTAGCTACGAGGAGAGATTGGATAGGTTGGGGTTATTTTCCTTAGAACAAAGAAGGCTGAGAGGTGATTTGATTGAGGGGTACAAAATTATGAGGGGAATAGATAGAGTGGACAGGATAAAATAGTTTCCCTTGGTGGTGAATTCTAGAACCAGGGGACATAGATTCAAGATAAGTGGCAGAAGGTGTAGGGGGGACATGAGGAAGAACTTTTTTACGCAGAGGGTAGTGGGTGTCTGGAATTCGTTGCCCGAATTGGTGGCAGAGGCAGAAACTCTAAACTCTTTTAAAAAGTACCCGGATCTGCACCTAAAGTGCTGTAAGCTGCAGGGCTATGGACCGGGTGCAGGAAGGTGGGATTAGAAAGGGCACCTGGGTGTCCTCAGGCTGGCATGGACAAGATGGGCCGAATAGCCTCCTTCTGTGCTGTAACTTTTCTATGGTTCTATGTGTCTATTACGTGCTACGTAATTACTAAACTTCCATAACTACCATGTTGTGCAACATGCAAGATTATATCTGACCTACACTTCTGGAGGTAGTATATTCTGTTGGAACTATTGTTTATTAGTTTATGCTTGGGGTTAAGTATCCACTTTTGCAAGTTATCCACTTTTTCGTCCAGCCAACTTGATAATATTCGCAACCAAATGACCAGTGAAACAGCTTGCCCCCAGACTACAATGAATACCCATGGACCCAGTGCCAGGAGGCAACAAGGGTCATCTAAGGTGTGATGCTCTCATCTATATTTCCTCCTCCGCTTTTGGGGATGTGCTGCAGCTTCCATATGTAGCAGCTCAGGTCAAGAATTACAACGGACCTGGATTTGTCTCTGCTCCACAACATTGAACACTAGTAGTATTACATTCTACTACATCCAACCACCACAAACAGACCCTTGAGCTTTTGAATAGTTTAATGAAATAAAAAACCTGCATACCATGTGGAGAAACAGTGCTTGGCTGTGAGAACCCAATTACTTTGAATCAATGATCCACCACAGAAATGGGTATCCCTGAGAGGAAGAGAAAGGATTTACCAATAAACAGTTACAGAAGTAAGCTCATTACCACCACTGACAGATTATAAAATACATTTAAGGGCTATTCATTTTCTTCAGTAATCTGAATATTAGCGGATGCAAAACGGAGATTTCCATATACTCTATTATTTGTCAATGAAATCTACTGGAGTTTTTGATAAAAACCTCTGGCCTAGCAACCTTAGGTTGTAGTTATAATGAGTTATTAGTATGAAGCCAGCAGTGCTAGGACGTAAACCATAGTCAGCAAGACCAAGTTACATTGCGGGACATGAGAGGGCTGCATATTGTATACATAAAGCTCCATTCCTCCAGCATCTTCTTTTCAAATATTGCTGAAAAGAGACATGCCGCCAAAGCTTTTTGTCTTGCATTCATCAGGACAAACATAAGAATGAAAAATTTCAAACAATTACAACAATTAATACTACAGGAGAAAGGGGTGTTGATTAGTTGGAAAGTCGACACTGATTCACTGCAGCATTGCCATGGAGAAAACAATAGACTCCCCAAGCTCCCAGGTAATTCAAAACAGGGACAAGACTTGAACATATTCCTTTTGTTTGCAGAGAATGGGTCCATACCATAAGACCATAAGACATATTAGCAGAAATTAGGCCAGTCGGCCCATCGAGTCTGCTCCGCCATTCAATCATGGCTGATAAGTTTCTCAACCCCATTATCCCGCCTGCTCCCCGTAACCTTTGATCCCCTTACCAATCAAGAACCTATCTATCTCGGTCTTAAATACACTCAATGACCTGGCCTCCACATCCTTCTGTGGCAATGAATTCCATAGATTCACCACTCTCTGGCTAAAGAAGTTCCTCCTCATCTCTGTTCTAAAAGGTCTTCCCTTTACTCTGAGGCTGTGCCCTCGGGTCCTAGTCTCTCCTACTAATGGAAACATCTTCCCCACGTCCACTCTATCCAGGCCTTTCACTATTCGGTAAGTTTCAATCAGATCCCCCTCATCCTTCTAAATTCCATCGAGTATAGACCCAGAGTCCTCAAATGTTCCTCATATGTTAAGCCTTTCATTCCTCCTCTGGACCCTCTCCAGGGCCAGAACATTCTTCCTGAGATACAGGGCCCAAAATTGCTCACAATATTCTAAATGTGGTCTGACCAGAGCATGATAAAGCCTCAACAGCACATCCCTGCTTTTATATTCTAGTCCTCTCAAAATAAATGCCAACATTGCATTTACCTTCCTAACTACCGATCAACCTGCAAGTTAACCTTAAGAGAATCCTGGACTAGGACTCCCAAGTCCCTTTGCACTCCAGATTTCTGAATTCTCTCCCCATTTAGAAAATAGTCTATGCCTCTATTCTTCCTACCAAAGTGCATGACCTCACACTTCCGCACGTTGTATTCCACCTGCCACTTCTTTGCCCATTCTCCTAACCTGTCCAAATCCTTCTGTAGCCTCCCCGCCTCCTCAATACTACCTGTCCCTCCACCTATCTTTGTATCATCTGCAAACTTAGCCAGAATGCCCTCAGTTCCTTCATCTAGATCATTAATGTATAAAGTGAAAAGTTGTGGTCCCAACACTGACCCCTGTGGAACTCCACTAGTCACCGGCCGCCATCCTGAGAAGGACCCCCTTATCCCCACTCTCTGCCTCCTGCCAGGCAGCCATTCTTCTATCCATGCTAGTACCTTGCCTCTAACACCATGGGCTCTATCTTATTGAGCAGCTTCCTGTGCGGCACCTTTTCAAAGGCCTTCTGGAAGTCCAAGTAGATAACATCCATTGGCTCTCCTTTGTCTAACCTACCTCCTCAAAGAATTCTAACAGATTTGTCAGGCATGACCTCCCCTTGATGAAACCATGCTGACTTTACCATATTTTACCATGTACTTCCAAGTATTCTGAAATCTCATCCTTAATAATGGACGCTAAAATCGTACCAACGACCAAGGTCAGGCTAATCGGCCTGTAATTTCCCGTCTTTTGCCTCACTCCCTTCTTAAACAGGGGGGTGACATTAGCGATTTTCCAGTCCTCTGGGACCTCCCTGACTCCAGTGATTCCTCAAAGATCACCACTAACGCCTCCAATATCTCTTCAGCTATCTCCTTCAGAACTCTGGGGTGTAATCCATCTGGTCCAGGTGATTTATCCACCTTCAGACCTTTCAGTTTTCCTAGCACCTTCTCCTTGGTAATGGCCACCAAACTTACCTCTGCCCCCCTGACTCTCTTGAACTTTGGGGATGTTACTCGTGTCTTCCACCGTGAAGACTGATGCAAAGTACTTATTCAGTTCCTCCGCCATTTCTTTGCTCCCCACTACTACTTCTCCAGCGTCATTTTCCAGCGGCCCAACGTCCACTTTTGCCCCTCTCTTACCCTTTATATATCTAAAAAAACTCTTGCAATCTTCTTTTATGTTACTGGCTAGTTTACCCTCATATTTAATCTTCTCTCTCCTTATTTCTTTTTTAGTTGTCCTCTGTTGGTCTTTGTAGGCTTCCCAATCCCCTGGTTTCCCACTGCTCTTCGTCGCATTGTATGCTTTCTCTTTAGCTTTTATGCTGTCCCTGACTTCCCTTGTCAGCCATGGTTGCCTCGTCCTCCCTTTAGTATGCTTCTTCTTCCTAGGGATGAATTTTGGCTGTGTCTCCCAAATTACTCCCAGAAACTCCTGCCATTGCTGTTCCACTGTCTTTCCTGCTAGGCTCATCTCCCAGTCAATTCTGGCCAGCTCCTCCCTCATGCCTCTGTAGTTGCCTTTATTCAACTGTAATACCGTTACATCTGATTCCAGCTTTTTCCTCTCAAATTGCAGGGTAAATTCTATCATATTATGGTAACTTCCTCCTAAGGGTTCCTTCACCTTAAGCTCCCTTATCAAATCTGCCTCACTACCCATCACTAAATCTAGAATTGCCTATTCTCTAATGGGCTCCACCACAAGCTGCTCCAAAAAGCCATCTCGTAGACATTCCACAAATTCCTTTTCTTGGGATCCACTACCAACCTGATTTTCCCAGTCTACCTGCATATTGAAACCCCCCATGATCACTGTAACCTTGCCTTTCTTACACACTTTTTCTATCTCCTGGTGTATCTTGTGCCCCACATCCTGACTACTGTTCGGAAGCCTATACATAACTCCCATTTTGGTTTTTTCACCTTTGCGGTTCCTCAACTTTACCCACACAGATTCTACATCATCTGACCCTACGTCGTTTCTTGCTATCGATTTAATTTCATTTCTTACTAACAAAGCAACCCCACCCCCTCTGCCAACCTGCCTTTCTTTTCGATAGAATGTATATCTTTGTATATTTAGCTCCCAGTCCTGATCCCCTTGCAGCCATGTCTCCGTAATGCCCACCACATCATACCTGCCAATTTCAATCTGCGCCACTAGCTCGTAAACCTTATTTCATATCCTGCGTGCATTCAGATACAACACCTTCAGTCCTGTATTTCCCATCCCCTTTCTCATTGTCGTCCCTTCATCTGATGTGCTTGAAGTTAGATTCCTAGCCCTTTCCAAACACTCTGTCCTATTTTGTGTTCTGGCTCTCCTTTCTTTTCAGTTTTTTCATAATTTTCCATGAAGTTGAATCCACCCCACCCCACACGCTAACCTGCTGCTTTGTTTCCCTACGTATGAATCTATGTCACTTCTAGCAAGCATAAACAAGCTCAATTGATAATCTTAAATTGGTTGTTAGTGTAGCTATTAGCACATTCAGGATCATTCAGCAAGTGCTCCCCAATCCCAGAATCACATCAACAGTTGGTCAGGTACATAGGCCGGATGTCCCGACAGTTGGCTGACTGAATCAAACAGCATGTTCCTTTGGCTAATCGTAACAGGCAGAGTACAAACCATACTCAACCAGCCCATGCTTGCAAAACCCAAAACAAATGTCAACTGTTAGATGTGATTCCGCAATTGGGCAGCAGTTGCTCAACAATCATTTGTGCGCTAATAACTCCACTTACAACCAATCTAAGAAAATCAGTCATGCTTATAACGAGGCTCATTTATACTCGCTAGAAGCAACGTACATTCATACATTCTCTGCAAACAAAGGGAATATGTTCAAGCCTTGCGCCTTTTTTTGAAGGGTGCTTGGGGAACCTTTAGTTCCCTTTTGCTTTCTCCATGGCAATGCCTTGGCCAATCTGAGGCAAACTACCAACCAATCAACACCCCTTTTCTCCTGTAAAATAAATTGTTATGATTGTTTGAAATTTGGCATTCTTGCATTTGTCCTGCTGTGTACAAGGTGAAAAGCTTCAAGTGACTGTTATTTTAAATGTTAGAAAGGAGTGGGGGAGAGATGCATTGGCATTCTCACAGCATAGAAGGCTGATTTAATAAGTTCATAATGTCTCCAGGAACTGCAAAGGATTGTTGAACACTTTCTAAACTTGACTTCACACTATGCTGGACTGCACTCCATATGATGTCAAGTTTAAATAGTGTGAGAAGGCCCTCTCAAGGGACCCCCATATCATTTGATTTTAATGCTTCCTAGAGCCAGAACATTGAGAACAACCCACATTTAAAACTGCTTTTCATCAACCAGAAAGTGGCTGTATTGGAACAAAGAATTGAGGACTTTACCAATTTTTTATTTTTCTTAAAGACAGCTCTGGGTAAAGGTTCAGTAGTTCAGCCAATTTCTTTAGTACCTCTGAGACGCTGTGACCCATGGTAGTACAAAAGATCGTGGGTTGGGTGGGGTGAATACTTGGGAAGAGCAGAAAAACTATTCAAAAGCAAATAAATTGTAACAAAAGTATGAATATATCTATCATTCATATTCAAAAAAATCCAATTCACAATTTATTAAAATATCACACTTCTGTTGGTGGTAATTTTAAGTTTGGGCAATGGTGTAAAATGGACGATATTGAATTTGCTGCTCATTATAAATCCCACCTGATTCTCCTTGGTATTGAAATCTGTTGCACAGGGTGTATACCAGGTGGCTGATCTTACAGACTATTGAAAAGTCACGACAGAATAACCCCAATTTCTGTTAAAACCAGGTCCTTCAATTCAGGATTGATTTTCTTGATTGGGCAGGAGATGGGAGCTGCCTCAACAAAGTCAACACATAGTCTGGTACTCAGCAACAGACATCAGGAAAGTCCCAGGTCAAAGTGGTAGTGGGGGCACAACAGCAACCTTCAGGGTTTGTGTGTGTGAGAGGAAAAGAGTAAACAAAACCACAATTATGGAAAGAAATGGCTACTTGGTGAAATATCAGACAGTTTGGGCATGGCAGACAATCTCAAGTCATCAATGTCATGGGAGTAAGATGGGGAACATGAATAGGTGAAGTAAATATCTAATTCAGTGCCTCGGGATATCAATGGCACACACATATAATAAACTTGTTTACAAAGAGAGAGTGAAAAATGTGTTCCTTTCTGCTTATATAGGGCTATGATGGATATATGCTTGATCATATTCAAAACTAAGGTTGTGGAATAACTGGGGAGGTTGTTCACAAATCAAACTGATTTACCTGTGTCTCAGGCTAACCATCCAGCTGGACGTTTTGGCATTTGCTCGAAATCCATTTATTATTCTTGTTTGCATTCCACTTGAACATTTTTGAGAGCCTGGGGATTGGACAGGGGAGGAAGAAGTAAAAGTTTGTCATTAAAATCGAGATTTCAGAAAAATAGCTATAACATAAGGCATCACCCTTTTAATATCAAGACACTCAAACTTTGAATAATCCTGAATTAAAAATTGGAGTATTTTCCAACAGCACTGTTTCAAAGGCCTGCTTCCCCACATCATCCCCCACCCCCACACCACCCCCACTGCCCTTGTCCACTGTCCCTTTAACAACATATTTTGGTTACTGATGTAATCTTGTTATGATTAACAAGTCACGCACGTTTTAAAAAGTTAGACAAGGGGTAAATCTGAAATATATCCTGGATATCTGCCACTACTCAGATAGAAGTAAAATGTGAGTGTATTTATGTATGGAATGTATATTCAGTACACAGAGCTAATAAAAGGTAAATTCAAGATTTGAAATATTTTTCAGTGAAAACACTTCTACGTGCCCACAGGGAGAAATGGGAATACATTAGTGCAGCAACAGTAAAACGTTGTTTTGGAAGATAAATGCTTTAGGTACTGTGCAGACACAGGGCAGAATTTTGAAGTCATCAGGCAGGCACAGTGGGCGGGCCCGGGAGCAGCCGGGAATCGGCCCGCTGCCCGCGATTGGCCCCCGACCGCCATTTCGCGCCAGCCAGCGTGAACGCGCATTGAAGGCTCAGCGCTGCGGGGAGGGGCGGGGGCGGGAGGAGGGTGAGCGCTGAAGTCAGCACGGGCACGGGGGAGCGCGCAATGAAAGCTCCCTGAAGGCAGAGAGCCGCCTCGGGGAGCTGAAGAATATAAAGCCATCAAAGAAAGATTTATAAATGCTGAAAAAAAAATGTCCACACATCGGACTCACTCACCTAAACATATAGATTATAAAAATTCTGCCCAAACATTTAAAAAAAAAATTAATATCAGAAACCTCATCCCGCCCTTGCTTGAGGTTTCCTGAAAAAGGCAAAGGCCGCCTGGCTGATTCGCCCGCCCGCCAACCATAACGTTGAATGGGCAGAGAAAAATCCAAGTTAATTAATACACTCATGGCTTTAACAGGCCTCTTAATTGTCGGAGGATGCGCTGCCAACGCTCATGTGTGCCCACCGCCCAAAATATCACCCAAGTGCACAATGACGTTGGGACGCTCGCCCGATGTCAAATCGCACACTATTTTATGCTTGGGTTTGTTGGGCGCGGCCCACACGCCAAGCAAAAAATCCTGCCCATTGATTTTGGGAGTTTCTATGGGCCAGGATTTTTACCTCGGCAGGTGGGTGTGGAGGGCGGGCCCGGGAGCGGTCGCGAATTAACAGCCAGCAAGCATGAATTGCGCGCTGGGAGCCTCAGCGCTGCCTGGGTGGGTGGGTGGGTGGGGGCGGAGGCAGAGGGCGAGCACACGCACAGAGCTGCCTCAGGGAGCTGAAGGTTTTTAAAAACATAAATAAAGACTTTAAAAATGTTAAAAACATGTCCCCTCATCTGACTCTGTCCCACGAGCAGGGACATGTTATAAATGAGATTTCAACATTTCTATTTTATTTTTAAATTCCTGTTGGAAACCTCATCCCGCCCGTGGATGAGGTTTCATAAAACATCCAAAGGCTGCTTAGCCTTTTCACCCTCTCGAATGGTTGGACGGGCAGCGAAAAATCAGATTGAATGAAATTGATTAAGGGCCTTAATAGGCCTCTTAATTGTCGGCGAGCACAGTGCCGCCTCTCGTGTGCGCCCGCCAAGCGAAGCATCACAAGAGTGCGCGTTGACATTGAGACGCTCGCCCAACGTCATCGCGCACTATTTTTCTCTCATTCAAGTCAGGCACACACCCACCCTCCGAGGGAAAAATTCCACCCTATGTATGAGAGAAGGGAGAATAAAACAAAAATCTCACAAAAAGTCCAATAAATGCCAAAACATTGGACTCCAAAGACTTGCAAAATGTTTGCCTCGTCTATATTTAAATACACATAAAAAATATGGAATTGCCCTTTTGTCCCGTTACAACATCGGGATTCAATTATTCAACACTCTATATTACAATGTTGTACATGTTCCTGACTGAATCCCTTAATCAACTACAAGGAAGAGAAAAGTTTGATTGGTGGTGGTTATCAAAACAATTACAAGTTAAGTAAGTTAATTATTTTAACAGTTTAATAAGACAATAAGATCAAAGGGTGGTAGACATTTGGAACTCTTTGCTGCAAACTGCAATGAATGCTAATTGATAGTAAATTTATGAGTGAGTTTGGTAGATATTTGTTAACCAAAAGTATATGAGTTAGGTTGCACATCAGTCGCGATCTCCTTGAATGATGGAACAGGCATGAGGGGGTAAATGCTCTCCTCCTCTTCGTATATTCCCACAATGATGGAAGGGGGGGTTTTAGAGCAACAACATTCTAATTCACCAAAATTAGAAGGCTGTGAGGAGGCAGGAAAAGCATGAACATTCTGTCCATGGTAGGTTTAACTACTAACATGAACTAACAAACTGCTGTTTAGGCGAAAGGGTCTCACTAGGAACTTGAATCAGAACATTCCCATAGAAACATGACACAAAATGATAATATAAGAAGCATACCTGTTGGGGTTAATTTGGGTGTCTTGTCACCTAAATAGAAAGGGCATGAAGTTACTATAAGGCAAGTTACTCCTTGACACAATGAGTTGAAATGCATGATAAACATATATTTAGTCCTAATAAACACCCAAAGCAAAATCTGCAAAGGTAATCTTCCCTGTATCATTCCAATTTTAGTATATGTGCAGCCAAAACAATCAAGCACAAGAAGCATCGACAAGAATGGGATTTGAACCCAGCCGTGCAGAAGGCAATGTATCAGCAGTCATAATTAATAAAAAAACTCTTAAAATTTAACTCAATGCCAATTAAAATTCAAATGAACTGTACATTTCAAAAAAAGGTATAATGTAGGTCTAGCTGTGTACTTGTGCATAATAAGTAAAACTATTAAAGCAAAAGGTTGTGTTAATAAATACTACTATAATATACCAAATGTCATGTTTTAGTAAATATATTTATTGCCAACAATTCTTGTCCAGTCTTTGGCATCCATTGCTATTGTATTAGCATGCTTTCTTAGCGAAGTATGAAAAGCTCTGTTGTTTAGACAGAGGTTCATAAGTAGTTTATAAACAGAGGTTAAAAGTCATGGGTAAGTAGTGTTTGTATCTACCCGTTACCATTCAAAGATTAATGAGGCCTTAAATGATTTCTCCAGTGGAGCTTAAGAATTTGAATTTCAAGGTAATGTTTAGGAACATTAAACATTTATAACTGGCTTTTATAAAAACATTAGCAAGTCGCACTTCATGCTTTGAATAATAAAAACCCAAGCAACAAAAAGCTACAATAGACTCATTATCTTGGTTAAAAGCAGAGGCAACAGACGCTCATTTAACTTGTCAGCTTTCTCTGTTCCCCAAGCTTTTCTTCCGAGCTTTACAGACCTGGTGGAACTTTGAAAAAAACACAGATGCAGCCAAAGGTTGCAGCATCCACGGCAGTGTGGCTGGGAACTTATTTGAGAAATTGTGGTCCAATCATTTGACAGTACAGTGCCTCACTGTCCACATGCTATTAATACACAGCCACAGATCATGATGGAATTTCTCTAAAATATTTGCATTGCATCATACAAGGAATGTATACAATAGCCCCAAAATTGAGAGTCTCACTTGGAGACTTGAGCATGGACGTCCACACACCTGATTAGTGAGATTCCCAACTTTCTAGCCATTCAAATGAACAGCAGACAAATCAGAAGTCTTGTGAACAGGTACATGGTCCTCCAGGTCCAATTCTCTGATCTGTGTTCCTGGTGAGCAAGACTTTGCATTGGAAGTGAGTGGAGTCTTACAATTTGTAGGTAATGTCTTCAAGTACTTACAAGATTCTATTGCACAGTAGTCCCATGGAGTGAGGGGGTCACTAGTGTAGCACCAGGGACCATGTTTGTCTGAATCTGGATTACGACAGTAGTTCTCCATCAGGTTTTCAGAATTGGTGTAAAAAATGGTTCTGCACATAAGTAAAGATCAGCAGTTACACAATGAAAAGCCTTGTTCACCTTTGAAAAGACATGACAGGATGGATGTTTTAACTTTTCCACCAACACAATCTTATTTATTAACAACATGATTAAATTTTAAATGACGTCTACTTTTAATGGTGACTTTGCTCAATCTTGCCTGTGTTCCACAACCAACAGAGAGGGGAACAGGCAAGCAAATAAATCCCACAATCAATAAAACTTGACTATTCTCCAAGTGTGTCTGTGGAGGACCCACTGGAATTCACCATTCGCCTGGATAGGTGAAGAGGCGAGGTTCAACACCATTCAGACAGGGTAGTTCATTTGATCAATAGCCTCTGTCATTGGACTCAATATCCACTTTGCCATCAATGGTGCACTCTGCCTACTGTACATATGCACTGCAACAACTCAACAAGGTTATATCGATAGCAACTCCCTTCCCTGTAATGTCTACCACCAAGATATACAAGAGCATGGGAGCACCATTATGATCAAGGTTCCCTCCAAGTCACACACCACCTTGAATTGGACATATATCAAAAAAAAGTAGTGTTGGAAGGCATCATCAACAGTGCCATCAAGCAGCACTTACTCAGTAATAACCTGCTCACTGGTGCTCAGTTTGGGTTCTGTCAGGGTCACTCAGCTTCTGACCTCATCACAGCCTTGGTTGAAGCATGGACAAAAGAGCTGAACTCCTGAAGTGAGGTGAGAGTGTCTGCCCTTGACATCAAGACAACACTTGACCATCACGTCTTTGTGGCGTTATGTGTACAAAAAGGGATTGAGTACTCGAGGGAATTTAAATGTCTTGGATGGGCTTTCATGAATCGGAGTTTTATTGGCATCATGGAGCCTGAGCAAAACTGGGATCAATGGGAATCAGGGGGAAAACTCTCCGCTGGTGGGAGTCATTGCGCAAAGGGAGATGGCTGTGGTTGTTGGAGTTCAATCATCTTAGTTTCAGGGCATCACTGCAGGAGTTCCTCAGGGTAGTGTTCTAGGCCCAACCATCTTCAGCTGCTTCATCAATGACCTTCCTTCCATCATACGGTCAGAAGTGGGGATTTTCGCTGATGATTGCATAATGTTCAGCATCATTCGTGACTCCTCAGATACTGAAGCAGTCCATGTCCAAATGCAGCAAGGCCTGGACAATATCCAGGCTTGGGCTAACAAGTGGCAAGTAACATTCACGCCACACAAATGCCAGGCAATGACCATCTCCAACAAGAGGGAATCAAACCATCGCCCCTTGACATTCAATGGCATTACCATCACTGAATCCCCCACTATCAACATCCTGGATGTTACCATTAACCAGAAACTGAACTGGACGAGCCATATAAATACCGTGGCTACAAGAGCAGGTCAGATGCTAGGAATCTTGCAACGAGTAACTCACCTCCTGACTCCCCAAAGCCTGTCCACCATCTACAAGGCACCAGTCAGGGGTGAGATGGAATACTCCCCACTTGCCTGGATGAGTGCAGTTCTAACAACGCTTAAGAAGCTGACACCATCCAGGACAAAGTAGCCCACTTGATTGGCATCCCTTCCAAAAACATTCACTCCCTCCAGCACCAATGCACAGTGGCAGCAGTGTGTACCAGCTATAGGATGCACTGCAACAACTCACCAAAGGCTGCTCAGGCAGCACCTTCCAAACCCATGACCATGAGCATTATCTTCTAGAAGGATAAGAGCAGCAGATACATGGGAACACCATCTTCCTGACTTGGAAATATATCGCTGCTCCTTTATTGTCACTGGGTCTAAGTCCTGGAATTCCCTCCCTAACAGCACTGTGGGTGTACCTACACCACATGGACTGCAGCGGTTCAAGAAGGCAGCTCACCACCACCTTCTCAAGGGCAATTAGGGATGGGTAATGAATGCTGGCCCAGCCAGCGATCCCCATATCCCACAAATGAATAAAACAAACATTCCATCATTGTGGTCGGGTCAAAATCCTGAAATCCCCATTTAACACTATTGTGGGAATTAACATAACAGCTGCAGTAGCTCAGGGTCCAGCAGCACCTGCTCAGAGCAGCTAGGAAAGGGCAATAAATGCACCACCACCCACACCTCATGAACAAGAAACAAATGGGCCTGAATTTTCGATCCCAAGTCGGGTACTGGGAGCCAGGGAATCTCCTGGCTCGCCATACCTGCCTCAGGAGAAACTCTCCTGAATGACGGATCTTCATTCCAGGGTGGACGGGTGCAGGATGGGGTCTGGCCCGCTGCCCCCGGACACAGAGTGGAGGCAGCCACAGAGGCTGCCAGCTGCCAAGTCAGACTGACTAAAAGGCCCACCTCAATTCGCTGTGACTTGTTCCCAGTTGTTTTGCTAAATATTAGGCCCTCTAGTCATCAGCACTCACACCCCCTCAGTCTCCTCACCCACTCCCTATGTCCAACCATGCCAACTTAATGCCAACTCATGCCCCCACCCACCACGCTTTGCCCTTAAATCCTGCATGCCAACTCATTCAGTATCTACCATCGGCAAATATCTGGAGCCATGTTGAGATGAAATAAAATAAAGCTCTAAATATCTATTATTGGCTGCACTTTCTAAAAAAAACTGATTCATGAAAGCCCATTCAAGACATTTAAATCCCCTCAAGTACTCAATCCTTTTTTGTATACATAATGCCACAAAGACAGCTAATCCTTTAACAACCTCTGAGCTGACAATCAAACTATGAATTTAAAACAAAAACAGAAAATGTTGGAAAAACTCAGCATGTCTAACAGCATCTGTGGAGAAAAAAAAAGTTAACATTTCGAGTCCTAATGACTCTTCTTCAGAGCTCTGAAGAGTCATAAGGGTTCGAAACGTTAACTTTTTTTTTCTCCACAGGTGCTGTTAGACCAGCTGAGTTTTTCCAACATTTTCTGTTTTTGTTTCAGATTTCCAGCATCTACGGTATTTTGCTTTTATGAACTTAGAACGCCCTACTGAGATAATGATAGGTTGTGGAAAGCAACTAGGCGTAAATATAATAGCCCTTATTGTTATGCCAACAAACAACTATTGTAGCTGCTAGAACAGATTTACTTTTAACTCTTACTGATACAGGCAGCCTTTTTTGATTTTATTTTTAAAAGGGCTGGGGATTTAAATAACTTTGCGGCTTGACAGTTCCTTAGACCTTATCCGCCCTTCAAGTGCATTTATTATTACTCTCTGAAGTCATAATTCTCATACTGAGGGTTAATGCCTTGCTACAATGGAAAAGTGGCCTGTTTGAACTCAGCACTGAGTTTAAATGGCCCGAGTGTCCCACCCCCTTTCCCCTACCGGCGAAAATGGGATCTGTCGGAAATGGGGACAGGACTTTTGGATCTGGGGCTAGTCCACCATTTTGGACCTTCCATGGAATCTCTACAACTCCACAAAAACCCAGGCCAAAGTTTCCCCTAGGCAGAGTGGATTAGGAACTCATCAGGCTGAGCCTGCAGGAGGCTTCATACCTTGAAGAGGGAGTGTGGTTCCTGAACTGCAGCAACAAGCCATGTATACGTACAATCTTTCAATCTGATTCAAAGATTATCTGCACAGGGTAGGAGATATAGCAGATTCAGAAAAGAAGGTTGCCCTTGGCAACAAAATCCAACTATTGAATTTGCACTGAGCTGAATATTGAGCTTTCACCTTTCCAGATTGAAAATCAACACAACGTGTCAATAATCTAATGCGACTAAACCACTTGACATTTCAAAGACTCAAACTTCCGTGAAAGAATCTGCTTAAAGGCAATAGTTTGAAGGAAAATATCTTTACTAATTAGGAGAATCAGTTTTTCAGCACAAAATACGAGAGGGAAGTGGGCGGGAGAGAAATTAGATACAGTGGTAACTGGTTCAATGGATTATTCAATAACAGGATAGCTCCTGAAAAGGAAAATCTAGGAAGACTTTAAAACTAAACAAAACCATTGGTAGGACTAAATCTATTAATTTTAAAGAATATTTGCCCTTGGATTCTTCATGACAAGTTGCAGTGACAAGGTCAAGCGCTGCAAACAGAACGACACCAACATTCATGTCAGCTTGGCATCTGATCTCTGAGGGTTAAAGTGTCATTTTAAAAACAGACGATTTTGTCAAAACTTAGTCCAACATATATTCAGCAAGAATAACCTTGTATTTTATTGAAAGTTAAATTCAGTCCACGTTGTGAGTATTTTCCTTCACCTCTGGGGCCTGGATTTGAATCCAGCCCAGGCCAATAGAATGAAAGACTAAAGTAAGGGCCTATCCACAATACTCACTCATCATTCAGTCACTTGGCAAAACAATGTCACTTTGGGATCATATGGGCGCTTGGTATAGGGAACAGAAATGACTAGTTGGGGGGGTGCGGGGCAGGGCGGTGAGGCACCGGACTGGATTTAATGCAAAATAATATAAAAGCAAAATACTGCGGATGCTGGAAATCTGAAAGAAAAACAGAAAATGCTGGAAAAACTCAGCAGGCCTGACAGCATCTGTGGAGAGAAAAACAGAGTTGACATTTCAAATCCATATATAAGGGTCATAGGGACTCGAAACGTCAACTCTGTTTTTCTCTCCACAGATGCTGTCAGGCCTGCTGAGTTTTTCCAGCATTTTCTAGATTTAATGCAGCCCGTTGTCATGGGAACAATGACAGCCAGGCACACTTAATTGCCGAGAGGCCCCATATCAGTCTGCAGGCAACGACAAAACCTCCCCCAGTGAAGTGGGAGGGCATCAGGGGCTGTCACCGGATTCCCGGCCAGCAGCAGGATATCAATTAGGCTCATTAATGAGCCAACTGATACCCATTATCCCTGAGCCCACTGCAATTCATTATGTCTTTCCTGTATCTCCCCCTTGTCGGGTTTGCTGGCAGCCTCCAGAGGGGGGTGGGGGAGCTCCCTCATTATCTGGCACAGAAAGTGGGAGGCCTACTAGAACCTTCCATATCCGTGACCTCTACCATCTAAAAGGACAAGGGCAGCAGATGCATGGGAACACCACCACCTGCAAGGACAACCCCTTCCATAGTCACATACCATCCTGACTTGGAAATATATCATCGTTCCTTCCCTGTCACTGGGTCAAAATCCTGGGCCTCCCTCCCTAACAGCACTGTGGGTGTACCTACACCACAGGGACTGCAATAGTTCAAGAAGGCGGCTCACCGCCACCTTCTCAAGGGCAATTAGGGATGGGCAATAAATGCTGGCCTAGCCAGTGAAGCCCACATCCCATGAACGAATAAAATTTTTTTGAAGTTTTAAAAAAAGCCAACACAGTGCGTCGATGCTTGAAGGTGCACCGAGTGGATAGGCATGCCAAACACTGGGTTGTGTCACAAGTGTTTCATTTATCCAACACCAACAATCCTATCCTTAGCAACCACAGCAATCTGAATCTTACCGTTTGGAAGCCTGGTTGTAATTTACCCAGGGTGCACACCATATCCCAGTCCTGGTTTTAGATACAGTTCCTCTATAGGTTGTTCCTGTCCCTTGGTAACACTCTAGACAAATAGAAAATCATAGATTAGGGTTAAAAATTACAGTGTCAACTTGGAATTTCAACTCATCACATTTTTATCCTTTTATCATCTTTCTCATTTTCCACTCCTTACCCAACATTTCCTAAAATCACTGACTCAGTCTGGGGTATGATTTGATAGTCACCACCTCAGCATTCAAGGGGCTGGTCTATATAGCAGCCCAGCAAGGCAGCAGCACATAGCAACGCAAAATGTGTGTCGAGCACACTTCTTCCACAGGAACCCATCAAACTACCCAATCATACCTTTAACCCTTTTCATTTCTTGAACACATGTCCCGAACAATTTATTCCTGACTCTCAAATGATAATTAAGTGAAATTTCAAACAAACATTTGGTCCATTTCCACATCTCAATTGCTACTGAGATTCTGCCGTTAGGTTCAGCAAGAACTCTGCAACCTGGTCCTGTCAGGCTCCACAGCCTCTCCCATGCATGCCCGACAGATAATCGGGGTCCATGATTCAGTAACACGTGCTAAACTGGGGTAAGCCCTGGCATCATGTTAATTAGATCGCCAGGACATGATCTGCGAGTTAAAACAAAAGCAATTTCTCAAGATCACAACAGAATCAATGAATGGTTACAGCACAGAAGGAGGCCATTCGGCCCATGATGCCTGTACCAGCTCTCTGCAGGAACAACCTGCTTAGTCCCACTCCTCCACCTTTTCCCTGTAGCCCTGCAAATATTTTTCTCGTCAGATAGTTATCCAATTCTCTTTTGAAAGCCTTTTATACATTTTATTATTTAAAACTACAGATGAATTACAACACAAAAAAGCTTGCGGAATAAAGATGTTAATCTGAAGTTCAACCATTGAATTTAGAAATATATCTAGTTATAATGCTATATTTAAAAACAAAAATATCATAATTATTCTTTTACAGGTCAGGCTTCATTATGGCAAGTCATATCATCATTGTTTAGAAGATTAAAAAATCACTGCTGTCCAAAAAAAAATCAGATTATAAAAGATGATTTTAAATTATTACATAAATCTCAGTTTTTGTACTAAAAAGCCTCCTGACTCAAATCTCTGGTTTGCATAAGAGATTAGCTGCTTTGTGGGTCATTTTTGGATTGATGGGTGACTGTAGAGCTCAAAGCTTTTCCATAATCTGTTCAATGCCCCAGAAATACAATGAGGTGATGAAGGATAAAGATTAATAACCAAATATTTTTCTAGAGTAGATTTGGGAGTGAACAAAAAATAGTTGGTATCCTTGTACAGCCTCTCTACTTTTTGTTCCCACCTCAGTCTCAACACAAGTGTGCTTTAAACAAATCAATCCCACAGTGTACTTCAATCATGATAAAAAAAGAAAAACTGTGACAAGAAAACATGTTGGTAATATAGAGCAGAACACAAATGATTAGGTTAGTATTTGAGATGGACCTTCAAAGTTAACATTTTGGATATGATACAATGAGGTGCCATATAAATGCCAAGTTCTTCTTTGCAATGGTTCTGATAAAGGGTCTAACCCTAAAACACACCCAATTTCTCGAAAGTCTCTATTTCCATCATTCTCTTTCAGATGTTGACCAACTTACTAGTGGTAATTTTTCCAACTCCTGGCTTATCCTCCTGTCAGGACTGAAACAGGTGCCAGGCTCATGTGCACGGGTGGCAGGACCCTGCACGGGATATTACTGCTGGCTGCTGCTGAGGCTGCAGAGAGAGGAAGAGGGAGCCTCCATTTTAAAGCACGTTGAAGGCCAGGTAGGATTTTTAATTTATTGTGCTGGGTCAGGTAGTCAGGCCCAGTGATCAGAGCGGTGAGCCTTGCAGCAGCCGTGTTGGAGCCACGAGGGTGACTGTTGTCACTGGAAGCCCCTCTGGAGACCATGGGGCAGCTTTTAAGGAAGGCTCCCCCTATCCATGAACCCACCGAAAGGCCTCCGGAGTTCCCCTACCAGTCCCTCCCTAAGGCAGGGGCCTATCCAACACCAGTACAATGCCGGCAGGGATGGGAAGTGCCTGTTAATTAGTGTCCTCCCACCCAATGGAGATGCCGTTCCTGATCCTGAGAATATCCCGTGTGCAGTAAGATGTCAGGCTCCTCTCTCGACGCCTTCTGCCGTCACTTTACAGGGGATTCCACCTCCCAACCCACCTCCAAAATCCAGCCATGTGTGTTTCCAACATTTCAGCAGTAGTGTACTTTCCATGCCTGTAGTAATTATGTTTTTATTTAGTATGTAACATACCTTTAAGAATAATGCTGGTTAAGGAGGACTACATGATCTTTAGTACCCAACAGGAGAGTAGCATGGGCTACCTCAGTAGTTGGTAGTTAGTAGTGTAGAGATAGAATTTGAGTTGAAAGCACACATGTATTTGCTGCTGAGTACCTTGTAAATAAACTTGAAGTTTCCACCTAAGAAGTGTCTGCCAATCAATTCTATCAATAGTACCAACTCGGCCACCTCTCACAACAATGCTGAATGAATCTGTGTGCAGGAACGTGTAGATTTCAGGCCAGTGCGTGCTTTTGCTGCCCTCTTGTGCTCTACTGGTTTTCAATGAGACTATAGTGAGAATATTGCTGTCTGTTTAAATGGTGCTAAAGTTTCTAAGGAAAGGCGTCATTTAAACTGTAACCAAGATCCAGCATCCTCAAATCTCTGAACTAAGAAACATCCCCATTATTTATTGAAGAAATTCTCTATTTTAGGCACATTTGAAATACAGACAGTCATTTGCACATTATACCTTCTGAAAGAGGAGTCTTATTCTCACATCTCGGGATATGAAAACAGTAAGCTACTCGAATCTCGGGATCTGTAGTGAAGCACCAAGGGGCTTCTGCTCCATCAGGATTCCTGCAATAATTTTTGTTCAAGTCCCTGTAAAATAATCAGAACTAAAATTTACAGGATGCAGGATGTCAACGGTTTGAGTAAAGGAACAGACTTACTCCTTATTCTATGCAAAACTACAAAATGTAACATTTACATTGCAAACTGTTTCTTATTTAAAATATATAGACTAATTGATAAGCATGTTAGAATGTTCCAGATCTATCGTAATCATATATTTACATTTATATTTCAAACTCAGCCATTTTCATTGTCATAACTATTAGATCATAAAGCAATGTTATACCAGGTAGCACCTGCCTGGAGCAGCACAAGACCCAGTATATCAAACTGCAGCGCCAACTATGGAGTCAACCCGATGACAGGTCATCGAATTGAAATGTTAACTATGTTCCTCTCTCCACAGGCACTGCCTGACCTGCTGAGTATTTCCAACATTTATTTTAGCTATCTACCAATCAAAACACAACTCTCCTTGTCAACATCCAAATATTCGTAACATTTCAACAGCTGCTGTTTTCAAACGTGAGGGAATTCAAACAATTTTCTTGGCAGCCTAACAAATTGTCTGTTAACTGGTTTGCTTCGTGCCATTTGTAGTCTGCCATTGTCTGCCAAAGTTTTGTCTGGTTTAATTCACTCCCTAGATGTCCTATACAGTTTGAGTTGAAGCA
This sequence comes from Cetorhinus maximus, assembly GCF_964194155.1. Classification (NCBI taxonomy): domain Eukaryota; kingdom Metazoa; phylum Chordata; class Chondrichthyes; order Lamniformes; family Cetorhinidae; genus Cetorhinus; species Cetorhinus maximus. Next base: position 29,676,870 of record NC_135890.1, read on the forward strand.
AAGCTAAAATTGTTTCTCAACATTGCAAACTGGGAATCATAACTCGGCTGCTAAAGATCTTGGTTTTGTTCATGATGTACTATTCTTAGAAACATAGAAAATAAAAGTAGGCGTAGGTAATTCGGCCCTTCAAGCCAGCTCCACCATTCAATATGATCATGGCTAATCCTCTATCTCAATGCCGTACTCCCGCTCTCTCTCCGTACCCCTGACACCTTTAGAGTGTAGAAATCTATCTATTTCCTTCTTAAATATATTCAGTGACTTGGCCTCCACAACCTTACGTGGCAGAGAAGTCCATAGGTTCACCACCCTCTGAGTGAAGAAATTTCTCCTCATCTCAGTCCTAAATGGCCTACCCCATATCCTGAGACGTGACTTCCTGTTCTAGACCCTGCAGCCAGAGGAAACATCATCCCTGTGACCCAGTCTCTCCATCCCTGTCAGAATTTTGTACATTGCAATGAGATCTCCTCTCATTCTTCTAAATTCCAGTGAATAGAGGCCTAATCGACCCAATCTCTCCTCATACAACAATCTTGCCATCCCAGGAATCAGTCTGGTGAACCTTCACTGCACTCCCTCTATGGCAAGGATATCCTTTCTTAGGTAAGGAGTCCAAAACTGCACACAATACTCCAAGTGTGGTCTCACCAAGGCCTTGTGCAGCTGCAGTAAGACATCCTTACTCCTGTACTCAAGTCCTCTCACAATGAAGGCCAACATACCATTTGCCTTCTTAACTGCTTGCTGCACCTGCTTGCTTGCTTTCAGTGATTGGTGTACAAGGACACCCAGGTCCCTTTGTACATCAACATGTCCAAATCGATCACCATTTAAGTAATACTCTGTCATTCTGTTTTTTGTATCGAAGTGGATACTTCACACTTATTCCTACTTTAATATGATAACCTCTTAGGAAAAAATGTTACAGTATTACAAATTCTGGATGCAACCATAAAATACAATTAATCTTAAAATTATTAATTGTGAAACAAAATGGCGAGCAGGAGGGAGTTGGTGAGCAGAAGGGTCAGATAGTGGGAGGGTCATCGAGGAGAGGGTCGGCGGGCGGGCGGGAGGGGGTCGGCTGGCGGGCGTGAGGGGGTCAGCCGGCGGGCGGGAGGGAGAGAGTGGGCGAGCGGGAGGGAGAGAGTGGGCGAGCGGGAGGGAGTGGGCGAGCGGGAGGGAGAGAGTGGGCGAGCAGTAGCGAGGCAGTGGGCGAGCGGGAGAAGGTCGGCAAGCGGGAGGGTTAGGGAGCAATAACATATGTGAAGAATGGAGCGAAACAGGGCTGCGTCCTAGCCCCCACTCTGTTTGGTATCTTATTCTCCATGCTCCTGACCTTTGCCCTTCCCTGCAGTTATGGAAGGAGTCTATTTGCACACTAGTTCAGAAGCCAAGCTCTACAGCCTATCAAGACTGAAAGCACAGCCAAAAACATATTGTGTCCTGATCAGAGAGCTCTTCCACGCTGATGGTGCTGTATTGGTTGCCCACACAGAAACTCAGATACCAAAACTCGTGGACTGTCTCTCCCATGCCTATAACTTGTTCTGGCCGACTATAAGCATCAAAAAAATGGGGCAAGGTGTTGCATCTCCACCCTGATCAGACTAAACAACATCCCACTGGAAGTGGTGAGCCAATACTGCTACCTCGAGTCCACAGTGACAGACAACCTGTCCTTAATGCAGAACTTGATACACGCATAGAAAAAGCAATTACCACCTTTGGCTGACTCACAAACCGCACTTGGCGTAACATCAAGCTGACTTTTAGAACCAAAATGCAAGTTTTTAAGGCCTATATTCTCATCATCTTGCAGTATGGCTGTGAAACATGGACGAGTTACAATTATCAAGAAAATAAGCTCAAAAAACTTGCTGTCTGTGGCGCATTACCCTGGCTGGACAAAGTCATGAACGCAGAAGTCCTCTCAAAAGCAGAGCTCCTAATTTTGTTGGCACTCATCAAACAAAGGCAGAGCTTCACTGCCTCTGGCACATCCACAGAATGGAAGGTGGTCACATACCCAAAGACTCTCTGTATGGTGAGGTCGCCAGAGTCAGACAAAAAGTTAGACCCCCAAAGCTCCACTTCAAGAATGCTTGGAAGCGTGACATAAAGGCCCTAAACATCGATTATCTCACTTGGCAGTAAGTACTGATGACGGAAGAAAATGGCGACACCTCACGTGGGCTGGTAAATGTACCACCACGATGACCCAGTGGCTACAGCAGCTTGGCAAGAGACACCAACACAGAAAACAACAACCCACACTGAAACAAAAGCATATGGTCATACGGACTCGAAACATTAACTCTGTTTCTCTCTCCACATATGCTGTCAGACCTGCTGAGTTTTTCCAGCATTTTCTATTTTTGTTTCAGATTTCCAGCATCTGCAGTATTTTGCTTTTAACCCTGGTAGCTTCATGTGCAACACTTGTATAGGTGTCTTCAACCATCAGCAAAGGTGCGCCAGATGAAGACACTCCAGATGGAAGCATATACCACCAACAAAACAACATGTTATAAAGGTTATTTAAGTACATAAATAAGAAACATACAAAATATTCAAAGATTCCTAATCTCTATGCCCGAAGTTTCAGTATAGCGTTAGTTCATGAGCTTGAGCTAAGGCAAACACCATTGATGCATTCATGATGAAGCTTGATAAACACAAGGGAAAAAATAAATCACAGGTTATGCTATTTGGATTAGAAGGAAAGGAGCGAGAGGAGGCTCATGTGGAGCATGAACGCTAGCGCAGACCAGTTGAGCTGAATGACCTGTTTTTGTCCACATTTTACATAATCCAGGATACTGGCAGAAGTGAAAGACAGCCACAATTTCTATTGATGAACTTGCAGCAAGCTGCTACCTCTACCTCCGATTCGTCAGCAGTGAATAGCAAGTTCTGCTTTCAATTCTTTCTAAAATAGGTTCTAAGCTTTTTTTTTCAAAAATAAAAAATGGCCACGGACCATAAGAGTTTAATTGGGCCTCAATGAATAAACATAGCTAAAAATGGGCAACGAAAATCATAAGAAGCCCACTTGACCTTTGTTGAGTGTTCACAGCTGTCTAAATGCACACGGATACAACACAAACACATGGCATACATATGCATATACAAAAACATGTGGGCTAAAACTCATCAATTTTTAAAATGACTACAATTCTGAGAATTTTTAAAAACACAACAGATTAATATATGTTTATGTTATAAGATGGAATAATTGTGAGAGTATATATTGTGTAAAATATTTTGAAATTTAAAAAGTTTCCAAACAATTGAAAGAGCTATATTTTCAGAGATTAAAAAGATTAATACCATACGATGGTATCAAGCATCAAATGGTGATTTTGCAAGCTTACGCATTCATAGACTAATTCACCCATAATGTGTTTTCAGTGAAGGAGTTACATCTTGGTGAACAGATCACTCTTCATGAAAATTTCAGGTTCACCACTGATCAACATAGCCTTTAATAGAAGGTCAAAAGATTATCATGGTTTATACAATGCTGTTTGTCTGAAGAAGGTACTTCTTCAAGATAAACTAACTGCACGGGCAGAATTTTTGGGTTAGCAGGCGGCCGTGATCGGTGGGCCCGGGAGTGGCCGGGGGACGGACCGCCAACCGCGATCGGCTCTGACCACGATTTCACCCTGGCTGGCCAATTAACGGGCAGCCAGCGTGTAACGCACACTGAAAGGCTCAGCGCTGCCAGGGTGGAGGCTGAAGTCAGCGCGGGCGCAGGGGAGCGCGGAAGGAAAGCTCCCTGAAGGCAGAGAGGTGCTTCAGGGAGCTGATGAATTTAAAACCAATAAAAGCAGAATGTAAAATCAGCAAAAAATGTCCACACGTCAGAATAAGACACCTCAACATAAGGATGATGAAAATCTCTTTCAAAACCTTTCAATCTTTTTTTAAAAATTAACCAAGGAAACCTCATCCCGCCCTTGGATGAGGTTTCCTCAAAAATGCGAAGGCCGCCTGGCCGATTCAGCCGCCCACCAACTGTAACGCTGGACGGGCAGCAAAAATTCACCATCAATTGCTACTTTAATGGCCTTAATTGTCGGCAGGTGCACTGCCGACTCTTGCAGTCACCCACTGACCGAAATATTGCACGAGTGCGCAATGACATCAGGACGCTCGCCTGGTGTCACCGCGTGCCATTTCACGCTTAAGCATGTCGGGCGCGCGCCCACACGCTAAGCGGAAAATTCTGCACCATAAATTCAAAATATATATTTACAGGCATCGTAACAAGTTAGTTTGAGGAGAAAATTAAGGATCTAGAAATTTCCAAAATATGACAACTTGGTCCAGTGTATGTATTTATAAACACAGTACAAGTTCATAATAAGGGCCCAGATTTTGCAGTAGTAACATTGGCAAAACAGTCAGCATTCAGCACCATTACTCCACTGAAACGGATAGTAACTTTGGGAGCCTGAATATGTTGTACAGGTTTGTTCTGTGTCTCACAAAGAGGTCTGGGGACTTGTGTGGTTGAACATGAAACACTTATTGTTAACACATAACTATGTACATCTCCAGGATATAGCCCTAACTAGGTACAACCTCCATGCTGGCATCTGCTAGACTATTACTGTACTCCAGGTAATTTTTTTCCAGGTAATTCTGTTTTTGTTTTGGATTTCCAGCATCCGCAGTAGTTTTTTGTTTTTATTACTGTACTCAGTCCACTATCATGTGACTCTCTACATCATACCATAGGTGGCACTGTTCTCCAGTCCCACAGTAACACTTGCTATGCCGAAAACCCTTATACTACAGCATATATGCAATGTAACACAGAAATCCAGAAGTGGCTGTCTAGTGATTTACGCTCCTTTAGATGTGTGCTGTTGAGGTTCTCCAGAATGCAACGGCTAAACAATCAATAAATTGACAACAACTTCCATTTTTAGGCACATTAGTCTTGCTGCAAAAGCCCTTTGTTAAATAGTATGTGGCTGGGTTTTTAACAGTGTCCTAAGTTCATTATTACTATTAGACACTCTCTCTGGCCCTGAAAAGTTAATTTTATATTTGTACAGTGTTACATCTCTCCATTATGATAAAATGTTTCACATTTTATTAAACTAATGTTTTCTAATGGTTATTTATCACAATTTAACTTCTATATCACAATCATAAAACTGACCATCTGAACATTTAAATTAAAAGTAAAGGGATTCAGTAATTTTATCTTGCTGTTTTGTTGTCTGTGAGAATACTTTAGTGTGATTGTGTGCTAACCCTGCTTTCTTACATCACTGTTTCCTTGGCGATCGCAAGTTTGTAACTGCAAAGTTGAATTGCCCAATAATTTGAATGATGCAGCAAATCTGTTTGTTGATGCAATTTTGCATCTGGCACACAAACCCAAGACTGTAACAATGGTAACACCAAATCCTCTAAAAAGCTAAACAACAGCAACACATTTTCTGCGCCTGACTGACAGGTAGAATATGTTTAGTTTTCTATGCCCCCAAATAGGGAGCAAGAAAAGGCATTGGGCCTATCAAGTTCATTCTTTGCACAGAGAATGGAAAATGTACCCTATCACAACCGCAGCCTCCCACTGTGGAAACATTCTATACAATTTCTTCTTGCTTCTCAAAAAACTCCGGTTAATCAGTTTTATTGGCCTGGATTTTCACCAGTTCAGGATGACTTGGGAGCCCATTAAAAATGGCGGGCGGCTCCCGATTCTGGGATTCCTGACCCTATTCCCAGCTGTCTGATGTACGGGAGTGGCTTTAAAGGGTGTGAGCTGGTTCGGGTCAAAAGCTCACGGCCTGCGCTCCCAGCCTGGCCAGCTCCATTGTGCTGACAGGCATGTCCTACTCCTCCGCAATTTTCATGGAATCAGGCCAGGGTTTAAAGGACTTGTGGCTCACAGCCCCTCAGAGGAGTTGTGAACAGTGGTCTGCATGAGGAGGCCTTCTAAAAAGGCAAATTTAAAAATGGTCCCCCTCATGCCCCCATGCCAAGGTATGCCCCCCCCACCCACCTCCCTAAGGCTCTTCATGCCCCGCATGCCAAGGTAAGATCCCGCCCACCAACCGTCTACAGTCCCTCATGCATGGAGGTGGATGGTGGGCCTCATCTTGGCAAGGGTCATGTGGACCATAGGGACTCTTGTGGGGGGGGGGCCTTACTTTGACATGGGGGGGTCCATAGAGGGTGGGTGGGGGGCATGAGGTAGCATGAATGGGGCACGGGAGTATGTGGGGGCTGAAGGAATGTGAGGGGTAAGGGCTGAAGGGCCTTTATCTTTACTTTAACTGGGAAGAAATCTCACAGCACCAGGGCGGGCCTTTTAAACAGCCCACCTCAGCACCCAATAGCCCCTGTGACCACCTCTGACCTCTTTCCTCGGTCAGCTGGTCCAACTCCAGCCCACACCCATCCCCTGGCAATGAAGATCCTTCCTTTGTAGGCACTTTCTCCGGAGGCTGTCGAGCAGGGCCAGGAATTTGCCCGACTCCCACTACCTGCCTTGGTGATGAAAATCCAGGCCATTGTCTCGAATTGTGATATTGCATTCATCAGTGCAACAGTTATCACAGTATTTGATTTGCATTTGGGTTGCAAAGGTGGCAGGATCTTATTTTAGGAACTTGGAATTAACCCAGTTTTTATTCGTATTACTGTCAACAGTAAAATTGAGTATCCCTGACATCCAATATCAAAAGTGAATTCTTAATTATCTTTGCATTTAAGAGGAAGCTAGATCAGCAAATAGAAGGATATGTTGATATGGTGAGATGGAGTAGGATGGGAGAAGGTTCATGTGGAGCATATACATCAGTATGGACCAGTTTGAGCCACGTAGCCTCTTTCTTTGCTGCATCTTTTATGTAATATTCTTCACAAAGCAATAGTTCACCAATAGCCCCTGTGACCACCTCTGACCGCTTTCCTCGGTCAGCTGGTCCAACTACAGCCCACAACCATCCCCTGGCCATATTACATAAATATCACATAAATATTTCAAGAGTAGAAAAAAAAAAGACCACACCATCTGGAAGAAATTAGAAAGTCATAAAAAACAACAACCACGCACAGGGTTTATAACCTCAACAACAGCAAGATTACTCACTTGCACTTATAGTTCTCAGGGGTGAAGTTATGATGGTGAGGATACTGCCGATCCCAGCGTTGGCAAGGGATTCCTGAAGGTGTGGTGTTCATGATCCCTCTGTAACTCTCCCCAAGACCCTTGAAGCATTCTGTAGTCACCTCCGACTCATGATCACAATTGTGAACTGAAACATTGATAATGCGTCAAACAGAGGACTCCTTTCAGAATTACGTTCGTATTAAACCTGGAAAGCTATTACAGCACCCAAGTCAAAATACAAACTGTTTCTTTAGAAAATGCCAGCCCCTTTTCAAAAATGCTAAGTACTGTACCCAAGGTCCCATTCTGTGTTCATTCTAGATTGGCAAATGCATTATCACAAAGTTTTCTTATTCACAAACCATCTCCCCAAACTTAAGGACGAGACATGTTTCATTCAGTAAACATCCTGAAACAATTAATTGCATAAATTCAATGGTTGAGGAAATGCATTAAAAAAGCAAGCCGTGAAGCCCAAAACTCCCTGGAGTGATTAGCTGAACCCCAAAGACCAGCTTCTGAATCATTATTTTGCAGATCAAGTCAGATCATGATCCGAGCCAAGTCAGAACAGGGAAGAGGGATCTTGTAAATAACACTTATTAGTCACACTATATATCACTGAAGAAATCAATGCTCTTGTAACTAAATGCTAACAATCCAACATATGAGGCTTTGCAGTGGTCAGTAAGGTTTTTTCCAGCTAGTGGTTCTGCATGAAGGAAAATATGAATCATTGTTCTGGGTTTCAGGATTGACAACTAAGGAAGTCATTAGTAATGACCAGAGACTTCAGTAGTTTGTTGCTGATGCAGAAAGCCCCTGGCTATTTTTTTAAATTTAAACTATATAAGAAATAAAGTCAATATTTACTCACCACATTCTTTAATGGCGCAATATTCCCAAGGGGTATGAGGGTCAAGTGTATAACACCAAGGCTTGATATGTCCATTAGGATTACGACAATAATTATCATCAAGTCCTTTATCTGGAAATCTGCAAATGAAACCACAAGGATTGCAATAGCTTATTTTGCTCAAGTGTTCAATGACATATTTAAGTCAAGATAATCAGATAATGTTTTGGAGAAATTTTCAAGAGTCCACAAAGTTTCAAAAAGTTCCTGAAATGGAATGGTGTGTGCTACACAAAGCTGACAAACAAGATAGAGCATTGTAACGTATTGACATGTCAGACAATGTCCAGTTTTCTGTGTGGAAAATATTAATGCCAACAAATGCAACACTTCCCCAGTTCAGGCAACTAATGCAAGTGGCAAGTACTCTCGGCTATAGTGTCAACCTCCTCTTCGCTGCTTTAGCATGCAACTTAGTCTAAAACTCTGAACATCAGTCTGCTACACCAATCTAATATTTCCATTGCTCATCAAGCATCCTTCTGGCACTTTGAGCAAGATTCCCAATTTGGGTTCACTTTGTGACAGATTATGGGCAGCTTGTGTGCGGTTCCACAGATACAAGGGAAACAATCAGAACTCATTCTATATTGCTCCTTGCATTGAATTTGAATTAAAAACACTGATGTATTTATTCCTTTCATGTTAATTTGAAATTATGGCTCAATTCTTCAAGACAATATTGAGCGCTTTTGATCGCACCATGTTTAATTTATTGAACTTATTCAAAACAGGTTTGGTTGTTGAAATCTTGCAGATCTTGAAATCTCAAAGAAGCCCTTGAGTATTTTAGCTGCTCTCACCGTTCAGGATTGAATCTGTGATTATGTGGCATCTGGAGGTCCCAGCGCTGACATTCCTTTCCAGACTCAGTGTGGTCCATGGGTCCTCTGTAAGTTTCTCCATTACATGTTATACATTCAACTACATTTTAAAGTAGGAAAAAAATGTTTTGGTCAAAAGTTTCTTAAAATCAAATACTGCACACTTCTTTTGAAGTGGGGGCTGCAGAATGAATTGGAACAAACAATGATGGGCAAGTTAACTATTTCATCCCATCACTGATTCACACCATCTGAATCTAATGTACATCTAAAAATACTTCTCAGTGCTCTCAAACCGTCCACAGTCCAGACTCTTCACCTTATGGATCTGATCTTGCATATTATATTTAAACATTTTGCAAACAGAGATTTTTTTTGTACATCTCAAAGGGAACATGTCACCTTCTGAACATTGTGGAATAGCGCAGCTCTCCAGACGAGTCCTTGGGTCCATCGTGAAGCACCATGGACCTCCTTCCTCACCCCTTGGATTCCTGCAGTAGTTCTCTTGCAGGTTCTTATCGCGATTGCTTGAAGGCAAAAACCTAGTTAGGTAGACAAACTGTTTCAAGTTAACGACATGTGCAACCTGGATTCACTCCAAAAACTATTAAATCTATTGTGTTTCAAGATGTATAAATCAACTAGAATAAGAATCACCTGGATTTGATCAATCTCTCACTATGTCCTCTTACTTCTGGGAACTGTGTTTTAACCTAGTTCGGGCTGATGGGGTAAAATGCTATGCTAACTGTATGAGCGAAATCTTACGCCAGCGGGATTTTACGTTCCCGCCGAAGCCAATGAGGTTTAGAATATCTCGCCGCATTTTACAGCCCCATCCCCACTGAAACAGGGCCGTAAAATTCTGCCCTAAGAGTTCAAAATTCTAAATTAACTTGAGCAGTTTCAATTTAATTCCATGAACAGAGTTAACAGCGCAGAAACATATCATTAAGCCCACTTTGCATTAAAATTAGCAACTTTATTCAAAGTTGTCAAAGGGATGGCTGCTGCAATTAAAAGGGGACATATTCACATGCTCCAGAGGTTGAAGTTAAGATTTATTGGTGGGCTTTAACCTGCATTTGACCCATGTAATAAGTCACCTAAAAGTGACTGATACCAACATTTGATACATAAATTATCATCTCCCAACATGGATGTTCATCCATCTGATAAGGGAAAAAGAAACATTGCTCAAAAAGGAAATACGTGTTGATCTACTTTTTTTGGATTTGCAGTTATTAATACATATTTGTGAAAGTGCTTCATATTTGCTTACTGAAAGTTCAAAACACTAAATCACTTGACATGTTTTATCATGACTACATACTTTAGTTTTTCAATGTCCAACTGATAATGTTCAGTTTTCTTTGGAGAACATTAAGCTTTACAGATAAAAAAAATCTTATGTGATTTAAACATTTGTATCATTATGACATACTTGTACCACATTTTTAAATGCAAAATAGAAGGTACTATTTTGATGCGGTGACCAAAGAGCTACCAAGGGACAAAGGACAACAGAAGTCTCCTTCAACTAAACTTGATTGTGAAAGTGAAGGAATGAGGATGGTTTAAAGTGAGGGGTAAATTCCAGCTCTTCGAAATCAGATATGTTGCGAGGGAGAGCACTTAACTATGTCAACAACAATTACTGATGCACTACAAGCAGAACAAGTTGATTCATAATTCTAGATCTTAAAGCTGATTTATTCAAATAGAAAGAAATGAACATAAAAGAAAGTGCAGAACTATGCTGGTAAAAGTTGCAAAGCCTCTTTATCTGTATCACTTTTTGAAGCAAGTAAAGATCATTAATAAAACGTTAGTTATAAATCATAGTGCTTTTGATGGGTAAAGAATGTTACTTGCACATTCTGACCATATTGCTGACGGTTTCTAAAATGGATTTTAAGTGTTTTCCTACAAGCAGTGGTCAGGTCATGTAATGGTGTTCCATTCCACTAAGTGATACAAGAGTCTATGGCAGTAAAGCAGAAGTTTCCTCAGAAAATACATGGAAAAAGGCAAGTCACTCAAACGATTAATGTTCTTAGAAGAATAAGCGCCTTCCTTCATGAGTGATTCAAATATATTTGCTGTTGAATTATCTGCCAGAAGATCGCTTCATCTGTATCTAGACAAGTATTATTTATAAAGAATTACTGAAATATTTTTCAAAGACTAATGGAAAATACTTTTTTCATTAATTCACAGGATGTGGGCTTCGCTGGCTGGGCCAGCATTTATTGCCCATCTCTAATTGCCCTTGAGAAGTTGGGGTGAGCTGCCTTTTTGAACCACCGCAGTCCATGTGGTGTAGGTACACCCACAGTGCCATTAGGAAGGGAGTTCCAGGGTTTTGAACCAGTGACAGTGAAGAAATGGCGATATATTTCAAAGTCAGGATGGCAAGTGACCTAGAGGGGAGCTTCCAGGTGGTGGTGTTCCCATCTATCTGCTGCCCTTGTCCTGCTAGATGGTAGTGGTCGTGGGTTTGGAAGGTGCTGTCTAAGGAGCCTTGGTAAATTCATACAGTGCATCTTGTAGATGGTACACACTGCTGCTACTGTGCGTCGGTGGTGGAGGGAGTGAATATTTGTGATGTGGTGCCAATCAAGCGTGCTGCTTTGTCCAGGTTGGTGTCAAGCTTCTTGAGTGTTGTGGGAGCTACACTCATCCAGACAAGTGGGGAGTATCCATCACACTCCTGACCTGCGCCTTGTAGACGGTGGACAGGCTTTGGGGAGTAATGAGGTGGGTTACTCATCACATGATTCCTAGCCTCTGACTTGCTCTTGTAGGTTTTATATTTATATGGCTAGTCCAGTTTTGTTTCTGGTCAATGGTAACCCCCAGGATGTTGATAGTGGGGGATTCAGTGATGGTAATACCACTGAACATCAAGGTGCGATGGCAGGAGATGGTCATTGCCTGACACTAGTGCGGCATGAATGTCACTTGGCTCTTGACAGCCCAATCCTGGATATTGTCCAGTTCTTGCTGCATTTGGAAAAGGGCTGCTTCAGTATCTGAGGAGTCAAGAATGGTAATGAACATTGTGTAATCATCAGCAAAGAACCCCACTTCTGACCTTATGATGGAAGGAAGGTCATTGATGAAGCTGCTGAAGATGGTTGGGCCAAAGGCACTAACGTGAGGAACTCCTGCAGTGATGTCCTGGAGTTGAGATGACTGACCTCCAACAACCACAACCATCTTCCTTTGTGCTAGGTATGACTCCATCCAGCGGAGAGTTTTCCCCCTGATTCCCATTGACTCCAGTTTTGCTAGGGCTCCTTGATACCACACTCGGTCAAATGCAGCCTCGATGTCAAGGGCAGTCACTCTCACCTCACCTCAGGAGTTCAGCTCTTTTGTCCATGTTTGAACCAAGGCTTTAATGAGGTTAGGAGCTGAGGGGCACTGGCGGAACCCAAACTGGGCATCAGTGAGCAGGTTATTGCTAAGCAAGTGCCGCTTGATAGCACTGTTGATGCCGCATTCCATTACTTTACTGATGATGGAGAGTAGACTGATGGGGCGGTAATTGGTTGGGTTGGATTTGTCCTGCTTTTTGTGTACAGGGCATACCTGGGCAATTTTCCACATAGCTGGGTAGATGCCAGTGTTGTAGCTGTACTGGAAAAGCTTAGCTAGGGGCGCAGCAAGTTTTGGAGCACAAGTCTTCAGTACTATTGCCGGAATGTTGTCAGGGCCCATAGCCTTTGCTGTAGTTGTTCAGCCCTTTCTTGATATCACATGGAGTGAATCGAATTGGCTGAAGACTGGCATCTGTGATGCTGGGGACCTCCGGAGGAGGCTGAGATGCATCATCCATTCGGCACTTCTGGCTGAGGATTGTAGCAAGTGCTTCAGCCTTATCTTTTGCACTGATGTGCTGGGCTCCTCCATCACTGAGGATGGTGATATTCGTGGAGCCTCCACCTCCACTGAGTTGTTTAATTGTCCACCACCATTCACAACTGGATGTGGCAGGACTGCAGAGCTTAGATCTGATCCATTGGTTGTGAGATTGCTTAGCCCTGTCTACTACTCGCTGCTTATGCTGTTTGGCACATAAGTAGTCCTGTGTTTATAGCTTCAGCAGGTTGACACTTCATTTTTAGGTATGCCTGGTGCTGCTCCTGGCATGCCCTCCTGCATTCTTCATTGAACCAGGGTTGAGCCCCTGGCTTGATGGTAATGGTAGGATAGGGGATATGCCAGGCCATGAGGTTACAGATTGTGTTCAAGTACAATTCTGCTGCTGCTGATGGCCCACAGCACCTCATGGTTGCCCAGTCTTGAGTTGCTAGATCTGTTCGAAATCTATCGATTTTAGCACGGTGGTAATGCCACACAACATGATGGAGGGTATCCTCAATGTGAAGGCAGGACTTCGTCTCCTCAATGACTGTGCAGTGGTCACTCCTACTGATACTGTCATGGACAGATGCACCTGCAGCAGGCAGGTTGGTGAGGATGAGGTTAAGTATGTTTTTCCCTCTTGTTGATTCCTCACCACCTGCCACAGGCCCAGTCTAGCAGTTATGTCATTTAGAACATGGCCAGCTCAATCAGTAGTGGTGCTACTGAACCACTCTTAGTGATGGACATTGAAGTCCCCCACCCAGAGTACATTCTGCACCCTCGCCACCCTCAGTGTGTCCTCCAAGTGGTTTTCAACATGGAGGAGCACTGATTCATCAGCTGAGGGAGCGCAGTACGTGGTAATCAGCAGGAGGTTTCCTTGCCCATGTTTGACCTGATGCCATGAGACTTCATGGGGTCCAGAGTTGGTGTTGAGGACTCCTAGGGCAAATCCCTCCCAATTGTATACCGCTGTGCTGTCACATCTGCTGGATCTGTCCTGACAGTGAGACAGGACATATCCAGGGATGGGGATGTCTCGGACATTATCTGTAATGTATGATTCCATGAGGATGAATATGTCAGGCTGTCGCTTGACTAGCCTGTGAGACAGCTCTCCCAATCTTGGCACTTGCCAAATGTTAGTGAGGAGGACTTTGCGGAGTCAACAGGGCTGAGATTGCCGTTGATGCCATCCGGTTTCATTCCTTTTTTGTGACTTTGTAGCGGTTTGTTACAACTGAGAGGCTTGGGCCATTTTAAGAGTCAACCACATTGCTGTTGGTCTGGAGTCACATGTAGGCCAGACCAGGTAAGGACGCCCTAAAGGGTGTCCTTGACCACATGTGGGTTTTTACAAATCGACAATCGATTCATGGTCATCATCAGACTTTTAATTCCAAATTTTTATTGAATTCAAATTCCACCATCTGCCGTGGCGGGATTCGAACCCGAGTCCCCAGAGCGTTACCCCAGGTCTCTGGAATACTAGTCCAGCAACAATACCACAAACCTCCCCCTAAATGCTCCTCAGGAGGTTTATCTACAACACTTAAAAATTACAACTTTAGAATCTAATTTTTCAAACATAATGCATAGTTATGCAGCACAACATCTAAAAAATATTTTTGTTTTTGCTTTGCAATCTTACTACCTATATTTTTCTCTGATGGAGTCCTGTAATGGTCCAATGGCAAGAGTCATATTCATTTTATTGACATTTAAAAATCTGTAAATTTTAAGACAAACAGAAGACTGAGGGACGTATTGAACTCCTCAATTTTGAAATCCTTCTATTAAAACATATCCTCAACTCTAGTGGATTAATGGAGCCTGGTTCGCATTGGATTCAGACAGTAAAGCTACTTTGGGATGTCTAAACAATCCAACATTGCATTATGATCTTTACGCTAAGCAGACTAATTTGCTTGGAGGGGATGAAGTCAATAACATCATCAAGTGCAAAAATAATTTATACGTTACCTATGGTCGTGTGGGATTGTTGAATTCCAGTGTTGACAGGTCTGACCAGTTTCTGTCACTGACTTTGTACCCCGGTAGTTTTTACCTTTTCCAATAATACATTCTCTAATGTAGTCTGGAGAAAATGAAACAAGTTTGTTAATATTGCATCCCTGTCCAGAAGAAGATTTTCATTGACACAACATTAACGCAAATAGCTTTCCATTATGATGAACAGTTTCTCTTTAGGTGGCAACAGTTCATAGAAAATAAGCAGGAATTTCATTCGACAGGAATTCCCTCCAGTTTACTATGGGCAACTTTTTTGAGTTGAGGGCAGTAGCCCTGGAACATTTGGGATGGGAGGCCTGGGGTGTGGGAGGCATGCTACCATCATTTCCCAACAATTGGGAATACAGGATGTGAAGCCTATAGGCTTTCCAGGTTATCCCTGTGGCACTGGCTGATTTAAGAGCACATGGATTTTTCATGCTGCCTACTGCTATTTTCAGTGGCAATAAATGAAAGAAGGCATGTCAGGGTGATTAACAGGCGGCTTACCTTGAGTGGAGGCTACAGCCAAGATCGCAACACATTTGTTGGCCCAGACAGACTTACCTGACAGTGAGCATCTTTGCAGGGTTGACAGAAAGTTAGACACAAAACCATGCCATCTATTGCAAAGACACCAGCTACATACAGCACTGGGCTGGAAATGATGTAACTAAAGTGATCTGAAAGCTGGGGTTTGGCAATACATATGTACAAAGATGGTGCTGTGGGATGGTTCAAAGGGCCACTTTCCTCAGGTGCAGCTCAAGTAACACATTCACCACATTAGCAGGCATGAAACAGAAGGTCAGGATGCTTCTACCTTGTGTTTTCTTATTGTCATGAAGAGATATTAATATTATTAATATTATGTTATTGGAAATTATTTCAAATTGGAATTGTAGTAGCGTCTGTGTCTATGCATGGCTTAATTGAATTAAAGCCAGCTAGTCTGGGTACTTTGCTGTATAGTAGTTTGAGATGTTAATTAGGTAAATATAAGGATAGAAGGTAAAGAAAAGAATGGGTAAAATCTTGCACCTAGCTGGGAGATGCCAAGCAATGTATTTATATTACTAATAAAATTGGTGGAATGAAAGGATTATTGTTTGGAGAGGTAAAATGTTATAAAAAAAAACCTAGTGATAGAATGGAAAATTTACATTCAAGGGGAAAGCTAGGTATAAACCACGAGAAGTTTGTGTGTGTGAGTCAGAGGCATCTAAGATCTAAAGAACCTGTAAGCCAACAACTGTCTGCAATGGAACCAAATTGCAAGGGACCTCATTTTGAATTTGTAAGGTCAAATGTGCTTTGCCTGGTGTCTGTTTAAAGTCTATGGGTTATTGTTGCCTTGGTGAAGATTTAACTGGAGGTGATTAATTTGGGGATTTGTTTAAAAGTTATTATGGTAGTAATTTGTAGACATGTGTATGTGTTAATTTCTTGTTAAATTAATAAATGTTTAAGTTTGTTCTATATAAAAACCCGTTGAGGCTTGGCTGGTTTATTTCTGAATTCAGAGTTGCATCTCAAACATATCAATTAGAAATATAGGTTATGACAGATTTCCCTCTGGGATTTAAACAATGCAGGCTTGGCCAGAGTTGGACTAGGAGCAGCTACCTTTAGGTAAGAACAATGAGACTCATTCAAGAAGGAAATAGGGAGAGTACAGGGCCAACATATTCCAGTAAAGACAAAGGGTGGGACCTACAAATCCAGGGAACCCTGGATGTTGAGGGATATGCAGGATTGGATAAAGAGAAAAGGGGAGGCTTATGGCAGATACCGAAGGCTCAAAACAGCGGAAGCCGTGGAGGAGCATTGAATGTGTAGAGGGGGGAAACTTAAAAAGGAAATTAGGAGAGCAAAAAGGGGGCATGAAAAGACATTGGCAGGTAAAATAAAGGAAAATCCAAAGTTATTTTACAAGTACATTAAGAGCAAGAGGATAACTAGGAAAAGAGTAGGGCCGATTAAGGACCATAGTGGTAATTTGTGTGTGGAGCCGGTTCTAAATGAATACTTTAATTTAGGTGTTCACAAGTGAGAAGAACGACATGGGTATGGAAATCAGGCAGAAGGACTGTGATATAATTTTTAAAAATTAGCATAAAAAGGGAGGAGGTTCTAAGTGATCTGGCAGGCTTAAAAGTAGATAAATCTCCAGGCCCAGATGAAATGTATCCCAGGCTGTTGAGTGAGGCAAGGGAGGAGTTAGCAGGGGCACTGGCAATAATTTTCAGTACCTCTCTGGCCACAGGAGAGGTGCCAGAGGACTGGAGGATAGCCAATGTGGTACTGTTATTCAAGAAGGGACAAAGGGATAACAAGGGAACTACAGGCCAGTCAGTCTAACCTCAGTGGTGGGGAAACTATTGGAAGCAATTCTGTGGGACCGAATTAATCTACACTTGGAGAGGCAGGGATTAATCAAGGACAGTCAGCATGGTTTTGTTAAGGGGAGGTCATGTCTGGCCAATTTGATTGAATTTTTCAAAGAGGTGACCAGGTGTGTAGATGAGGGCAATGCATTTGATGTAGTCTACTTGGACTTCAGCAAGTCTTTTGATAAGGTCCCGCATGGGAGACTGATAAGGAAGGTAAGAGCCCATGGGATCCAAGGCAATTTGGCAAATTGGATCCAGAATTGGCTGAGAGGCAGGGAGCAGAGAGTGATGGTCGAGGGGTGTTTTTGTGAATGGATGCCTGTGTCCAGTGGGATTCCACAGGGATCAGCGTTGGGTCCCTTGCTGTTTGTGGTATATGTAAACGATTCAGACTTGAATGTAGGAGGGTCGATCAGTAAGTTCGCGGATGACACGAAAATTGGTGAGGTGGTAAACAGTGAGGAGGATAGTCTTAGATTACAGGAGGATATAGACGGGCTGGTCAGATGGGCTGAGCAGTGGCAAATGGAATTTAATCCGGATAAGTGTTAGGTGATGCACTTGGGCAGGACAAACAAGGCACGGGAATACACGATGAATGGTAGGATCTTGGGAAGTACCAAGGATCAGAGGGACCTTGGTGTGCATGTCCACCAGTCCCTTAAGGTAGCAGGACAGGTAGATAAGGTGGCTAAGAAGGCATATGGGATACTTGCCTTTATTAGCCGAGGCATAGAATATAAGAGCAGGGAGGTTATGCTGGAACTGTATAAAACGCTAATTAGGCCACAGCTAGAGTACTGCATGCTGTTCTGGAATCGGCATTATAGGAAGGATGTGATTGGACTAGAGAGAGTGCAGAGGAGATTTACCAGGATGTTGCCTGAGCTGGAGAGTTTTAGTTATGAGGAGAGATTGGTTAGACTGGGGTTATTTTCCCTGGAGCAGAGGAGATGGAAGGGGGACATGATTGAGGTGTATAAAATTATGAGGGGCATAGATAGGGTAGACAGAAAGGAACTTTTCCCCTTGGTGGAGGGATCAATAACCAGGGGGGCATAGATTTAAGGTAGGGGCAGGAGGTTTAGAGGGCATATGAGGAAGAATTTTTTCAAGGGTGGTGGGAATCTGGAACTCACTGCCTGAAAGGGCGGTAGTGGCAAAAACCCTCATAACATTTAAGAAGTATTTGAATGTGCACTTGCGATGCCATAGCATTCAAGGCTATGGGCCTAGTGCTGGAAAATGGGTTTAAGAGTAGTTAGGTACTTGTTTGATTGGCGCAGACTCGATGGGCCGAAGAGCCTTTTTCTGTGCTGTACACCTCAATGACTATGACTCTGACTTACCAACTGCTGTGTCATAACACTTATGTTTAAGTTTGGGGTTTCACTGTTAATCCCTGCCCATGCTCCTCCAGCCTTTGAAATGCAGCTAAGGGGCAGGGAGGACTCTTGGGCCTTTTAGAATTTATATCTTCTTTTCTGATATCCACCTTTAATTATTTCTTCTGATAAAATTTCATACGTTCAACAGCGATCTACTCTCTGCACCCTTCCAAACCTGTGCTTGAAGTTCTGTAAATAACCCAAGTTTGGAATATTGGCTCTCAATCTGAAACCCGTCACTGAATATTCTGGTCGATATGATGACAATAGTAGAAATTCAAAGTTCAGGTATCCGCAAACTGATGATTTTTTTACTTAAAACTGAAATTTAGTGGACTTTAATCCACCTTAAGCCATTAGGCTACAAATAGTTGCTTGAAAATGATTTCCAAGAAGACCCGATATACAAACAGTCAGGTTATACGGCTTGTTTCCAGTCCTGTAAATTGCTGGGATAATCTAGTGAATCCTGAAAAGTACTGGATCCACGCATTGAGCAATCTGTACACAGGGCAGTGTCCCAAGGATGGAAAGTCCAGTTGCATTTAGCCTTCTCTCAAAATTCATCACCGACAATGCTATATATTGTTCAAATTGGCACATCACAGATTTATTTAATTTTCACAACATTACCTTTTCTCTCGTAAAGGTCAAATCCTTTGTCTGGCCTCCCTTTCACCCCTTTTGTTTTGCTATTAAATGACAGCCAATAGCACCGCTTCTCATCTTTAGCAAAATAAAAAGCCCTGGAAAGAAAAAGCACTAAGTTAAGCTGAACTATTCGGTTAGACCTGAACTAGACAAGTTTAATTTCTAAATCTGAACAACACTGACAATAACTTAAGCAGCCCCTGTTCCTACATTTTATAGCTGAACAAAATAACAGATCGCTCCTATACCAATCCAGCACAAACAGATTAATAAACACAGTGCAAGAAAAATCTTAGGCTAAAGTTTCCATTTAGTCACCCTGGTCTTCTTTGGCGCAATTTATCTGATATCGGCATAACCTGCGCAAAAGTTCATAGGATTTTAAGCACAATTTAAATTCAATTTAATTGGAGTTTCTCCAATCATTTACACCAGTTTAATAAAATCCTGCTATACGCAGGCCCCACTCAAAACTTGCCACACCTCGAGGATGAATTAATCACCATTGGGAGTTTGCATTAATTGGACTAACTTGTAAGTCTTCAAAGAGACTTGAAAAACAAAGTTGGATTTTTTGGCCGCAAGTAATTGAATGCGTCTAAAGAGAGCTGGCATGGACTTGATGAGCCGATTGGCCTCCTTCTGTGCTATCAAGACTCTATAAGGGCTCTAGTAGGCACAACCAAAAATGTGTTTTTTTTGAAAATTCACTAAGAAATTAACTACTGTACCACAAAGCAACTCGCAAATGGTCCTGTACATTTGTAAAAACTGACATTTTCAGTCATTTAAAAATGGGTTACTTACAAGTAGAGATTGACAATGTGATTAAAAATACTTAGGTAATCCAATTTTCAGTTGTACTGGTCAAGCTTTACCAAGTTACCAATCTCAGTTGTATCAAGGTACATATTTTAAAGTAGTTTTTTAAAAATTATATTTTAAAACACTTCCCAATTCCTTTGGTTAATGGCAAATTTAGCATTCAGCAATATGCAAGTTAGCTTGAGTCGAAACGTAAGAAATGAAACCACTTTTTAAATATATGCAATTTGTGCTGGAATTGTCAATTGCACCCAAAGCAGAAACTACCCTGTAATAATTAAACAAATGCATGTCCTCTGCTCTTGTCAATGTATATTATCCATCTTTGCCTGATGTCAAGCCTATCTACTTCATTTAATAATTGCCTAATAAAGTCAAAATACAACAACCTACAAATCCCTCACTTTGCTAAAGTCAAGGTTGAATGCAGGTCTTTTTTCACATTCAAACTCATTCTATGTCAGGATCTGAAAAATCAGGAGCTCCTGAAAGACCTCTAGTCTTCCAATATTTCGCAATCAAAGAGCCTTTAAAAGTTAAACTTAGCTTACGAAATGGCATCATGATTAATGGTAATTAATTGCAGCATTAAGCAACACAGACCAGAAGATCACAGGTTTAATTACTAGTTTGTGCTGAAGTAGCAGATTTCGGCCATGGGGACATTTGAGGCACAACCATTAAATCCTTGCTCCTGATTGCAAATCTCTGTTGCTTGATGGAAAGTGATCATGTCGTACAAAGAGGGAAATGGGTTTAGATCTGATGCATTCCAAAAGGAGCTAGTCTGCCATCCTTCACTGTCTGCACTCACACATGAATAAGGACTAATTGGGAGAGGTATTCGCGGGCTATTCAAACCCATGGAACTACGCTCCATCACGTCAGTGCTTTTAAGAATGACGAGGAGAAATCAAACAATGAACAAGCTAGGTATAATTGAATTATTACTTCTTGATTTAGTTTCCCTTTCTTTTCAACCCTAATTATACTATAAATCTTTATTGAGGTTGCTCATAATTCAAAACTATACTTTTTAAGTTTATTTTATTTGTGCATGGGTTGTGGGCATCACTGGCAAGGCCAGCATATATAACCCATCCCTAATTACCCTTGAGAAAATAATGATGAGCTACCTTATTGAATTACTGTAGTGCATTTGACTAAACTTACCACACTAGGAGGCAATATATTCCATATGTTAATATTTAGAAAACTATGCAATTATGCCATATTTTAACTCAACGTTTCCTTAAATTGGAATTTGGTTTCCTGAGCTTTTTTTGCTTCTGATCCATGGAAAAGAAAATTGGACAGTATTCAGAATGAGCGATCAATTCACTTCCCCCAATTTCAACAAACAAGCCTAACCAGCACTTCTCTAAAATCTATCTCAAAAATCACTCCTCCAATTCACCCAGAAACACTACCATTTTCTGGACACAATTCAAAGTGACATTATACTTCTGCCAGCTCCATCCAGCTCACAATACTGTGCTTTCCCCTTCCATTACATACTAGCAGTTTTCTCTTTCCCTACTTAAGGATATCACTCTTCTTACCCTTTCCGAAACGATATGAATCTTCCATTGGAGCTGCAATCTCCATCCTCTTCTTCCCTATTTAAATTAGGATGCTCTCCCCATCAGCTTAATATGGCACTCATCTAACCCCACAGGTCATGATGCGCTTTCTTCCAACACTTCCAATTCATCCTTATTTTCTTCAGTCCTTAAACCCTCCACTGAATAAATTCCTTCATAAGTAGTTGATTTGACCAATGCTTCTCTCCCCAAAGTGCTGTTCCTGGCACCTCGACTCCCTTATTCCTCCTCCAAAATAATTCTCACAGCTTCTCTCTGCCTCCTCACAACACTTTTGCTTACATCTTTTCCCATCTCTTTCGACCCCCAATCCCACTCCTCTGCAGCATTATTCCAAGATTCCTACATCCTGAAACATTGGGAAAATTTCTGCCTCCACAAGCCTGACTTGGGGAAAAGTGACCCAATGATCTAATTTTCATCCTCAAGGTGTGCTAATGGGAGTGGGGCCTGTCGCTGTGGAAAGGTTCAGAGATAGCCACGTAGGCTGCCGGGTTTGGAGGTAGGCTTTTCTGTAATTTATTGCTTCATGGGATGTGGGTACCATTGGCTAGGCCAACATTTATTGCCCATCGCTAATTGCCCTCAAGAAGGTGGTGAGCTGCATTCTTGAACCACTGCAGTCCATGTGGTTTAGGAACACCCACAGTGCTGTTAGGGAGTTCCAGGATTGTGACCCAGCAACAGTGATGGAACGGTACTATAGTTCCAAGTTAGGATGATCTGCGGCTTGGAGGGGAACTCACAGATGGTGGTGTTCCTATGTATCTGCTATCCTTGCTCCAGGTGGCAGAGGTCGTGGATTTGGAAGGTGCTGTTGAAGGAGCCTTGGTGAGTTCCTGCAATGCATCATCGTCGTCGGTCCCTTGGAATCGAGGATGACGTGTCAGGCTTGGTGAGACTGCAGGTGACTGAGCAACCCAATTCTGGATCCACATGTTCTTCCATAGAGGGGCTGGTGCATGTTGCTGGGCAGGGGAGTGGAAATCACAGCCCCGGGTTGGCTTCCTCCTCCTTCCTCTGGCGCCGCCGTTCCACCTCGCTGTCGAGTCACAGAGCCTCAAAGTAGCTTGTGCCTTGATGGACCAGGTGGTGCCACACCGAGCGATCTGCAGTATTCTCTTCCCAGTCAGCAGTGTTAATGCTTCCGTGCTTTAGGGCAACCTTGATCACATCCTTAAACCTTTTCCTTTGGCTGCCCTTTGAGCGTTGGCATCTGGATGCAATGGCCCGTCCATCGGAACTGGTTTCGCAGGAGCAGGGCTTCAACGTTGGTTGACACAACTTCATGGAGGACGCTTGTATTAGTCCAGCGGTCCTCCCATTTGATCTCCAGGATCAACACATGCACTGCTGATGAGAGCTCTTAAGGGTCTTAATGTGGCATCAGTAGACAGTCCATATTTCACTGCAGTAGAGGAGAATGGTCAACACAACGGCCTTATAAACCAGAACCTTTGTTGACTTTCAAAGATCCCTGTTGTCAAAGGCACAATGACGCCTTCCTTCAGTTCGTCATGTAGACGGTACCCCATGCTGCCACTGTCTGTCGGTGGTGGAGGGAGTGAATGTTGAAAGTGGTGGACTGGATGCCAATCTAACGGGCTGCTTTGGCCTGAACAGTGTCGAACTTCTTGAGTTTTGTTGGAGCTTCACTCATCCAGGCAAATCACACTCCTGACTTGTGCATTGTAGATGGTGGACAGGTTTTGAGAGGAAGCGAGCCACTCACTACAGAATTCCCAGTCTCTGTCCTGTTCTTGTAGCTGCTGTAATTATACGGCTAGTCCGGCTCAGTTTCTGGTCAATGGTAACCCCAGGTTGTTGATGGTGGGGGATTCAGTGATGGTAATGCTATTGAATATCAGGAGGAGATGATTAGATTCTCTCTTATTGGAGATGGTCATTGCCTGGCACTTGTGTGGCACAAATGTTAATTGCCACTTGCCAGCCCAAGCCTGGTTATTGTCCAGGTCTTGCTGCTTATTGGCACTGACTGCTTCAGTATCTAAGGAGCCATGAATGGTGCTGAACATTGTACCATCATCCGTAAACATCTTCACTTCTGACTTATGATGCAGGGAAGGTAATTGATGAAGCAGCTGAAGATGGTTGGGTCCAGGACACCATCCTAAGGAACTCCTGCAGTGATGTCCCAGGGCTGAGATGATTGACCTTCAACGACCACAACTATCTTCCTTTGTGCTAGGCACGACTCCAACTATTGGAGGGTTTTCTTCCTGATTCCTGTTGACAGAGTTTTGCTAGGGCTCTTTGATGCCACATTCAGTCAAGTGCTGCCTTGATATCAAGGGCAGTCACTTTCATCTCATCCCTTGAAACCAGCTCTTTTGTCCACACTTAGAACAAGGCTGTAATGAGGTCAGGAACTGAGTGGCTCTGGTGGAACCCAAAATGAGCATCAGCGAGCAGGTTATTACTGAGCAAGTGCTGCCTTAATAGCACAGTTGATGACACATTCCATCATTTTGCTGACAATCAAGAGTAGATTGATGGGTCAGGTTGGATTTGTCCTGATTTTTGTGGACTGGACATGCCTGGGCAATTTTCCATATTGCTTGGTAGGTCTTAGTGTTATAGCTGCATTGGCACAGCTTGGCTTGGGGCACAGCTACTTCTGAAGCTTCTAAATCTTCAGTAGTTTTGCTGTGTGAAAGGCCCACCTTGGTAATTTGGGACTTCATCCCAGCATTAAAAAAAAACAATAAAACAAAAAAAACTCCTTTAGCCCTCACTTCTCATACATTTCTCATTCCCCATCCATGCAAACTCATGCCAGCTCATGTCCCCTCTACCCACCCCATGACCATTTATAGTGCTTATGCCAACTTAGTGCCAACCCATGACCTCCCACTGATCCCAATGGCCCTTTATATCACTTATGCCAATTCACGACCCCACCCCCCCACTCTCCATGCCAATTCACCCAGTATCTACCATGGCCATATCTCAGGACTCATGCTGAGGTGAAATAAAATAATGGTCTAAGCATCTATTGATGACTTCACTATTTAAAAAAAAACACTCTGATAAAAAACATTCAATGCATTTAAATTCCTTTGACTTAATCCCTAATGAAAACAATTATTCGTATTCATAGCCCCAGATCAAAGATGTTATAACCACTTAGAGCTGTCGATCAAACTGTGAACTGACAGGCACCCCAATGTGATAATGATAGTTTGTGGAATCAGTCCTACAGCGTTAATTCTATAATGATAACCCTGAGGTTATATCAAAAGACAGCTCGTGAAATTGCAAGTCGTCACAGCTGGCTTTTTTTTTAATTTAAAAAGCTTTGGGATTTTAATCCTTTAACAGCCTGACAGTTCCAATGAGCTTATCTATTTTTTACACACATTTATGTCTAATTTTAACAAACCCAAAGTGCACCTTATCTCTCTCAAAGGGGTCCTTAGACCTATCCAAAAAGAGACCCTACCTCCCAAATGACTCTCACAGCTTTAGACCTTTTGTTCAAATGTCTAAAGCCTACAAGCCATGTTTTGCACATCCCACTAATGAAAATTGCATCTGTTTGAAGGCAGCTGCACTTCAACATGTGCAGCTGGCCCCATGAACCACAAATGTGCAAACCACAACCAGCCCCATTTCCCTCCTCCCCCGGCTGCCCTCCCCCAGCCAAAATGGTGGGTGCCAGGTTCAGGGGTGGGACTTCCGGAATCGGGGCTACAGCCACATTTTGGCTAAGTCAGAGACACCTTCCGCCCCCATGGGAACTCAGGCCTATATGTTAGGTCAAATGCTTTTCCTAATTCATTTTCCTCTTGCAGATGTAGTAAACTTATTTTGAAAAAAAAACCTGACCAAAACAGGACATTTTTTGGCACACTTTACAATGTGATAACGATGGATCATCAGGAAGTTATCAATTACTTTTGACTAGATTTTCTTTGAATTAGCTCATCAGAAAACTGCCAAATTAAACTGCAATGCAGGGATAGATACAAAAAGGTCAATTCATTACAATGACACGTCCATATAATTGTAGCAAGTTTCATTTTCATCACTAAAGTACATTACCACTGCAAAACAGTCAAAGTATATTGAAAAATGCCACTCATGCACAAACACTTTTTGAAAGACTCCACAGGTGGGGCAGATAGTGCAATTGTTGCCACCCAGTGCACTGAAGTGAATCAGATGTAGTTCCCAAAGACAACCAAAAAAGAGCTCTAGTCACTAGGTGCCATTTTAGCCTCTACAGGAGAAGCCCAGATCATGAAAAATCTTACTACTGGATGACTCCCTTCCAATTGTAGGTTACCCTTCACTTTTCCCCAGCCTCGAGATCCAGCAATAATGCATAATGTTTCTTGTGCAGTTGAAAGGAGGGATGGGGAGAGGGGTGTAAAGGTTGGCATGGCAGCAATTATTAGGCAACCAGCAATCCTACACCACAGCCAATAGCATAGCCCCAGTCCCATAGTCCTCGCAGCTTGTCAGGCAACAAAATAGGATCATATTATTGGTCCTACAGTCTTCAATGTCTAGTTACCTGCAAACAAATCCTTTGTATTTCATACAACGCTTTGCACATTGTCCAATGGTGTCCGTTCGTTTAGACCTCTGTGGCAGGGACTTTTTGACCAATACATGTCCAGGAGTTTTCAGAAAATCATGTAGGGCATTCTTTCTTGTCGTCATAGAATCAACTGATGAGAAAGGGAAAAAAAATCTATAAATATTGAACTGATTGAAAGTAGGGTTTCCACAGGTTATGCCAAATGCTTAACTGGATACTGGATACTGGCAGGGTTGCTGCAGGACAGGCTTAACTTCCAATGTATATGTCACTGCTCATCAAAAGTCTTATCACTTTAACTAGTACATTCAATTTATAAGGCAGAAAGTGAAATAAAATGGACTTGCATTTAAAATATACTACTAACAGATTTACATATCAGGGCACAGATGTAGAATCATAGTATGTTACAGTACATTAACAGGCCAATCAGCCCATCAAATCTGTGCTGGCACCCTCCCCCACCACCACCCTCCCAACCCCATCACTATGAGCCATCTAGTCTAATCCCACAGTTCTTTTTATTCCTAATACCCTGTAATAATATTTTCCTTCACATAGATATCCTATTGAAAGACCGAATTTATGGACTCTACTTTAGCCGGGCCTTCTGGTAGCGAATTCCCCCATGGTGTAAAGAATTTTTATTCCAAATTAGTGCTTTCTTATTACCCTCATGGAGCATCACTATTTATCAACTCTCATAAGGTCATCTATTACTTTTCTCCATCCTAAAAAAAAAAGCTTCAACTTCAAGAACACACAAAAACACAAGAATTAGGAGCAGGGGTAGGCCATTCAGCCCATCGAGCCTGCTCCACCATTGGTGCAGATCATAGCTGATCAGATTGTGGCCTCAACTTCGCTTTCCTGCCTGCCCTCTATAACCCTTGACTCCCTTGTCGATCATGCATGTTTTCCATTGTTTTTTTACAAGCTTCCTATGATAGGGAGCCTACAACTGCACATAATATGTCAACTGCAGCCTAGGTGTAGTAAAAATTTAAGATGACTTAGTTTTCTATTCCATGCACTAGTTAGAAAACCAAAATTTAAGTCATCCTTTTTTATAGCCTTACACATTTGAAATTTCAGTTTAATTGGCCTGCACACTAATGCTCCCTTTTTGTGGAATACTTTCTTCCCTTATACTCCCGTAATGTAATGTATAACATTTTTGCATACTGAACAGCATCTGCCATCTGGTTGTCCATCCTGCTCACTATTCATGCCCTCCTCAGTGTGTCATGAAAATCTGTCATATATTCATAGTCCGGTATTATTAGCCCAAGTTCAACATTGTTTCCTCAATTCCCAAGTCTAGATAACTTTTATAGTGAACCAGTGATCCCATCATGGATACTACTGTAGACCTTTTCAATTTGGGAAACTACCTTATAATACTATTCTTTGGCCCTTCCAAACATTTCTTCATTCATATGATTGCATTTCCCTTAATTCTACATTTTTATGTAGAACTTTATTACATGCTTTTCGAAAATCCATACAAACCAATTCTTCTCATGTCCACTGCACATCCGTTATCTGTTCTGCTTGCTATTTCTTCAAAAAGGTTCTATAAGGTTGATCATGCATGACCTGCCTTCTCCATGTTTCTCCAGTGTTTACAATATTTCATTCTGCATCACTGTCTCTGGTAACTTGCCAATAAATGAACATCTAACAAAGCAGCTTTCGATAGTATACATGTAGGATTTAAGGAAGCCCCAGATCATTAAGATATTTTCCCATTAAATTATTGCAGTGTATAATAGTTTTGGAAGAGATAATTAACTTCACATTTTCATTATCTTTTAGTAACTACTTTATACTCATTAATCATTATCATTCTTCAACGGTATCAGGACTCATCACAACGCAACTGCTTCTGCTACACGTGACAAAAATGATCCCCAAGTATAACAGAAACAGCATAATCCATCACTGAGGCATTTACATGCAGGCTTCCAATTTTTGGGGGTTCATGTGCTAGTTGAAAGGTACATCAGTCAATTTCCCACTGTTAATAATGTGGGCAGAACACACAATTGAATTACTGTCTTATAATTACTGCCAGGTAAAATGGTAAATCCAGATCTAAGTTGCAAATGTGCAGCACCCTGCAATCATCATTGTGTTACTGTGATGATCAAGAAAAATGTAAATAGCTCTTGTCTGCCAATCCTATCGAATAGAAATAAATCACTTTAAAAATCTGCAAATAACAAAAATGAGAAATGATAACACAGCCTCCATCTGAAACATGAACATAAGCACTCCGGCGGAACTGCTGACTATTTTTGCCCATTTGTTGCACAGTTCCAATTAGAGGTGTGTGGTCTGTGTTCTCTCACAGCTGATCTCCGCTCTTCATCCTTAGGTTGTATTTCAGACTGTCAGGAACCCTGAGGCCAGGAGTGAACATTCGACAAGACAAGCAGACAAGCCATGGCTTCCAGAAACGGAACATTAGCCGTAACAACAGGCAAGGCTAGAAGATCGGTATTCAGCAAAATAAGCATGATTTCATTAACACACTCAAGCAATCCCCACAGAAAACAAAAGAAAAAGTGACAGCTGTACATCTCTGCAGCTTCAAATATTAAATTTACAATTGATATATGGGGCGATTATAAGGAAACAATAAGTTTAGGTGATGTTAGGAAATTAGCTGGATTTATTTTAAACCAACAACTGAACCTACAGGATTAATGAGGAAGAGAAAGTTTAAAAAGTTAAAATTACTTTCTGGGAGGAGTTATTGGCAACTTTATCATTTGGGCTTTATTCAGTTTTAACTGTTTTTCTGTCAGTAATCATGCTCGGTGAGGAGTAATAGTCTCCCTGCAGAGTTAAACAGTCCCCAGGGTATTACTGCAGGTTTCTTGAACTTGGTTTCAACTGCATGTCTTTCCTTCAGTCTATTTAAAACAGCTTAATGAAAGACAGTTTTTATTTGCTGCTAATCGGGGTTGTCTCCAAGTTAAATTAAATTAATTGTGTTCCATTGAGGAAAGAAAAATCCCATTAATAAGAAGATTTAAAGGGACTCTGGTTGACTTGAATGCCCTTTGTCCTCTTTCCTCAGCTTTTGGGGATGGCTGCTAAGGAGCAACAACATCTAAAGAGTTGAAGAGGAGCTAGAGAGGGGGATGTGGGTTGGAGTAATCTTCATTCTACTCCCATCCCATAACTGCACCATTGATGTTGACCAGGAGGTCTCAGGCACTCTGTAAGAAAACTCCAACCATTCAATTACCTGTGGTAATTATTTCCACCCACAGTAAGCAAGTCGTCTTTCACAGTAACTCCTCAAACACTCCTATGCATAATGCTTTTTTAAAAAAAACACACAAAAAGGAAAATGTTTTTAAAATAGTTAACGTTAAGCTGCAAATAAGTATGGAAGCATTCTTTGCAATTATATTTCAATTATCCTCCAATTTCTATATCTTCAGATATGTTCAACAAGACTTTTTATGACCCAAACATAAAAGTGGTTAAACAATTCAGCAGAAAATCCTGCTCCAATAAACCATGACTTAAAGCGGTGTCACTGTGAAGAGAGGGATCAACACTCATCCAGAAATTCCCCCAACAGGACCTGAGCCCCTCTTGTTATGACTGAGGGGGTAATAACCCAGGACCAGGGGCCACGTCCAATAACATTTTGTGGCGTGATTTGCACGAGATTATTATTATTATTTTTTAGCCCATTTTTAAATGTCTAAATAACAGCCACTGCTTTTGCGGGCTGAATAAGCGCCACTGTTCGCTACTCAAAAGATCGGGTCATTCCAGGCAACATGCGCCGGTAATTGTACAGAGAGCCGTCCGCCCTTTAAAAAGTGTTAACTCCTTCAGGAACAGTCAACGCTTCCATGCCGGTCTCTAAGGTACTGACAATGTTGTTCTGCGAACTGAAATTCTCCGCTGTCATTGCACACGTCCCGTTGGATTTCCTCTAACTTTCCAAGTTATCCCCTGAATTCTCTTCTCAGCAACTTTTAACCCGCATTAGACACACATGCAAACGAAATGCAAAGCATCAAACCTGCTAAAATGAGGGTGGGGAGGAGCAACAGGAGCCTGACTGTCCCCAGCATGGTCAACAATGGATGTGAGCCGCGGGGTGCTGCTCCCAGGGTTTTATGCTCTCCGGCAGTGTTTGGAAAACATTACTGGGAAGAAAAAAAACTTTTCCCGTAAAAAAAACTTGCTCGCGTGAGGCCAAACAATCCTGCCACATCCCCGCCCCTTATTCATCTCCACCAATCAGGATGCTGCTCACTGGTTTGGAATATTTCAGTTTAACAAAATTAGCAAGGGTCAGATTACTGTAGTTCTGAGTGATCCCTGGTAATCTAGAGGAATGTTTCCAATGAATCTTTTAGGCAACAAAAATGTACAGTCCAAACGATGCTCCTAATGGTATAATACTCACAAACCTTCACCAATAAGCTAGTAACAATATACAGTTACCTGTGCTGGGCAGTTATTTACATAATCTGCCAATTGGTGTAGGTATTGAACTAAACCTCCGACGCCAGTTAATTTACCTAATCCAAAGTCAATTTACATTATTTAGACTATTTTAAATATTGAAATATTTATTAATAGTGTAAGCAATTTCAGTTAATTCTTATAATATTTCAATGTCAGGTTTGATTCAAGGAACTGATTTAATAATCTTGATACACTGCAGCGGATATATGCAAAGGAAAATTGGACTAGGACCAAGCACAATTTACATCTGGTGCTGCTCAAATCATCCAATTGGTAGTAAAATGTTGTGAGTCCTGTATATAGTACCCTGGCCAGAAACTCGGATTAGCAAGATCCAGGAATTTATTTTTAAACTTGTTACATTAATGTTGATCCAGAATGATAAGCCTGTTTTTGACTGCTTTATT
Source organism: Cetorhinus maximus (assembly GCF_964194155.1). NCBI lineage: Eukaryota > Metazoa > Chordata > Chondrichthyes > Lamniformes > Cetorhinidae > Cetorhinus > Cetorhinus maximus. Next base: position 29,707,993 of record NC_135890.1, read on the forward strand.
ACAGCAAAGCAGATGTCGCATGGCCCAGCTGTGACGAGTGGAGTGCAGTTCCAAGGCTTATTGCATTCTTGCAGTCAGAGCCGATTAAGAATTCTTGGAAGCCTATAGGCCTCATGAGCATTGGGGTCCTCTTCAGACCCTTCGACTACATAGTCACCATCCCAATCCATTAAAATACAAACATGTAGTAAAATATGCAAAAATGTCCACTGATTACAGTGGTTGAATGCAGTTTTTTCTGCTTGACAATGATTTGAGGCCCCCATTTTTGCCTCAGGCTTCTACTAAGATACCCATATTTTGCTGGGGCTCTTGGTCACAGTCTGCATTGGCCTTTGCATTAATCCACTCCTTACCATGGTAGCCTGAACCAATTATATAAAAGCACTAGTTATTCATAAGGGACTGGGTAAACACGTTATGTGTTCATTTACTGAGACTAGGCACATGGGAACATGGATATAAAACTTGTAGGCATCAGCACCAGAGCTGTCTGCGATGTGCTTTGCTTAAAAGCAAAAGCGAAACTAAAACTGGATCGCACGACACACTTCATTTCTAGTGATGTCATGCTGCAACCCCTTAAAGGCACACCACTTGTTAAAATCCACTTGAACTAAATCTGCCATTACCCGTATTGATCAGTTTGTGCTGAATTATCTATGTAAAATGCAATTGTGCAGCTGTACACTTCTGGAAGACTGGCTCATCTTCAAACATTTATTGATAGCAGTTTGCTGTTTCTTCCTATTTGCTTGATGTCTGCTCAAGGGTTGGTTTCATACATATATATGTATTTGAGCCCATCAACATCATTTAATAAATCATTTAACAGTGATTTGTTGCTTTTTCTGATATTTGAACCAATCATGACAAACATGTTGGGCAACCTGACATACCCTTCACGCAAATGACACTTTACAGTGGGAAAGATGTACTGGATGTTCAATTATATAGACAATTAACAGATGTAACCACGATGAATGAAGTTTTCTATACTGGCCTGGATTTTGAGGCCAGTGACGAAGCAATGATGTTTACATTAACCTCGAAGAAAGGTCCCCACAAAAATCTAGCAACATCTGTGATGTGGGTTTCCCTTTCCCAACAACAGTTTAAATCTGGTGGCAAGACAAATGGGTCTCCATGCATCCAGCATCAGTGATGGCAGCAAGCAGGGTGAGCAGCCAATCACGATGAAGTATCCACACAGACAGCAAACCAGGAAGTTATAAGCACTGAATCCCTTTACTTTTAATTGAAATTTTCAGATAGCAAAATAAATTATGATTGAAACTAAAGTATTATAGACAATTTTTTTTTAAAATAAAAGTTTGTGTATTCTCATCGCAATGGGGAAAATTGAAATTTCACAAATGTATTAACTTTTCCAAACCAATGCAGGTGTTGAGCGGTGATTATGAAATTAGTACATGATTAAAAGTCTAGTTACACCTCATTCAACAACATTCAAAGGTTTTTACAGAAATACCAAGGTACTAACGTGGAGGTTTTTGTCAGTTTTCAGATTGCTTAGGGTTTGGACTCAAGGAGAGAGAGAGGGAGTCGGGGGGTGGGCAGGAGGGTGGGGGGGGATCCTCACACACCCTCTGAAAGAGTATAGATATATATATATATGTATGTTCAAAAGATACTGACAGCAATTCTGTATTTCCCTGTTATCCCATGCATGTGTGAACCCCAAAGTTGCCCTCAGTATCAATGGATAATGCCAATGAATGTTGATAGTTTTGCCATCAATACCACTTCAAAATCTGGGCCATATAATTGAAAATGCCATTGCATTTTGACACCTGCTTTGAACACAATCATTAACACATTTACTAAAGAGACTTTGGCTTCCAGTAAACCATCCATGGCATGGTCCATGATTGAATAATCCAATCAAGTCAGTTCTGCATTTGTAAAGATTTAAACTAGAAACAAAATCTGCCATATTAAAACAAGTATAGTGTTAATAAAATTTGTTCCATGGATAGTGTCATGCCTACTTGGCCTAATACTCTTCAGTTGTGTTTTGGGAGTGAGCTTTTAATCAATACAAATATTATAGCACTTCAAATTAAAACCAAGGTTTGGACAGAACTATCAGAAATCAGTTTCAGATCATACATGCTGACGTATATGCAACAATGTAAAGGAGGACTGAGATACTGCCAAATCTGATGTCATACAGTAAGTTTTCAATTTTCCTTATCACCTGCACATTACTGCTATTTCTCTCTGGTTTATAAATTTAAAACAATATCTATTCCCATTCCCATTTTCTTCATAAAACCTTTTTCAGGCATTTATACATTAATTCTAACATATCTGTCAAAATAGCAAATGTCCTATGATTGCATAAAAAGCTTGTCTTCTACTGCCAGCAAAAATATTTTCTAGACTTTGATTCAGGATGAATCACTAATATAATTGTCAATGAGATCCAAACTTCATCAGAAGATAGATGGGCCATATCACCTTCCCTTGTGTCATTTACTACCAGAATCTAATGTCCTCCTTTACATCTCAGAAAGGAAGAAGTGGTCAACAACATAGATGACGAGCATTGTACCTACTTAGTTTTAATAAATATTTTCCATACTCTTCAAAATTGGAGGTTAATCAAATTGAAAGTGAGAAATCTACATAGTTTCATGCAAAAAATCTTAAAGTGGCATACCCTCCCCAATTGGCTGAAATAATCAAATCAACTAATCTAAGGGCCATAAAACATTAATAATTATCTATTTGACATAGGGACAGAATTTTTTTTACCATTATTAATAATTATATCAATGCAGGGAGAATTTTAAGTCAGGAAAATTTGAAATATATATGAATATGTAATGATAATAGGATATTACATGCATGCAGACTATACACAATATATAATGATAACTGGGATCAGTGATAAATGAAGATTAATGAATGTATATAAGCCGTGGTGATGGTGTTTTACAGTTCACTTGGAGTCTGAGTTGCTGTGGCAATTTGCACTTTTTACATCCATGCTGCAGTCAGGAATAGTGGATAGTGACGGTAGCAGCTCCAAAATTCTTTCCATCACATGGCTGAACATCGGCATGTGCTGGAAGGATGTGTTTGGCCACATTATCAATGCACATTCCTTAGCCATCAAGTCCTTGGATGGGACTCAAACGCAGAATTTCTGACTGACAGGCAGGGAGGCCACTCATAGCGTTACAAGATCTCCTAATCTGTATATGTATGTGCAGGAAATGCACACCATAGTTTTCAAAAATAAAAGTTAGGTATACTGAGTACGTCCTAGTACACTGATTTTGTGTTTGACATGGTGTTTAAGACCTAAATGTAACACCACATTTTCAGAAAAGGAGTGAGAACATCTTGGGACAAACAGTGAGCAAGGGAACTGAGTCAGAACTAGCTGAAGAGTGCGATGTCATCGTTTAGTACCATTATTAGATTGACTACAGAATCCATGCCTTGAGCTTCACTCATGCTATGAACGAGAAGTCACTTAGATGATATCACACAGATTGCTGTCTTGCTCAGAAATGTTTGGTCAGCTTGGTGACAATGCTGTTTCTAGCTGTTTCTTATAGATTAAAGAAAGCAAAAAATAAACAGGGTTTTGTATAATAAGGCTCTTTCTCTGTAATATTAACAGGAATAGAACACCAGAGTCAAATGGTGAAATGCCATTGCAGTTTAAATGATCTGATTCAGTGCTGGGAGTACATTATTTGAAATGTTTTTACAAAGCGAGTATTTTGAAGTTTTTAACTGCATGCCTGAGACATCAAGAAAACTAAATGCATGGAAAAGATAAAAGGAACATTAAAACATTCATACTTCACCTTTGACTTAAATGTAAAGTGATGTAACTTAGTATCTTCTAGACCAGGTACTGATGTCAAAATGGTATCTGTGGCAAAACAGCATCAGAAGATTGTGGGGTCATTTTATGAGTACACTGTGGTGTTAGGAAACTTCACAAGAAAGTACCCGCTAAGCAATTTAATTTATCTTGGGATTCATTTGACTCAGTAAACTGCTCAATTTTCACCCTTGCAGTTTATGATGTCATCTCAACCCCTCAGGTCAATGCCCAAACCATAGCTAATAAATACGATAACATTTTGTCTCAGGCAGCCTTACCTCACAATGCATGAGTAGTGAATTCATAAATCTGCAGACCAACCATCCCTCATTCGATGGTTGTCTCACATGGTAGGTCATGACCCCTCCATCTGATGGGTGGGATATTCCCATCGCACCCGTGGTGGGTTTCGTGGGGGGGCGGGAGCGGAGAATCCAGCGGCAGACAAAAAGTTGCCAATCTGCTGTTGTAAAGATAGGTTGCAATTCTCCTGATGGTGGGTTTATGGCGAATCGGCTATCCCGCCAACTAGTGGCGCGAACACCATTTGCATTCAATAACATGTCATAAATGCTCATTAAAACAGCCACTTGCTGGAATCTTGGCAGGCCTTCCAATCTTCCATCACACCAACGGGAAACTATGTTGACCTCAAACCCGTTTGAAAAGGGGTGGTGTGCACATATCAGACCTCAGTTCGTTGGTGACTTCAAGGTGAGTGTAGCATACACCTGCTAAAAGCCTACCTGCCATAGCACTGCGCCAGTCTTGTTGCGATGAACACCACTCTGCTGGGGCTGTTGGGTTGGTGTGCTCCTGCTCTTTGCCTACATTGTCCCGAAGAATACTACTGTGCCGTGATACTCATGCAGGCCTCCACTTTCAGAAACACTTTAACCGGGGGTGGGCTGTGAGGTGGGGAGGGGTTGATGAACACAAAGGGGACATCAGGGACGGAAGACTGTGGAATGGCAGTGAGGGGGAAGGGTGAAAATGAGAGGGGTCTTTCTGGGGTTGCCCTCTAACCTCTTGTTGCCGTAGGACTGAACAGGAATCGGCTTAGAAAGGAAGGAAGAAGACCTCCTTACGATGAAAGCCACTGAAAGCCAATGGCTTCATTAGCACTGTTAAAGGGCTACTCAGAGCTCAGTGGCTTCACATCACAATCGCTGCATCTCAAGGGTAACACATAGGAATGTCGAATTTGGGAATGCAGGCAATAGTGAAGGAGACACAGTTGTATCATATGTGGCATTCCATCAATGAAGGCCTGTCATGTGTTCTCCAGATTTGACACTCCGAATGGGCCAAAGGACATCCACTCATTGACCATGAGCAATTGATTGGTCATTACTATGCCACATCAGAGGTTGGAGCATAGAGCTAGATGTTACATATCTGTGATGCTATCTTGGTCACCTCGATGTATGTGCTTGTGTCTCAGGGATGAGGCGGCATCAGCCACCTTGCAAGTAGGGCAGGAAAACTATGGACCCTTACAGTTTCCAAGCATGTCATCTTCTGAGCTTCACTTTCTTGCCCCTTGAATCATTAATGTCTTCAATGTTTCCTTTCACAGAGAAGGCAAAGCACATATGCATCCAGGGCTCAATGCTGCCTTTGTCAGGATCCTAATGCAATGGAGGAGGTGAAGGATGGGGAGGCGAATCTGCACACAGCTCTAGCAGGAGGGACATGGTCAAGTGGAGCCACAGCATGAACAGGAGGGTCAGAAGGAGAGACCCAAGCAACTCGCCAGACCGAATGTTTATGAGTCTCCTATTTACAAATGAGTGAGAGGCAATGCCATGCACATCTGTACTTGTCCTGAGCTCTGCTGCATCACATATGCCACATTCTTTGTGAAGACCTGATACCATGTGGAGTTGGAGGGTATCCCCTGCCAGTGGCTTTGAAGGTGACCGTTGCACTCAATTTCTTGGCCTCTGGTTCTTTCCAAGGATCAACAGGCAACTTGTGCAGCATCTCTCAGTCCGCACCACATCGATGCCTAAAGGACGTCACAGATGCCCTTTACAGGAAGGCCCAACATTATGTCAGGTTTGCTCTGGATGAAGATAGCCAGGCTGCGAGATTCACTGGCTTCGCTGCCATCTCAGGCTTCCCAAGAGTGCAGGGTGCGATAGATTGCACCCATGTGGCTATACGGGCTCCATGGCAGCAGACCCTAATGTTTATAAATCGCAAGGGCTATCATTCCATCAATGTACAACTGGTTTGTGATCACCAGAAGCACATACTGCACATTTGTGCCCGGTACCCTGGGAGCTGCCATAATTCCTACATCCTGAGTCATTCCCAGGTGCCGGAGATTTTCGCAGGGTCATTATGTCTGCAGGATGGCTGCTTGAGGATAAGGGGTACCCATTGAAACACTGGCTGATGACACCAATGTGACAACCTCAGAGTCATTTCGAGGAGAGGTACAACACTGCTCACAGCTCCACACGCCCCCTTATAGAGCAGACCATAGAGCTTCTGAAGATGCGCTTCAGAGGCTTGGACCACTCAGGTGGCTCACTCCAATACACCCCCGACAGGGTTTCCCACATCATCGCAGTGTGTTGCACCCTTCACAATCTGGCTATGCAAAGAGATGAAACACTGTCAGAGGATGAACTGGAGGAGGATGGGAGCTCATCGGAGGATGAAGATCCAGAGGCCCAGGACCCTCAGGAGGCTGCTGAGGGTCAGCATGAGCGCGATCACATCATGGAGGAAAGAACACACATGGGACAAGTGTCCGTGATACGTTAATTGCTGACAGGTTCCAGGAAGAGTAAAGTAAAGTGAGGGAACATGGCCACATCTCTCCTAGCCCTCAATGCCAACTCAGGGGATGCCTACCCATTGCAGCGAGTCCTGCATTCACACTTGCGCATTCTGACCTCATGAATCACCAGGCCATGATCTTTTCTTTGGTCCGTGGGGCCCTGTGAGTGTGCTCACTCTGGGAACTGAGAGTCCACTGAGGAACAAGAGCGATGCGAGAGAAGACCTGAAGCCACCTAATAATGCAAACACTGCTGTGACTGAGATGTAGACGTGCCTAGGAATCTCCTCCTCCTGTGCATGTCTTTTCTTCTGCCACTACCATGGAGGAGGCACAAATGCCACTAGAATATCAATAGGATATCAATGCTAATGAGCTGCCCTCACTCAATGGTGTTCCTTGAGGAAGAAGGGTTAGAAATGCTTACATCACACACCTCCAATAAAGATTTACATTACCCTGATATCACACAAGGGTGCGGAGACTAGTTCAACTGAGGGTGACATCGCAGGAATGTGAATCTCACAGTGGGACACTATCACTGTGTGGGAGCAAGACTAAACCTTGAAATAAGAGGATTTCAAAGTACAAAATCGCGCCTTCAGTTGACAGGAACATTCACAAACCATCAGATGTATTAACAAAAGTGCAGCTTATTTACATGTCTAGCACACCCGTGACCCAAAAGTGCCATCAATTTTTCTTAAGTTTCCAAACTCTAGCGCTACATCTGGGTGCAGCCCTGACATCCGTAGCACAAGTGGCGGCAGCCTGCTGACTGCTACATCCTGATGTCTGTAATGACCTTGGTGGATGTCCTCTGGTGGTCTAAGGCCTGGAGGGCCTGGGCCTGATAAGGGTCACCTACTCAGGGGCCAGAGAAGCTGCAGTGGATGGGGTCATAGGCAGAGGGGGCTGAGAGCAGCTGTACACCCTTGGAGTGCCCTGAAAGGAGGCCCCAGGGTGTCCGACTGATGCTCATCCTCCCTGTGGGTGCCCAAGGGCCCTGCCCTGACTCCTGTAGGAGATGGTGCACCTGGAGGGAGGTCAACGTGCCTTGTCCCCATGTCGGCTACATCCTGATGATGCCTACCAGGGTGTGTGTCCATGGGATGCAGGGCCGAGCGCAACTCCGGTAAGACCTGCTGGACCAAGGTCTCCATGGTGGTCGCCAATCTTCCCATGGTGGCCTCGAGGCGCTGGCATGTCGGAGCCACAACATCAGGCAGGATACGGACAGACTCCTCCATCGTTCACTCTAGTCTACTGAGTTACTGTTGAATCTCTGCCTGATGTTCCGACGTCTGTCGTTGCATCTCCAGCATTGAGTTGGTGGCTGCTTCCAGAGGCTCATCTTCTGACTCGGACAAAATAGGTGGCTGGTCTCCAGCAGCCCTCTGAGTGCTGGAGACCTGGGCTGTCCCTGCCTCCGACTGCTGCGGGGATGTGTCAGTGAGGTGTTCCCCAGAAGATGAGCCCGAGCCTAATCTAAAGCTGTGCCTGGCCGACATGTGTATCTCTGAGCAGTACAGGGTGTGTGTGAGTGCCGTGACAGTTCTTCCGGAGCTTCCTCTTGGATGTAGGCTGGGGTTTGCACTGGTGGTGCTGGACCAGCTTGGGGGCCTCGATCTGCTGGTGCCTAGAAAATAGGAAATAGAGTTTCAGTTAATGAGCATGAGCTAGAAAAGACTGCACGTGACTCACTGTGAATGTCAGGATTTGATGAAGTGATGGAGCTGTGATCCATACTAGGTTGGTGGGAGAGGCTGATCTCTCCTTCCCCACAGGAGCGATCCCTGTCCTCCCCGGCCAGCTTGGCTGCAGCCTCCTCAAACTCAGTGAGAACAATGATGTCGGCCGTCCCTCTCCCAGTCTGTGAACTCTAGCGCCTGTTGTGTGCCAGCTTGGCCTGTATGAAGAAGAAAGAAAGGCATGCGATGAGAAGGGATGGAGCAGAGTCTGGGTGAGATACATTTCCCCTGTGTGTGGTGAGCCCTCCCAAGAAGGGCCAGAGGATGGAGTGTGAGCAACACAATAGATGAGATGGTGGTGATGTGAACGTCTCGATGAGAGAATGAGTGTTGATATGTGTCCCCCGCTAATGGTTACATGAGATCTCTGCAGAGAGTAGCCATTTGAGTGCATGATGCCATGATGAGAGTTTGACATTGGAGGGAGTTGAAGGATGACTTAGCCTGATGGAGCGGATGAGATCATTCATCCTCTTCCTGCACTGGGTGGCATTTCGGGCGCGGTTACCAGTTGCACTGATCTGCTCTGCAACGGCCTTGCAGGCTGGTGAGGGGAGGCTGCTGTCCTTCCTGCAGCCATCCCTGGGATAGAGAGCGTGCCTTTGTGTCTGCACCCTCTGATCAAGGCCTGAAGGGCCTGGTGGGTGAAGCACAGTGCTACCTTCTTCTTCAGGCTCTCGGCCTTCCTCTTCTGGCTGCCAGACACCTCTGGTGGGCTGGAGAAAGCGAGATTGTGTGTTGGGCTGGCCTTTAAATATGGTGCCTGAACCTTTGAACACGCTGTCGGCAGCCGGCCGAATCAAAACCCGACCCACCAGATGATTCAGACCAATACGCGCCTTTGCATAAGTAACGAGTCCCCAAGTGCAGAATCGGGCGCAGGGTCCCACCATTCCGGACAACAGGATGGGCGCTACCAAAAGCTCCCGGCACCGCACTTAGTCTCATTTATGGAAAATTCCACCCGATGGTTCTGATCTCCTGTGTGCGATGCACTAGTAACATCTGCCATTGTCTTGAACCTTTGGCTAAAAAGCCAAGTCTATGGAATTGCCATGATCACCACCATCAGAAAACAATGAAAACTGAGAACAATGGAAAACTCCACTGCAATAAATACAGTTTAGTGACTGACAATCCAAACAAAGCTGGCTTTGTAATAATATCTTTCTATATTGTCTTATTGGGTATCTGCCAATTCTAGATTATGTTCAGCTTTGTTACTTTTTTGTTTACATCACCTAACCTTTATAAAATTCATCATTCCTGTTGCACTGCAGCAAAGGAATAGATGTTCAATTTAAAAATAAATAGGTTACCAATGTCAGATAGAACAACAAATTTGCTGATGTTATTCAGTGCTGTAATTCAATCATTGAAGTCTGCTGACATTAATGAACTGCAAGGATTTCACTCTTGCAATTTAGGACATCTGTAGAATGGCTTGAATTACAGCCTTGTCAGCTGTGTATTACTATATATATAAAAAACAGGGAATAAAGCACTGCAGAAACTGTGATACCTCTGAACTTTTGACTGTAACCACCTTTCCTAGAGGTGAACTCCACTGCCCAGAGAGAGGAAAAAGGCTTCTCATAACTGGCATATCAATATCTTCAATGATGTTGATAGCAGCAGAGTACAAAACAACTTAAAGGTGGAAAAATGGAGGGGTTTAGACCGGGAATTCCAGATTATGGAGCAGCAGACAGGCTGGGATAGGCATGGACCCTTTAGTTGTTAACTTCTCCCGCACAAAGGAGTCAAAAATAGCCATTATATTACACGCTAAAATAGCTTTAGATAGCTTGCAGCTCATTCATCATTATCAGTTACCTTGACCTTCTTTTGAAACTAATTATACAGTAAGTTTATTACATACTGCTAGGAACTGTAATGGCAAAAAAGAGTGCAACCTATTAATAACATAGGCATAAGCAGCGGCAATTCAACTTATCCAGTTTGGTTTATCATTACAAATCATTTTTCAGGATCCATTGCATTCCAATTATTTCTGACCATTATTTTAAGACAATCTTATATTATTAAAGTTGCAACCTCCAACTAATAATGCAGAAAGGCCTTCAATCTCTCTAAGAATATTTTCACTATATAAGTTGAATAAATCTGGAGAGAAAATGTGCCCTTGTCTGACCCCTCTTTTAATTTTCGCAAAATCACTTAAATCGTTCTCAACTTTTATGGCTGCAATTTGTTCCCAATAAAGATTTCTTATCACTCTAGGATCCTTGCATCAAGGTCAAGGTCAAGAGAGTTTAACGTTCTCATCAGTTCTTAATGTTTCACCTTATCAGATGCCTTACTATCATCAATAAAACACATTAATGCATCTTCTTTCATCTCTATGGCTCTTTCTGATAGCATGAGTATAAAAAGATAGCATTTCTCATTCCTCTTTGAGATATTGAAGACCTTCCTGGATTATTAATTGGAGGCTACAACTTTAATATTATAACATACATCGATGATACCAAGGGTGGCGAACCTGTGGAACTCTCTACCATAGAGGGTTGTGGAGGCCGAGTCACTGAATATATTTAAGAAGTAAATAGATAGATTTCTAGACTCTAAAGGCGTCAAGGGGTATGGGGAGAGAGCGGGAGTATGGCATTGAGATAAAGAACCAGCCATAATCATATTGAATGGTGGAGCAGGCTCGAAGGGCCGAATGAGCTACTCCTGCTTCTATTTTTTCTGTTTCTAATTGCCAGATCTGAACAGAAACTGCAAAAGATTTGGATAGAGTAGTGAGTGAAAGTGAGAGGAAAGGGCTGAGCATAAATTCTAAGAAAATGAAATGCCTAGCAGTGTCCAAAAAGAAAATCATACCCAAATGTAAGCTCACAGTGAAGAATGAAAAGATCAAACAGGTTGACAAATTCTGTTACCTAGGAATTATGTTAACTTCGGATGGAAAGTGTGACCAAGAAATAAGATGAAGGATTGGAATGGCCAAAGATACATTGCAAAAAATTTTGAAAGATTATGATTAATACAAAATTAGCCATGAAAACAAAGCTGAGAATCCTGGAGTGCTACATCACACCAATTCTGACATACAGGAGCAAGTATTAGATGATCAGTGAAAACAATACAGAGAAGAATTGAAGCTGCAAAGGTATTGTTTTTGAGGTGAATAATGAAGGTATCCTGGACAAGCCACACTGCCTATTAAAAGGTGTTAGACTAGATAAAGTCTGAAACCAAAAGACTGCTGACCAAGATCAGGAAGAGACAATTGGAATTTCTTGGGCAAGTGATAAGAAATCATGATTTAAAAAGTCTGATGCTGATGGGAAAAATTGCTGGTAAAAAAGACCGAGATCAACAAAGAACGATCTTTCTAAAGAGCCTCGCAAACTGGATGAATGTACCACCATGCCTCTAGAGCAAATTAACATGGAGGTCCATGATCGCCAATGCCCTCTTTGGCCATGGTACCTGAACAAAGGGAAATTTTCAGACTGCGCTGCTCAATACCGTAGCCATTAGCCACATCTGGCTAATTGGAAATTTGGAAATGGCTCATTTTATTTCTGGTTAGGAAATAAAAATTGTGTAATAGACACCATACTTGGGCATGTGATCTCAACATTCATCTTATCCATGTCCATTTTAACCTTTTTGTACATTTGCTGGTAAAATAATAAGATAAAAAAGAGTGTGTGCAAATGTTTTTTGATCATTGTGACTTTCTACCTTGAATACTGAGTGGTGATCCATGACTGTTAAGTAAAAATGCATGTGTGGTATATTTGCCTAAATTGACTGAACATTGTCCACTAAAATGTAAATGTGCTGTAAGGGTGTTGCCACAGCCACACTTATGTCTAGTCAGCAATTTCTGTTGGACAACACTTTGGAACTGATCAAACTCCCTTTTAAATCCTTCGATAGAGCTAATATGTACAGTAATCTATTCCATATGTAAAAATGCTTAAGTATATTTGTGACTTCTTCAGTTGACAATATACCTGTTGTCACGATGATGTGACGTGTGCAAGTGTGAAATTAATTTTAATTTCATCAGCTGGTCAAATATATATTGAACTGTTTTAAAGGGACTTTTACAAAAGCAAGCAAAGACACTGGCTGAAGATGGTTGTCACAGGCCACCTGACATATCTGGACATTACAAGTTGGTCAGTTACTGGAAATTTCCAATATGAATTACAATTAAGACATAGGCAACCTCTTATGGAATTTCACACCTGCAGATGTCAAGAATTACTTCAAAGATGTACTGAAACTGTACCAGTCCTCACGACTTGCATTTCTATAAAGCTAACTTTCAGGCAGTGACAGAAAGTCTACTGGAACAATGGCTATATAAGTGTTTTTCCTACCTCATCACAGGGAAGAATAGTCCATTCAGAAGTGATAAGGAACTAATCACCAAGGCAATGAAATTATAACCATGGTAGGTTCAGACATCAGCTAATCAATTCCCTTCTGAAATCATTATGGGGAGAGAGGTCATGTGACCAAAATAACCATTTTTGAAATGTCTTTTATTACAATACTGAAGCTGCTAAAAAGACAGACTGAAATGAATCCATGAATGGAGCAGTAACACTATCTCTCTCTCTCTTCTCTCTCAAGTTCAAGACCCTATCTCTATTACAATTGGAAATCTGTAACAGAGATAGAGAATTTTAAATGAAAGGAACAGGAGGTGGTTACAGGACTTTTGGAAAGGATGAATGACGTTTAGAAAAGAGACTATCGCCAGTAATTGCAGTTTACATCAGCATCAACTCCAATGGAATTTCAAGACTACTGTGGAAAAGATCTGCCTTAGCCATGGATGCCTGCAAAGGATTCATAAACAGTGAACTCTACTTTTTTTTGCCTTTTATCATTGATTTTTTTTTGCCAAAAAGTAACCTCCTACTGTGTAACTTGTAATTTTGCGTGCGTGTGTGTGTGTGTGTGTGCACATTGCAACGGTCAGGAAATGTGTTTACTTTGTTAAATATTTTTTTATTTCCTCCATGGGCGGGTTTTTAGCTCAATAGAAACTAACCCCTTTGTGTTTAACTTCAAAGTCATCTGTTGGGTTGAGTTCTTTGCAATTAGCATGTAAATGGTTAACTACAGACACTAAATTAATACTGTCATCCCTATAAATTATGTAAAATCCTGCTACAAACAGTTGAGGTTTTGGAAAGAAAGGGCAGGTCCGGACATGTGTCCTCACCGCTCGTCACATTGTTGATCCTTCTACAGTCCCTTTAATATCAAAAAATATCCCTAAGCTATTTAGAAGATAAAATAAAGGGTGGAATTCTCCGTGCCCACTAGTGTCAGTCGTGCTCGGCAGCATGAACAGACAATATGACGAGAAGGCCAAAAATCGGTTTCATGATGTCGTGAAACCAGTTTACAATCGTCCACTCTGCCCATCAATGGCGGGCCGCATTTCCCGCTGTCAGACGTTGGGAACTTCATTATAATGCAACTGCATATCATTATGAGGCCAGCCCCTCAGAACTATCCCACTATGCTGAATCATCTGAGCACACTTGCCGATGTGTTCCACAACAGCTTATATAAGGCGTGCACTTGGTGGGTTGCACTTTGAGGGAAACGCGGTGGTGACTGCACAGTAAGGTTTCTCAGCACTCTCCAGGGTCGCCTGTTGGACTTTAAGGCTTAGGCAGCTTGGGCAGGGGGTGGGGGAGGAGGGGGGGGTGGGGTGCAGGCGGTGGGGGGTGCGGCAAGGGCTGGACTATGTTCGAGCCAAATTTGGAGGGGGCCAAGGGCTGCACTATAGTTGATGGTAGTGCACAAGCACGTTCAGGGTGTGGGGGGAGGGAAGTGGCCACACATTAGGGACACCTTGTATGAAGTGACCATTCCACCCCAACTGAGACAGTTCAGACACAGCCACATTGACATGCTTAGAGTCGGGCCTCTAGCTTATCTGCCTACTCAAGCAATGCAGAGGCATGAAAGTGCCACCAAATGCTCATGAAATTATCACCCATCAGGCACAGACTGCAAACTAATGAGCGTTTCAGTGGACTGTAGAACAGTTGGATGACTGGGCACGTTGTACAATCTCCTTGCTAAAGCAGGCCATGGAGCAGTCACTGGTGGAGGCGCTCACAGCCCCTTGCAATGTCATCATCCCGGTTTGGACCAGTCTTCCCCATGGTTCAAGCTAACAGCGCAGCCTTGCAGCGCGGGTTAGGAGAATGCCTACACCCGAGCTGAAAGCACAGCATGCAGTCCAGTGGGTGAAGCTGCCGCTATTCGGTCATGTGGAGTGGGGCGGAGGAGAGTGGGGTTTTGGGAAGCCATGCAGCGCACTAAAGTCTGACTATCCAAGTGGTGACCAGCACTCTCCAGGATGCATTAAGGGGTCTTCAAACTTAACCAAGTGAGTTTCTTAGTAAACCCAAGCTAACCCACGCGTCTCTCTCTTTCATCCTGCAGGAGGAGTACATCAAAAGCATGGGGAAGGAGAAGAGAGTAGCAGAGACACCTGAATGCACAGAGGGAGGAGCAGCACCCTCAGGAAGAAGGGGCGGCTGGGGGTCCCGCATATGCCGCTGAAGAGTCTCAGCGAGTTGTCTCTGGTCAGCGCCTAGCTAGATCCAGGGTCCATAAATGTCACCTTTCATTCCTGCAGATGACCCAGAACCAGTGTCACCAAAGACTGAGGGAACTGGCTGGTCACATCTGCCAATAGGATTTGGTGCCACAGAGACATGGAGGGCATCCAGTGCCAGTGGCCATGAAAGTGACCGTGGCACTCAATTTTTATGCCAATGGCTCCTTTCAGGGCTCCACAGGTGACCACAACCACAAATGTACCCAGGAGGACAAATTTGTAGAGTGCATCAGGGATTGTTTCTGAGAGCAATACATTGCAGAACCTAGCTGGGAACAGGCTACTTTAGATCTAGTAATGTGTAATGAGGTAGGGTTAATAAGGGATTTCATAGTTAAGGATCCTCTAGGGGTATTGATCACAACACGGTGGAATTTTAAATTCAATTTGAGGGCGAGCAACTCAGGTCTCAAACCAGCGTCCTCAACTTAAATAAGGGCAATTACTAAGGTATGAAGAAAGAGTTGTCTAAGGCAGGCTGTGAAAATAGACTTAAGGGGAAGGTCAGTGGATGAACAGTGTCAGACATTTAAGCAGATATTTCACAACGCTCAGCAAAAATTTATCCTGGTCAAAAAGAAGGACTCGATGAGAAGGATGAACCACCTATTGTTATGAAAGGTGGTCAAGGAAAGAATCCAATCAAAAACTAAGGCATACAAAGTGGCAAAAAAACTAGTAGTAGGCCAGAGGATTGGGAATTTTTTAGGAACCAGCAGTGGATGACTAAAAAGCTATTAAAGAGGGAGAAAATTGATTATGAAAGTAAGTTGGCAAGAAATATAGAAACAAACAGCAAGAGCTTCTACGGGTATATAAAAAGAAAAAAAGAGTGGCTAAAGTGGGCGTGGGACCCTTAGAGGATGTAACTGGAGAACTGATAATGGGGAACAGGGAAATGGTACATAATTTAAACCAATATTTTGCATTGGTCTTCACGGTGGAGGACACTATAAACATTGCAAAGATATCAGATAAGCAAGGAGCTAATGGGAGGAAAGGTTTTGTAACAGTCTCTATCACAAGGGAGAAAGTGTTTGACAAAACTAATGGGACTAAAGGCAGGCAAGTTGCCAGGTCCTGATGGCCTGCATCCAAGGGTTTTAAAGGAAGTGGCTGCAGAGATAGTGGAGGCATTGGCCAAAGTATTCCAAAACTTACTGGATTCTGAGAAGGTGCCAGCAGATTGGAAAACCGCTAATGTGACGCCCCTGTTCAAGAAGGGAGGGAAACAAATAGCAGGAAACTATAGGTCAGTCAGCCTAACATCTGTCATTGGGAAAATGCTAGAATCCATTATTAAGGAAGAGGTAGCAGGACATTTAGAAAAGCTTAACGCAATCAAACAAAGTCAACACGGTTTGGTGAAAGGGAAATCAAGTTTGACAAATTTGCTAGAGTTCTTTGAGGATATAACAAGGAGAGTTGATAAAGGGGAACCAGTAGATGCAGTGTATTTGGATTTCCAGAAGGCATTCAATAAGGTTCCACATAAAAGGTTATTGCACAAGATAGGAGCTTCATGGTATTGGGGGTAATGTATTAGCATGGATTGGGGATTGGTTAACACACACAGGATGGAGAGTCAGGATTAATGGGTCTTTTTCAGGTTGGAAAGACGTAATTAGTGGAGTGCCACAAGGATCAGTCCTAGGGCCTCAATTATTCACTATTTATGTTAATGACATGGAGGAGAGGGCAGAATGTAATGTATCAAAATTTGCTGATAATACAAAAGTGGGTGGGAGGGTGTGTTGTGATGAGGTCATAAGGAATCTGCAAGGGGATATGGATAGGTTGAGTGAGTGGACAAAACTTGGCAGATGGAGTTTAATGTAGGAAAGTGCGAGGTCATGCATTTTGTTAGGAAAAATCAAAAGGCAGACTATTGTTTAAAGGGAGAGAGACTCAAAAAAAATGCAGCACAGAGGGATCTGGGCGTTCTTGTGCATGAAACACAAAAAGTTAGCATGCAGGCGCAGCTAGTAATTAAGAAGGCAAACGGAATTTTGGCCTGTATTGCCAGGGGGTTGGAGTTTAAAAATAGGGAAGTCTTGTTACAACTGTACAGGGTGCTGGTGAGACTGCACCTGGAGTACTGTGTACAGTTTTGGTCCCCATATTTAAGAAAGGATATACAGGCATTGGAGGCAGTTCAAAGGAGATTCACTAGCTTGATTCCTGAGATGAAGGGGTTAACTTATCAAGAACGGCTAAACAGGTTAGGTCTTTATTCATTAGAGTTTAGAAGAATGAAGGGTGATCTTATTGAAATGTACAAGATTCTGAGGGAGCTTGACAGGGTAGATGCTGAGAAGATGTTTCCACTAGTGGGGGAATCTCGAACTAGGGAACATAGTTACAGAATAAGGGGACACTCATTTAAAACTGAGATGCGAAGGAATTTCTTCTCTCAGAGGGTAGTGAATGTCTGGAATTCTCTATCCCAGAGAGTTGTGGAGACTAGATCACTGAAAATATTTAAAGAGGAGGTAAAATAATTTTTGAAATATCAGGGAGTTGAGGGTTATGAGGAGCTGGCACAAAAGAGGAGTTGAGGCCTGGGGCAGATCAACCATGATCTTATTGAATGGCGGGGCAGGCTTGAGGGGCTGGATGGCCTGTTCCTGTTCCTATTTCTTATATTCTTATGTTCTTTGTGAAGACACACGACTTTGTACATTTTTCTTGGGACCAGGAAAGCCAGGTGCAAGAGCATTGAGATTAGCCCAAATCTCAGGTTTCCCACAGGCGCAGGGTGCCATGGGCTGCACTCACATGGTGCTCAGATCTTCGTGGGAACAGGCAGTCAACTATGTCAACCACAAGGCCTCCCACTCGCTGAATGTTCAGCTGATGTGCAACCACCACAAGTGCATCCTGCAGGTCGTTGCATGGTTCCCATGGAGTGTCCATGACTCCTACATACTTAGCAGGTCTCAGAACCCTGAGACGTCTTCCAGGGTCTACACAGGCTGCAGCGTTGGCTCCTCAGGGACAAGGGCTACCCACAAAGGATGTGGCTGATGACACCTGTGCAGCGGCCTCAGACTGCAGCAGAGCGAAGGTATAACAAAGCTCATGCTGCAACTTGCACCTTGGTGGTGCAAACCAGCAGGATGCTGAAAATTAGGATCCGGTGCCTGGACTGGTTTGGTGGAGCCCTACAATACAGTCCACAGAGGGTGTCACACATCATCGCCATCTGCTGCACCCTTTACAGCCTGGCGCTAAAACGGGCTGCTTGAGGAGGAGATCGAGGAGCTGCATGTATCCTCCGAGGAGGAGGATGTCGATGGGGAGGAGGGTGAGAAGGTCCTCAAAGATGATGATGATGGTGTTGAGGCCATCGCACTGGCCAGATGAGGCAGGCACTCGGGAGGCCCTCACAGCTGCTAAATTTATGAAGGATGATGACGACATGCAGTGAGGAGACACCATGGCTTAAGGCAGCGCACATACCCTGTGTGATAATGCTCCTGTCATTGAGACGCAGTGGGGGCCCTAATAGTCGCTCGAATGCAGGAGGATGATGATGAAGACATGCAGTGAGGACACTCCATCGATCTTCACATAGCCTCTGAGAATGTTTGACTCCTGTCTGGCCGAG
Source organism: Cetorhinus maximus (assembly GCF_964194155.1). Taxonomy (NCBI): domain Eukaryota; kingdom Metazoa; phylum Chordata; class Chondrichthyes; order Lamniformes; family Cetorhinidae; genus Cetorhinus; species Cetorhinus maximus. The sequence goes on from NC_135890.1 coordinate 29,726,659, forward strand.
GGTAGATCGCTTGTGCTCTGCGCTCAGGGTCAAATCATAGGCATGAAACTTTAAACGCATCTGATCCTTTGTCCGCCTTCAGCACCCGATCCCTTCAGGAGCACAGTGTCACTGGTCACAGACGCTGAGGAGACGGGGCCAGTCCCACCTTAAAGGTGCTGAGAGCACACAGAGAGAGAATGATGGAACTCTGTGACACCTACCCACGACATTCTGGCAACAAAGACAAGCACCATCGAGGTGCAGGCGTCACTGATGAGTCCAGTGAGTGTAAAGCCGGTTCATCACTTTGGTCTGAAGGTCACACACTGACAGGGAAGAGGCCCTGGACTGAAACAGCTGCCTTTATCTTGTGCAGGAACCAAGGTTTCACATGTGAGTGACACAAATACTGCTCATCAGAACAAGGAGCCAGGGAGACATTCTTGAGAGTTTATTTTTACAATAGTGAACATTATGTACAAGTGATTAACACTCGTGCCCAGGCTGTGCAACTACATCTTCTTAACCTTCCTAATCCTGCCGTTAAGTCTTGGTGCTCCCCAGACATCCACAGCGGAAATGGAAGTAACCTGCTGACTGCTATGCCCTGTCTGTGATGACTTTGGTGGGTGTCCTCTGGAGGGCCGAGACCTGGAAACCCTGGCCTGCTTTTGGGGTCCTGCTGTGTGGCAGTGGCACCCTCCTCAGGCTGCAGAGCTGGAGCTGCTGGGATCACAGGAAAAGGGGATTCAGATGGGCCAGACACTCCCGGAGTCAGTTGGGTGGATGGCCCAGGATGTCCAGCTGCTGGTCCTCTTCCCTAAGGGTGCCCAATGGCCCCAGGCTGACTCCTTGAGGAGAAGGGGAAGCTAGAGTGAGATTGAGCTGCCCAGTACCTCTCTCGCGTACACACAGTTGGAGGCCAACTGTGGCATCAGTCCGCACAGCAGTGCAGGGCTCGTATCCTGGACCAAAGTCTCCATGGCAGCTGCCATCCCACCAATGTTGACCTCGGTGCGTTGCAATGCTGGCGTTATCACCTCAGCCTGAAGGCAGACGGACTGCTCCTTTGTGCCTTGCAATCTGAGGAGCGCAGCTGACATTCCTTCCTTTTGTTCTCTAGCTTGCCTTTGCAGTCCCAGCAACTGTGACATGACCGAGTCCAGAGCCTCCTCATGTGACTCGGAGTCAACAGGTTTCTGGTCTCTAGCAGTCCTTGGAGTGCCGGAAACCTAAGAAGTCTCTGCCACCGCCTGCTGCGGATTAGACATTGCGATGTGCTCACCAGATTGTGATCCCGAGGCTACTCTAAAGCTAGGTCCCACCGAGCTGTGTGTCTCTGCACTGATGGAGAGTGTGGGTAAGCGCTGTGATGGATCTTCAATTAACATGCCTTCAGATTCCTCTTCAGTGATGTCTTCGGGGCTTGATTGGAGGCCCTGGATCGTTGGCTGCCTTCCACATGTGCCTGTGGAATCAAGGAGAGATAATTAGTGCATGGCCGTGGCCTGTGAAACAGGACACATCACTCACAGCATGGTTGTCTGATGGATGTTGCACTGCTGGATCCTCACTTGGTAAACCATCGCCGACCTCGCCATCAGCACAGGAGTGGTCCAGATCGTTGCCGGCAACCTGGATGGCTCTGTTTTCAACGTCTGTGAGGACCTTGATTTCAGGTATTCCTCCATCAGTCTGTGACCTCTCCCTCTTGTTGTGTGCCAGTTTGTTCTGCATGAAAACCAAAGGGGAGAGTGTAAGCAGGACGCCTGCCAGGCCGGATGATAAGTATAAAAACAAAAAGCTAAAAGCTACTGCGGATGCTGGAAATCCAAAACAAAAACAGAATTACCTGGAAAAACTCAGCAGGTCTGGCAGCATCGGTGGAGAAGAAATCAGTTAACGTTTCGAGTCTTCATGTTCTGCCGAAGGGTCATGAAGACTCGAAACATTAACTGATTTCTTCTCCACCGATGCTGCCAGACCTGCTGAGTTTTTCCAGGTAATTCTGTTTTTGTTTCGGATGATAAGTATGCCTGGCCTGTGCGGGTGATGAGTATTCCCATGGACAGAATGAGGACAATAAAGGTGAGTGTGAGAGAGTGAATGGTGATGTCCCTTGAACTGGCAGTGAGCGAGATTTCTGTGCATGTGTGATGGGTTTGTGAGTGTGTGAGTTGGAAGTGATGAGAAGAATGACTTACCCTGGACAAACGGAGGAGATCATTCATCCTCTTGCAGCACTGGGTGGCTGTCCTCTTTTGCAGGGCATTGGCACTGACCACCTCTGCCACCGCCTCCCAAGCTGGATTGGTGATGTTGTTGCCCATCCTGCGGCCAGAGCGGGGGTAAAGGACATCATAGCGGGCCTTCACAGTGTTCAAAAGGCGCTCGAGGGAAATGTTACTGAATTGGGGGCTGCAGTCTTCTCGCCTATTGGGGCCTTGTCTTCAGTGCAGCAGTCCTGGGCTGGAAGCACTGAGAGGTTTGCTGCCTCTGTGAATACTTCTATGTGATTGGCTGCTTAACCTGCTTACTGACCTCACTACTGCTGGACTGCTGAGATCCCCTTGACTTGGCACCAGGTTTAAACTGCTGTCTGGAAAGGGGAAATGCATGCCACGGAGATCACTAAATCTTTTGTTGATAGCTTTCTTCAAGGTCGGCAAAAAGCACTGTTGCTTTGTTGCCAACTGTAAAATCTGTTTTGAACAATGAAGCTTGAAATGTGAAATGAACTCTGGCAATTTTATTTGTTTAGATGATGCAGGCAGTGGTCCAAACATTCTGTCCTCTTTTCCAAAGACTAAATATATTGTTCTTTGTAGTATAGTTTATACCGATAGATGTAACTAAAAATTCACCTTCGCCAACTCAATAAGTATTGATTGATTAAATCAATGATTGAAAGCAATCTTCATTTGCTCTGCATTTTGGCAAATATTGTGTTAATTAAAGCGAAATAAGTTTTTTGCTGGGAAGCTAATCACATTCTCATTAGGGGCACCAAAGTGAAAATTTTAACTGCCCCCCCGGGAGGTGCTGTGAGAGGCCTGATCCATTTTATCAACCAGACCTCATTGCAACTGATGCAGTGAGCTGCCCACCCGAAATGAGCACTCATGAGAAGCTTACCTGACTTACTGCCGATGTGCTTCTTCCACCAACCAGTGCAAAGCAACCAGAATGGTGTCCATGTTGAGCCATGCTCTGTCCCGTTGTGGTAATCTGATGTGTAATATACCTTTAAGAAGAATGCTATAATGGAAGATCACATGATCTTAGTATCCAATAGCAGAGGAGCACGGGCTACCTCTGTAGTTAGTAGTCTGTAGTCAGTAGTTAATAGCAGCAGTAGAGTGTAGAGATAGAGTTTGAAGTGTAAGCACATGTTTGGTTACTGCTGAGCTCCTTTGTAAATAAACACAGAGTTTCTACTTATCAAGTGTCTGCTACTCATTAGTACCAAATTGACCACCCCTTACAACAAGCATGTGAACAGGATCCAACAAACTGGTGACTAGGATCCAACACGCATTGAATTTCTTGAAGGTTTTAAGGCAGAAAAGAGCAGAAATCAAGTGAATTTGCAGGGCAAAAATGCAGCAAGATGAATTGTGAGGAGATCCCAATGATTTGAGTACCTACAGATGAATGCCCCTCTAAACAGAGGTTCTGAATCAGCTGCACACCTTTGCCACCCAGTAACACTGGATAGGCTCACGAGAAAGGTTCCAGGGATGAGGGACTTCAGTTACATGAATAGGCTGGAGAAACTGGGCTGTTTTCCTGAAAAGAAATTTGATAGGGCCGTTCAAAATCATGAGCGGTCTGGACGGAGCAGCTTAGGGGAAACTGTACCCTTTGGCAGAAGGGTCGAGAACCAGAGGACACTGATATAAGGTGAATGGCAAAAGAATCAAAGGCCATATGAGGGAGTATTCTTTTACGCCGTGAGTTGCTACAACCTGGAATGTGCTACCTGAAAGGATGGTGGAGGCAGATTCAGTCATGACTTTGAACAAAGAATTGGATGAACACCTGAAGAGAAAAAGTATCCAGGGCCGAGGCGAAAGGGCTGGGGAGTATGTCTTGCCGATTTGCTCTTGTAGAGAACCGACGCAGACATGATAGGCTGAATAGCCTCCTCTGTAGCCATTTAATGATTCTAAGTCCAGTACTGCACCCTTCCTTCGATTTTTGCGGTAAAAATGGCATTGGGATCCAACTGATGTCATAGGACTCTGATCGAAATACTAATATCTTTTTGTTTCAGCCAAGTTTGGGGGCCTCCTCATGCCTTGAATAGAACGGCAGCATTCAGAATTAAGTGATAAGTACAGCACTGCAATTTTCAGGTTGTTTTCCAGTGAACGGAATTAAAATTGGCTCTTGCAAGTCAGGATATTGCAACAATTACATTCTGACTTTGGCTCATTTCTCATTCTTAGAAACAGATAATAGTGAGTAATCCCTTTCGTTACAACAGGAAGCCATTGCAACATGTGGGCAGATACAAACACTGACACTGACGTCTATCATATGGAAAGCATTTGTGTCCTATCAACAAAATTTTTTTAAAAACTGATTTTCCCACCGAAACTACTGAGTGAGATACACTAGCTGTAAATTCTCTAAACTGCTTCAGATACTCCTAATAGAATGACATTACAGCTCAGGAAGAAGACGATTGCATACAGTCACATCTCTCAATGGAACTTCGCCAGGATGAAGGGCTTTGCACAAGAAAGCAATTTAACAAAGCTAGATAACAATTATTCAAAAAAGAATTCTGTTTATTTCATGAAGTTTAGACAAATAAACTTTGGCTGTAAGATATACAGTGATATTTGTCAGATAGATGGGAACACCACCATCTGGAAGTTTCCCTCCAAGTCATTCACCATCCTGACTTGGAAATATATCGCCGTTCCTTCACTGTCGCTGGGTCAAAATCCTGGAACACCCTCCCTAACAGCACTGTGGGTGTACCTACACCACAGGGACTACAGCGGTTCAAGAAGGCAGCTCATCACCAACTTCTCAAAGGCAACTAGGGATGGGCAATAAATGTTGGCCCAGCCAGTGAAGCCCACATCCCGTGAATGAATAATTTTTTTTTAAATTATTTGGTTAAAAATCAGCAAGTGCCTGCAGCACACCAGCTTTCAGTATTTCTCCAGATCCATGATTGATATCAATTGTGATTCAGTTGTTCAATCACAGGGATTCATTCAAAGATAGATGATCTCTTGATGCACTGATGGATTTCCTAGCTTTTTAGAATATTTGCCACCACTAGAAGGCATTAAGTTTCACGTGGAAATATTATCAGAACTTCACTTTTGTCAATTTTCCTAAAATTGTCTCTCCAGATAAGGAAAAAAAGGTCCACCAGCAATGAATGTTCTGAATTTGAAAGTGTTATCGGTCACACGGTGTGTCACAGTTTGTCATGGTGCTCAAGTGGTTTATTAAGAAGCTACCAGCACTCCGTGATCCTTTATGGAATACATTGCCAATAGATTCGGTGAAACAGCAATGCCAAATGTTTCTTTGATTAATTGGACAACTTGTCAATTTAATAAATACAAATCATCAGGGCCTCGGTGGAAGTTAATTAATGGAAACAGAATTAAATGTGAAAGAATTCTGGAAAGCTTAAAGTTGTGTTCAAAATGATTTTGAAATTAACAGCTTGCAAAAGAAACTGGAGCTTTTCTCCTTTGTGATGCACCACAGTTTATGATGCTTCAAATATTCTTTCCACATAACCCTGTCTAACATTCTTAGAATGGTACTGCTGAAAAACCAGAAACTATCTGGAGCAAATATCAATGGAAGAGGTAAGGTAATAAAATAATAATGATACTCACTGACAGAGGACAATAAGCAATCATTGTGTTGACAAATATCAATCAAATAAGAGAATTACCCCAAACAATCTAGTGCAGTCTCATGAAAACATCACATGAAATGCCAATTGGATAAAGGAGACCAAGCATATCAGGAGAGAGAGAGGGGGGAACACAACCTGGAGAGAGAGAGAGAAGGGAACATGAACTAAGCGAGGGATGGAGTGAGAGAAAGGCAAAGGAGGAGAGAGAGAAACACAAGCTGCTGGAGTGAGAGAATAAAGGTAAATATCTAGGACAAGAGAGAGAAAAACATAAACTGGGAGAGAAATAGAAACACAAAGTGGGAGAGGGAGAGAGAAACACAAATTGGGGAGTGAGAGAGATAAGAGGCAAACTGGGAGGAGGAGGATTTGGGCTCTTTGAATTGAAGTAAGTCTGATTTTGATTTTATTTATTATTTTTATAACTTGCTGCTTATAACTTGTTTTGTAAAAGTCATAGGGTGGAACTTTCCATGCCTGCTGGCATTGGACATGTTCAGCGGCGAGTGGACAATATGGCAAGAAGGCCAAAAATCAGTTTCATGACATTGTCAAACCAGTTTGCAATCGTCCGCTCTGCCCATCGATGGTGGGCTGCGTTCCCCACTATCAGACATCAAGAACCTCATTGAAATACTTCTGCTTATCATAATAAGGTCAGTCCGCTGGAATCATCCCCAGACGCTGGATCGCTCACCCACATTGGCAGGAAAATACGTTGGTGCAGAACACATCTTGACGAGTGTGACATGTAGAAGTCGGGGCTTACTGTCAGGGTCTTGCTCACATCGCAGACGTCCAAGAAGCAGAAGATGCTGGAGCCCAACAGCAACGGGGCCCTGGAGGAATGTCCATGGTATGCTGGGTGGATTCTCATGGATATGGCTCTGCCTTCAAGCAGCTCACAGAAGGTGGAAAGTCACCGTTGAGAATCTGCTCATAACAGACGATGGTGAAGGGGGTGGAGAGGAAGGTCCAGCTGTGTTTGGGAGAGGAAGATGTACCAGGGGGTGGGAGGGGAAGGTCCAGGATCGACTGGGAGAGGAAGAGGTGTCGGGGGGACAGTGAGGTTGGGAGGCGGGGAACAAAGGTGTTGGGGCAAAGGTTTGGGGGCAGGGACTATAGGGGGAGGAGGCGGTAATGGGGGAGAAGATAACAACTGGGGAGGTAGGTATAAGGGGGGTGGAAGATGTAAGGGAAGGAGTTCGGGGGTGGTGGTGGAAGAAGCGCGGAGAGGGGAAGGAGTCCAGGGGAAGGAAGGAATGTGGAGAGGGGAAGGAATAAGGGTGGAGGAAGAAGTAAGGATGCTTGAAGGAGTCCGGAAGGGGGAAGGAGTAAGGGCTGAGGAAGAGGTAAGAGCTGAGGAAGGAGTCCAGAGAGGGGAAGGAGTAAGGGTGGCAGAAGGTGTCAGGAAAGTGGAAGAACTAAGAGGGGGGAGGTTGCGGTCGGGGATGGGAAGTCCAGGGTGGGAAAGATTTCCAAGGGGGTACGGAGTTCCAAGGGGGGAAGGAATCCAAAGAGGGGATGTCCAGGTGAACATGCAAGGAAGGGCTCTGATGAGACCATGACTGCCTCCTGGGGGGCAAACTGAGGCTGGGTGTGGTATGAGGGAATGGTGAGAATGACAGAGGGCAGAGTGAGGCGGTAGGGTGATGATTTGACAGTATCGGTGGAAGTGATGGCGAAGATGGTTGGTGTAGACTCAGAAGCAGGCGCGAGCCTGGGGGTGGGAAGGAGGAGATTGGGGAGATTAATGTGGATGGGGATGGGATTTTTGGGAAGGAAGGGAATGTACACGTTCACCTGGACATCCCCGAAAGAAATAAGTTATGGTTGGTAGGTCACAGAGGGGGAGTGGAAGATCATGCAAGGGGGGTCTACAGTGATGGGGGAAAGGGAATGGGTGACTGGGGAGGGGAGAGGATGGGGGAGCGCAAGAAAAACTGAATCATCATCATGCTGCTTAAATCAAAAGTGAAATAAGACTCATGGTGGGCGAGATCAGGTGCTGCATGGGAGTGTGATCAGCGGGTGGGTGGATATGTAGATCAGCTCAAATGGTCAACTGAAAGAGACCCCAGCAGCAGCACTGAAAATACTCAGGACACTGAGGTGAGTGTGAGCAGGAATAGTGTGTGCATGGGAGAGTGCTTGTACAAGTCTCAAAAAGGCCCTGCCGCACACACGTCTCCCTCCAGAATCACTTGTGGACTGGCTGTGTACAGCTGAACTCCTTTGGGGGGGAGAGGGAGGATGTAGTGGGAGGACTCGCGAAGCCTGTCGATGAAGCTGAAAGACATCATTACACATTATTCAATGAAAATGAATATATTTTCAGGTTGTAAAGTGACAAAATGTGTTCACCCGTGCAGCCCATTGTGATCAGAATTTTTTAACTTTTGAATGCCTTAGGCTTCTAGGTGCTACCCTGACATCCGCAGCAAGGGTGGAGACAGCCTGTGCAATGGTTGCCTCTGATGATTCAATGTGGGTCTCTGGAAAGCTGAGGCCTTGGGGGTCCTGACTTGCTTTGGCTGTCCTCCTGTGGGCCAGCTGCTCCCTCTGGGTGGCAGAGGATGAGGTTGAGGGGGTCACAGGCAAAGGGGATTCGGAGGGAGAGGACAGCCTCTGAGATTCCTGAGTGGATGATCCAGGGGTGTCCAGCTGCCACTCCTCCTCCCTTCGAGTGCCCGATGGCCCCAGACTGTCTCCTTGAGGGGCAGGAGCGCCTGGGGGGTGTAGAGGTGCCCCATTTCCCTCTCATGTTGCCACTGCAGGAACTCACCCATGGCGACCGCAATGGAGTGCATGTCTGCACACATCTCCACGTTCTGCTGGACCAGGATCTCCATGGCATCTGCCATCTCCCAGGGCCTTCCAGGCTATTTATTTCCAGCCCTTCAATGGAGGAGGTGCCCTCTTGGCTGGAGGTGAGCACACGGATGGAGCTGAGGGACAGGCTGGCTGAGTTCCCTGTGAACGAAGTAGAGATAATTAGCGCAGCAGTCAAAAGCAGGAGAGAGAACACTCAGGAGAAAGGGGTGATGTGGAGCAGGATCCTTATGAGCGTGTTTGCCACTGACCTCACCATCACCACAGGCAGGGTCCACATCCTCACCAGTCAACGCAATGGCGCACTTCTCAAAGTGAGTGAGGTGCCTAATGTGGGCCACTCCACTCCCATAGTTTGGGACCTTTCCCTGCTGATGTGAGCCAGTTTCTCCTGCATGAAAACAGATGGAAAGAGTGTGAGCAGGACACATGGCACTGTGGGGAATGTTTGTGTGGTGAGCGGAGCCATGGACAGGATGAGGAGATGAGCTCCAGGGGGTATGAGCCTGATGGAGATGTGAGAGTGTGTGTGAGAGTTAGTGGTGTTGTCCCTTGAGGTGTCAGATCCCTGTGGATATGCGATGGGTTTGTGAGTGTGTGAGTCGAGAGTGATGAGAAGAGTGATTTACCCTGGCAGAACGGATGAGACCATTCACCCTCTTGCAGCACAGGGTGGCTGTCCTCTTTTGCAGGGCATTGGCACTGACCACCACTGCCACCGCCTCCCAAGCCGGATTGGTGATACTGCTGCCCCTCCTGCGGCAGAGTGGGGGTTGAGGACATCACGGCGGGCCTCCACTGTGACCAAAAGGCACTCGAGGGACGCGTCATTAAACCGGGGGCTGCAGTCTTTATGCCTTTCAGGGCCATCCTGTCTTCCGTGCAGCAGTCCTAGGCTGGAAGCACTGAGAGCTGTGTGCGTGGATGCACTTTAAATATGGTGCCCAGCATGAGGAAGTGAGGTGATGGTGTGGCGGGCGAATGAGAACCCGCCCATCATTGAAACGGCATGTATAATATAACCGTAATGTATAATTAATGCAGCGGGAATGGGGCAATATGCCGTGAAAAGCTGCCATTGCAGCCAACAGGTAAAACATCATTATTCCCAGCCGCTACCACACCTAGTGCAAACCTGGGATGATTCTGCCCATAGAATTGTACAAAATCTTTAAATTCCAGTGATACAACAAAATGTATCAGGGATTTGGGGTTTCTCATTGACCCTGATGCTCTGGAACCATCTCGATTTTATTTAAAGAATGCTTATTGAATCTTTCCATTTTGTGTTCTTTCTTTGATTTATAAATTATCTTCTTCCTCTCGCTACAAAATAAAAAGTCAAATCTCTTATTCAGGGATTGGTGATACTAAGATATTCAAATAAGGTAAATAAAAAAATGTTTACAAACAGCAAATAAATATCACATGATCAAATGCCATGTGATCAAAATCAGGCATGCAAATGTCAAATGATCAAACCCCCAAGAATATGTCAAATCAAAGTTAGCAATGCTAAATGAAAACCAGGCAAGTTCTACCCAGGTAGTGAAGGTGAAATTACCCCAGTGTAGGTCACTGGTTTTACTTTGTGGTGCTTCATTGAATGTGATCGCTTACAGCGTTACAGGTCATTTGCAACTTTCATGCCCTTCACTTGAGTCATGCAGACCCGAAGATGTTTGGACAACAGAACACTTGCTCACTTACTTACAAAACTCCTCTGGGGAAATGTTTTCAAAGTTAACAACTCAAATTCACATTCAGTGCATTGAAAGATAAGACAAAGGAAAGAATCCTCACACGCATACTTATTATTATATATTACTATCATTATCATTATTCATCTCAGCCCACGTGGGTGAAAAGGTCATCCCAATTTATAGTACTTCAGTCTCAAGGAAAATAAGTTGGAAATGAAACGAATCAAGCAGAACGTTCAGGACAATAAGAGATGCTGTGATAAAGTTTGTGATTATTGGATTCTCCAGTTAAAGCAGGATTGTCCCCCTGGCTAGCTCTTGCTGGGGTGAGGGATCTCACAGCACATGTCCTTAGTTAAATATTTTGCCACAGTTCAAAACCTTTTTGTGATGTAACGTGCTGGAAATGGGAGTTGATCATGGTGAAGACAACAGGACCCTTAGAGCCATGGTGAAGGGGATTTAAGGATTGGAGGGAAACAGGAATACTGGAGAAGGAGGGTGAACCGGAGTCTTATCAGCTACAGAAAGAGAGAAGGAATGAATGGATTAAGTGAGAGAAAAAAAGTCAAACAAGAAGTAAATTTTTTTTCTAAGTTATAGCGTCGCAGCAGCTGATGATACGAAAGCCAGAGGCCCTCCAATGTGTCCCTTGCTACTGTTATGACCCACCCCCAGGTGAGGTTCCCCAAAGTTGCTGATCCAGGCGAGACCCTTCAGTTTGTCACCGTCTGGCTGGGACACCCCCAAATTGTTATGCCCCGGGTGAAGAGGGACAAACTGGCTCCTTGTCTTTATGCAGCACCCCATCCCCCTCTGTTGGTTCCAACAAGATTTAACCTGAAAAGGATCCCTTCCGTGGATACCTTTTTCCCAGACCCAATGGTTCTGGTTTCGAAGGAGCCAATTTGGTCAGACTTTCATGAGTTAAAGGTAAGAGTAAGTTTATTAACTACTAAAGGCAAGAAAGGATAAAACACATGCATGTACGGTCATACAGGTTAAAAGTAAGAATTTAGCTTGAAGTAAGTGAATATATATGAAGGTATAGGGACAGTCCTTGACTCATGGGGAGTAGGTGATTGAGCATTGCGGCCATTGCAATTCGAGATTCCAGTAGAATTGACTCCAGTAGATGAACAGTCGGATTTGAGGTTCCAGTACAGTTGATTCCGACAGATGAATAATCAGTTTCGAGGTTCCAGTGGTGCTAATTCGGTAGAGAGGGAGAGAGATTGGGATACCTGCAAAATGGCAATTTGCAGGGGTACTGTGTGTGGCTGTTACTTTTGATTCAAACTTTCAGCACTTGCTCTCTGTCTCAGAACATCCACCAACAGACAGACACCAGGGCAGCTTTTCAGCTCACTTTTAACCCCTTCTTTGTATATTCCAAATGAGAAGCAAATTCACAAATCTGTCTGAGCATTGCTCACAGGATTTCTTGATGAGATGATACTCATCTCCCATTACGTCCCATTGTCTCTACATGAGGGAGCAATTAGTTTCTGGATGTCTTTAGAAGTACCTGGTCTGGCAACAGGGCGGGGCTCCATTACCTCTCAGGGAGTCACCCTACAGCATTCCAGTCGGTGGCTTGTGTGCATTTTAAAAACTCAGGTCTTATTTTTAAAATCCAACATTTGAGGACACAATTCAGTTTTTCCTTCATTATCATGACACTGCTTTTAACTTGATGCCCCATTGGAAAGGGCACAAATATGGTCACGCTGTGTGCATGCTGGAAGAAGCTTTTCAGCTGATATCAAAGAGCGCCAGTGGCTGATTTGATACATGATTTACAAGCTTGGACTACACGGGCCTATTCAACATATTTGCTTGCCACTCACCAAAGGACATTCATACATATGCAAGAGGGATCCCCCACTGATATTATTTAAAAGGCCAGGCAATTAACTTTCAGATAAGGTAGTTTAGATTAAATGCTGTTATTGCTAAGTCTCTGGCATTACTGTGGAGTGTTTTTGAAAGTGTTGTGGTGAGTTGCTGGATTTGGCAGATAGCGTTGTTGCATCCACTCAAGGAGGGCAGAGAACTTGGTGACCTGTCCACACAAAGTCTGCAGCAAGCATGGAGGCTGCAGTTGCTGTGCCTCTGGGTCTTCAACATGACAGGGAGATGAGCAGAGGCTACGGTGAGGTAAAGCTCTGTGCGGTGCCCCTTGCCAACTCAGACCTGGCCTCCTCCATGCTCCTTGACAGTGACCGGAGGTTGTCTGAGAGGCCAGTCAATGTACCCAGCATCTCAATGTGTTTACTCATCAGCGATTTCCAATATGCTGCTTCATTAGTCCACACCTGAGTCCCCTGCAGCAGAACTCATCTGTGACATCGCCCTCCAGGGAACTGGCACAAAAACTATCCTTTCCCCCCTGCCTGGCTGCAGTCCACTCATTCCCAGTGACTCACCATGTGCTGATCTCAATTCTATTTCATATGTAGGTGCCAGTGAGTGTCGGAACTGCTGGTTCCAAGTGTCAGATCAAGCGATGGGCCTCTCCATCAATGTTGTGATATTGCTTGCTCTCCTCCTGGGTTCTGTGGCTGGATAAGTGGCAGCTGTTGGGCATTTGAAAGCCAAAAATCAGAAAGGGGAAGGTTGGTGTTCAAGAAGGGTTGGGGCATATGGTTGGTGGGGTGGGGGGGGGTGGTGAAGGCGGTGGGGTGAGGGGTGGAATGGGGTATAAAGCAAGAGGTCCAAGGTCACACCATTAGCGGCACTCCTTGCCAGGATCCAGGATGAGGAGGGGCATATGGTTGTAACATACCATCATCCTCCAATGTTTCAGCAACACTGGATGACATGGGCTCTGTCACTGTCGGCCTTAAAATGCAGAAAAGCATTTCCTTCACAGGACGCAAGGGATTGAAGCATCTTTGACCCTCCTCCCCACCCCCCATCAATCCTGCTCTTCTTCCAGCAGTTATGGAGAATCTTTTCCTGCAAGGTAGAGGAAAGAATGTCAGTGATTGTACTGGACCGTGTTTGGTTGATGTGCCTGCCTAAGTTGAATAGCTGGAGATCTGTGGAAAGCAGCAGGAGCTAGGTGTGAGACTGGCAGCATTGGGATGTGTGTGAGGGTGAGGTGGAGTGTTTGGATGGTAGATGTGAATCCTGAGTGTCAGGCTGAGTGATGGGGGTGTGGTAAATTGAACAGCATGTGTGGTTAGTGGAGCAGTGGGTAGGAAATATGATGCAAAGATGTGTTCACTGACCTTAACCACCTGCATGAGGCCATTAAACTTCTTGTGACACTGCTGCAAGTTCCTCATGGCCAGACTTCATGCACTAACCTCCCTGGACACTTGCTCACATTCCTTCTGACCAACACCCCCCCGACCCCCCACAGAAACATGACCTCTCTCCTCTTGTCCTCTTCTATGACTAAAACCTCCAGTGCTGCAGCCATGAACCTAGGAGCCCTCTCTACTCTCATGCACCTCCTACATGGAGCTAGTGTCAGCAGAAGCAGCCAGTGGCAGCCCGTTCTACAGAGTGTGGCTGCCCTTTAAAAGGGAGAGACTGCCTTAAAGAGGAGCAGGCTGGCTGTATTACATGAGATCAGTGCATGCAGCTCAGCCAATTGACTGAGCTTTCAGGCAGCCAACAGCAAAAACCCCACACAGACCAACATGACAATCAGGTAAATGAGGAGGTAGCAACAAGTTTATGTTCTGCCTGCCTCAATGGCAACAGGCGCAGGCAGGTCGCGAACTGCAACCACACCCCTAACCCACCTCTCCACACCCAGAAACAGGCCAGAGTGAATTTTTATCCCGAAATCTTTAACAACGATTTACAACACTGAAATGCAGAAATGAAGCTCCATGGTTTAAATTGTGGTCTTTCTGGGCCAGACAGATAGATTGGCATTGCATTAACAATCAACATAACAAGGGAACTTATATTGTTAATTATGAGTCCCCAACTTTCTCCAGCAATTAATGTGAAAATCCACCAAGTCCTGAAAAATAATGGGGGTATGGTTGGACGGTGTTGGGGAGAGTGCACAAGGCGAGATGGCATTTATGCAAAGCAAACAGTAGAGTGGTGAACATCAACCAGCAAGTTCTGGAGCTTTGCATACGCTGGCATATTTCCTCATTCCTTGAAGCTGCTGGCTGATTAGTGCAGTAGCAATAAAATGCATCATTAACACACTGTTATTTTTCCAAGGAGCTTTGACCCATTGCTTTCAGGACTATAAGGACTACAGAAGGACTGGAAGCAAATGGAAAGTTTTCTGTGGAAGTGTAGCAAGAGCAGAGACAGTTTTTTTTCCCCCTCCTACACAACTATTATGGTTAAGAATTGCTGGGCAAGTCAAGCATACAGTTAATCTTCACTTCACGTCAACTTATTTTAAGATTCCAAAGTTGCTCAGCTGTCTCAAAGATCCAGTCCCAAAAGGCAATAAATCTGCAGATTATTGTGGTAGTTATATGTCTGGTTAAGAGTACACATGGGAACTGAAAGAGTCCTGAAGGCAAGGTTAAGAGAACATGAAAAATATATAATAATCCAATTTTAAAGGACAGTTCAGCTCCACATTGCAGTTTAGCATGGTGTCAAATGACTAAATTAAAATTGATGATTATAAATTCAGAGGCTATCATATAAAAAAGGAGACAAGGGATTGAAGAGAAAAAGCAGAAAATGCTTTTATATAATATATGAGTCATGCCCAATGATTTACTTTTGCAATGAAATTACTGTTAAATGTGGTGAAATGTGCATAAATAAAAAGTTAAATGTCAAGATCATCCATTTTTGGTGTTAGCTGAGGGATAAAGGTTGGCCAGGACACTGGGTTCAATCTCTGCACTTCTTCAAATTGTTTACATGCACAAATACAAATTTACATGCACACAAGAAGATGGACAGGAACCTCACCTGGAAGACTGCCCTATCTAACATGCACTGGCATGTCAATCTAGATTAAGTGCCGCATCCTCTGAATGACAATTGAATTCACATTCTTCTGAATCAGAGGCAAAACAGCCATGAAGTCAAGCTGACACTTAATGAAATAAACCATAAGTTCTGGAAGCACTCAGCAGGCTAGGCAGTATCGGTGAAGAGTCACAAACAAGAGTTTACAAGCAGGATTTTTGAGTTTGGGTGGGGACCTCCTGATGTTGGGGTTAAATGGGGGTCAAGGCCCTGAACTGTGGAATAGTCATTCAGCAGTGATTTTCCCCAAATTGCTCAATTAATGGTCAAAGGGTGGGCTTGCCATCCAATTAAGGATGGCAGGAGGGCTCTCGAAGCTGGAGGGACAATAGGAGGGTCTCCAGATCAGAAGGAACTGCAGCCTACCATTGTAGGTAAGGGAGAGAGAGAGCGGCTCTATCTTGAGGTGGCATCTCAGCAACTTTATAAACTTCTAAATTAAAAAATGGCCACAACTGCTGACCACCATTATGAAGGGGAAACATTGCTCCCCTCACTGCCCCCCTCCAACAGGGCAGCCAACAGCCACAACTACAACCAAGTGGGCAGAGAGTCAAGCATGAAGTGCAGGTCCCCCCCCTTGTCTGCTGGGTGGCTGCCTCTAGGTGGCTGGCATAGTGATGCCTCGGGGGGGACTAGAAAATTCCAGTCGGCCTCTGTAAATGGCCAATTAACTTACCTTAATTGGCTGCCACTTGTGCCCTTCCACCTTTGACCAAGGCTTCAGAAAAATGGCCTGGATGCGGGATGGTGCCAGTAAATCCGCACACTGGCTGGCAGCATGAATTTTCATGTCTCCCTGCCCCCACCATCACCCCAGTATGGAGGTGAAAATTTTGTCCTATGTTTATGTCTTCAAGGCTGACATGACATTTAGAAAGGATAAAACTATACAATATTTGTTTCCCAATAATTTCCCTAATTACACAGGCATTGCAAATACAGTATAGGAGAAAGCAAAAGGAGTGGGTCATTTTGCTATTCAAGTAGTTCATGGCTGATCTATATTTTAACTCCACTTACCTACCTTCCTTCCCACACTTGCCCAACAAAAATCTAACAATCTCAATTTTTTAATTTTTGGTTGGCCTAATCTAACTTTTGGAGGAGAGAGTTTCAGATTTCCACTATCCTTTTGTGAAGAAGTTCCTTCTGACATCTCTCCTGAACAGCCTCACTCAAATGTTGAGGGCATACCTCTTGTTCTTGACTCTCTCACCACAAGAAATAGCTTCTCACTAGCAGTCCTTCAAAACCCTTCATCATCTTAAGTGCATCGATTAGATCACCCTTTGATCGTCTGTATTTAAGGGAATAAAAGCCAAGCCTCTGCTATCTGTTCTCAGAAGTTAGCCCCAGTATCATCCTCCCCACCTCTACAAATGTTGCTAACACTTGCTGATTATATTTTTTTTATTCTGTTCTGGGATGTGAGTGTCACTGGCAAGACCAGCATTTGTTGCCCATCCCAAATTGCCCTTGAGAAGGTGGTGGTGAGCCACCTTCTTGAACTGCTGCGGTCCATGTGGTGCTGGTACACCCACAGTGTTGTTAGGGAGGGAGTTACAGAATTTTGACCCAGTGACGGTGAAGGAACTGAAGTAGATTATTTGACTCCATAGAGATTCACAGCTAAGCTCAATCCTTTTCTCACCAGTCTCCACTCTCAAGCATCTTCCATTAGGGGTTTCTGAGTAGAAACTGCCAAGGGGTTCAACGATTGAATGAGTGAGAAGGAAGAAAATCAAAGGCAGCAAAGCCAACTGTAGCATCCCCAACAGTTGACTGGGATGAGGTCGGTTCACTAAGCACTGAGTACTATTCAAACTTGGGAGTACCCTTCTAGCCTTGTATAGAATTGGGAGACTAAAGCAACAGTGTTAATAACGCTCAATTACTTTCAAAAGTATTTGGATCCAGTGATATTTTCCTTTAAAAGTCCTCCCTGTTAAGTATTAAAAACTAACTCCTTGACTAGAGTACTAAGCTTTATGTCTTCTACAAGGTTTGTATACTTAATTACCAGTAATATACAAAGTTTACAATGCCAGCAGATACAAAAGTATCCGTACAATTTATTTCTTTAATTAATTAGTACAGAACAGTAAGTTGCCTACTTAACTCTAGATTGCCAACAATAACTCTAGATAAACACATGCCTGATTAAGGTTAATTGTAAATCTGTGTATCAGATCACTTCCAGCTCTAACTGTTTGTTTGGAAGTCCCAATCCCATCTTGACATATTCTAATTTGCCCAGTGATTACAAATATCATCAAGAGATGACAGCATATTTTGAAAGTCTAATTACTTTAATGTGACTGTATGATGTGTTTGTTAAATATTTTCTGTTGCTTTTTTTAGACTAAATTACTGAATAAATCAGTTGGGTTTTGATCAAACACTATGGACTAGAGAATTCACTTCATAGCTTGTAAAATACTGACCTAAGTAGTCTCTACTCAGCAAAGGTACAGCCTAGTATCTACTCTGCAAAGGTACCGTTCCAGTACCTACTCAACAAAGGTACCGGTCCAGTATCTACTCAGCAAAGTATTGGTTCAGTCTCTGCTCCGCAAAGGCACATTCCAGTATCTACTCCGCAAAGCTACGGTTGAGTATCTACTCCGCAAAGTTTTGGTCCGGTATCTACTCCGTAAAGTTACGGTCGAGTATCTACTCTGCAAAGTTACAGTCAAATATCTACTCAGTAAAGGTACGGTATAGTATTTACTCATCAAAATTATAGTTCAGTATCTGCTCAGCGAATGTACGGTCTAGTATCTACTCCGCAAGAGTACAGTCCAGTATCTACTCTGCAAAGGTACAATCCAGTATCTGCTCAGCAAATGCACGGTCCGGTTTTATTCAACAAATGTACAGTCCAGTATCTATTCAGCAAATGTACCTGTCCAGTATCTAGTCAGCAATGGTACGGTCCAGTATCTATTCAGCAAATGTACAGTCCAGTATCTACTCAGCTAAGATGCGGTCCAGTATCTACTCAGCAAAAGTACAGTCCAGTATCTACTCAGCAAATGTACAGTCCAGTATCTACTCAGCTAAGATGCGGTCCAGTATCTACTCAGCAAAAGTACAGTCCAGTATCTACTCAGCAAATGTACAGTCCAGTATCTACTCAACAAATGTACAGTTCAGTATCTACTAAGTAAAGGTACAGTCCAATATCTGCTCCGTAAAGGTACCAGTCCTGTATCTACTCTGCAAAAGTACCGGTCCAATATCTGCTCCACAAAGGTACCAGCCCAGTATCTACTCAGCAAAGTATATTTTATTTTTCATACCCAGTATTTACTTAGCAAAGGTATGGTCCTGTATCTGCTCAGTAAAGGCAACATCTCATGTATACAAATAGCACATTCACATATCTCACAAATTCTGCTCGTCTGAACATATGTTCACGAATTATTATATCATATTACATTGGTTATTAACTCTATAGCTTGCTTATAGGCAAGTGAAAAATAACATGAGACCTTTGAAAGCAACCAAGCTGGTTGTTAGCTAAAGCTAGATATATTCCAGGCATACTCACTATGTTGACTCCTCAATTAATAACAAGACACATCTCTAACCGGACCATTAAGCTAAACCTGTTTTTCTCACTTACTGAGGCACCTAAACATTAATAATGGGCTTGTACAGGATCTGTTAAATATAATTCTTTATATCGAAACTTTACAACTTGCATTCCCTAGGATGCTGCTCAGTACATGAAAATACAAATGGAAAGAAAAATTTGAAATGTTGGGTCTTTTATGCTGGTACAATACAGATGATAGGCAATATGAAAGAAGTATTTCAAATTATTAAAGGATGGGCAAGGTAGGTGGAAATGGACTGTTTCCAGTTGGTGAAGGGTCTAGAATGAGGGTCCATAGATCCAAAATTAAATGTAAAAGATAAGAACAGAGGGCAGGAGAAACATTTTTGCATAGAAAATTGAAAGGCTGCAGAATTCATTTCCTGAGTTAGTGGATGAGACAGAAAGTGTGTTAATATTCAAGATCAAATTTAAAAGATGAGTAAAGGAAAAAGGGTAAAGGGATATGAGAATCGTGCATGTCAATATGATTAAGACTATTTTATCACATGGAGTATAAGTGTTGCTAAGGATTGGTTGGGCTGAATGGTCTGTCTCTGTGTTGTGACTTCTGTATATTTCAGTGTATTTTTATCTCTCTCACTTTGGCAGGGTAAGGGGAACATGGCAGCTGCAATTAAAGCTGTGGTTAACGCTGTGTGTTACATTGGTTTCTCTTTTAATCTGAGAAGTAAAACAATATGTAAAACCACACGATCACGTCATGCTCTATAGTTTTTGTATTAGTAAACATTGACATTCTACATAGAGCTGTCCTGGGAAAACTTGCTTTCACGGTGGCGAAGGGAATATTCAAATGCAAGATGTAAGGAGATGTAAGGTATTAACCTGGGAAAAGATTGAGGTATAGTGGCAATGTCACTGAACTAGTAATCCAGAGGCCCAGGCCAATGCTCTGGGGGAGATGTGGGGGCTGGGGGGCGGTGGTGGGTGGGGTGGGGACTGGGGAGGGGGCATAGATTCAAAATTGAATTTAAATTCAATTAATAAAGTCTGGGATTATAAACTGGTCTCAGTAATGGTTGTCGTAAAAACCCATCTGGTTCACTAGTGTCCTTTAGGGAAGGAAATCTGCCATCCCTACCTGACCTGGCCAACATGTGACTCCAGGCCCACAGCAATATGGTTGACTCTGAACTGACCTCTGCAATGGCCTAGCAAGCCACTCAGTTCAATAGCAATTAGGGATAGGCAACAAATGCTGATCTTGCCTCTCACATCCCACGAGAGAATAAAAAAAAAATAGTGAATGCAAAGGTACCAGTCCAGTAATTATTCAGCAAACATATTATTATTAAAGGTTGGGACAGGCAGACAGAAGCAGATTGATGGCCGTAGTTGAAGGGTGTAGAATGAGGAGCCAATAGATACAGGAATTAAATGTAAGTTGTTGCATACTTGATAAATTATTGTAACTTAATTGGCAGCAACCAAATTTATGTGCTGTCTATCTGCCCTCCCATGTCTTTCAAATATCCATGCCATTACTGGAATGTTCTTTGTAGAATAATTTGGGTAATGGGGATACGCGTCACAATCACTGGTGACATCAAGCTTCTGTCACTTCCTTAGGATGTGATCTGTGCAACATTGATAGCAAATGATCCAGGCTTTCACACTCTGATTATTGACATGCTGATCATGTCTACATTGTGGCGTACTGAATGATGATGCAGAGTGCACAGCACATACTACTGAATAGACAAGATTAATCCCACAAACAGGATTCAAAAATCCACCTTTGATGTATTATGTGCCAAGATAACATTATTTTATTCAATACTGACCTTTAAATACATCCCAACATCTGATTTGTTTCCTTCCCTTTGAAAAAAAATTCCATTTCACCCATTGATCACACAGGCACTCGCACATTTTGCGCAAGATGTTGCTCATGACAAGTTTCAGCTATCTGCATAACAAACGCTCAAGCTTATGTTTGTCAGTTGTCTGATGAGCAACTGGTGACCAAATTTCCTCTGTTCTTTTGAAAGAATGACTGATTGTCTAGACAAAGGAAATTCAGTAATTGTAGCATGTATAGATTTTCAGAATGCATAGACACAGGAGGTTTGCCACAAAGATTCAGAAAAACAGCAGTTTTGATTGAAAGTTCGATGATGGACCAGGCAACAAAGGAGTGGGATTAATGGGTGCTGCTTGGTTTGGAGAAGATTTGGAAACAGTGCACCTCTGTAGACACTGCTGGGTCCACTTTTGTTCCAATGCCTGTAGGTGATTTGTACTGAGATATAGAGAGCAACATGGCAAATTTTGCTGTAACATAAATATAGAGGATTTGGCAAACAGGCAGGCTTTGAAATATTTCAAGAGGAAACAGACAAGTGGCAATTAGAATTTGTATAAGTGTGTGAGAGGTTACATTTTAGGAAAACATATAAGGAAATATATTGGTGCTCAGAGTTAATCTGGAGCTCTGCTTATGGCCAACTAGGCAGCCTAGCTCATTAATGTAACCTGGAAGGAAACCATCACTGGAGTCTGTAATTATTCCCACTCTACTCCAGGAAACACTATAAACCATTGCACCAATGGACAAGGTGTCCTAGCTGTATAAGTCACTGCTGATAAACTGCAAGGTTTTAGCACGCTTCGCTCCACGTGTACCTGTACATGTGAGTTCCTAAAACATGGGGCAGAATATTACGGCAGCAGGATTTTATATTCCCACTGACGTCAATGAAGTTCAGAGTGGCTTGCTGCATTTTATGGCCTCATCCCTGCCGCGACAGGGCCATGAAATTTCGGCCATGGCTTTTGCTAAATTGAAGCAGAGCATAATTTTAAGAAAAACAAGGCCAATTCTCCTCTTAGCCTTAACGAAAACAGAAACAGAAATACCTGGAAAAACTCAGCAGGTCTGGCAGCATCGGCGGAGAAGAGTACAGTACTCTTCTCCGCCGATGCTGCTAGACCTGCTGAGTTTTTCCAGGTATTTCTGTTTCTGCTTTGGATTTCCAGCATCCACAGTTTTTTGTTTTTATCTCCTCTTAGCCTTCCCTGCTTTAGTGAAAACATTGTTGTATGAAGTCTCTCCTCTTAACTATTTCTCCTTGCCCCTGGCATTATGTTGGCAAATCAATGCTGTATGATTGCTATGGCTTTAATATGTAGGTAAGAAGTAATGTGCCACCATAGGGACACCATGAGCACTCCATGGCAGCAAACAGACGCTACTTGTATAGATTTCACAGTAGTCTGATCTGAAGACTTGTGAATGGTGGTCAGTTTCCACTCACAACATATACCTATGTATAAGGTGACAGGATAGCTATTCAGTGCCCCTCACATCTTAAGATAAACTGTATGCAACAGCTGAATAATTAATGTTTAGCATACATACAACTTTTAGATAAATAAGTGGGTTCTATTTTACATTTGGCCATATGTTGGAGAAATAATGGTGCAGATTTCCATTTACTAACTAAATCACAAAATAAACATTGTTGATCATTGTGATTACATTTTGTCTTAAGTCACATTTGGAGTGGATGCAGTGTTGCTTCCTTTGTGATGTGTGACAACAAAAAGTAATGGTTCTCATGAACAAACAAACTACAGTTTAAACTGAATTCTCTGTGATTTGCTGGTGGAGATTTGATCTGCTGAGTACAGTAATCGCTTCAGATCTGCAGTCCCTTTGCCAATTGGCTCAATTCAGCACTGAAGGGTATTGGGCCAAATTGTCCAGTGACAGGACAGCCAGTGGCATCTGCCATTAATTAGATTCGCCCTTGCATGTTTAGACTTTACACTGTTTTTGTGACAAGTTGCTGAAAGTGCAAGTTAATCAAGTCAGAATGAGGGAAGCCAGGAAAATGAGGCCTGAGTGAACCGGGCAAGCAACAGGGTATCTCCTTAATCAATCAAATTGAAGGATTGTGAAATTATCAGCATGAAGACCAAGAAGTGTGAATTAGAGTGGGTGCATTCAATGTCAAATCAGATATAGAAAGAGAAATGAAGAGAGGGAATGAAAGATTGGATTAAGAGAGAGAGTAAAAAGACAGAAAAGAAAAGTTAAAAATGTTTTAAATTTTACGTTAAAAACATTTCCAATAACAATTAAGACTTGAATGAAATAGACTGCACACCTACAATAGTTAATTTTCAGTGCAGAAGAGGTTCACTGGCAGAAATGGCTACTTATCATGTCATTAAAGGGGTGCTTAGGCTGGAATGGACAAGGTTTAATTTTCTGTGATGAGTTTATTTTGCATCTACCGCACAAATATGACAGCTTCACACCATTCACTGCATTTCAATGGTGAGGAACATTGTGAGACACCGTTCACACTAAACTAAGTGTGGAGCAGCTCAGCCTGGACAACAGCTTTTGGATAATTGCGTTTAATCATGCATCTTTCCTTCACCTAACATTTTTGTGCCATTTAATATAAATGACAATTGCGCTGTTAGCCTCACAGGTATTTTGACAGGAAAATCTGAACCATTACACCAGCTCTTTGAGAGAACAATTTTTTTATTGATGTGGCTCTTTATCGCTTCTCTCAGAAACATCCCAAAATGTTTCAGTCAGTAAATGATTGTTATTGTTCTGCGGATAATAGATCAGTTCTGTGATATTTTCTGCCAAGTCCTGATTTGCAACAGATGCCATGTATCAAAGCAAAAAAGTATACATGAAAAAGCACTGTTACAGCAATTTTCTGCTAAAAGAGTTTTATAATTCGTAACAATTTCCTTCTGAAGATTTGTTCCACACAATATACCTTTTTTCCATTTTAGAAGAATTGGTTTTGTGGTTTGCAAAAGAGTTTAACCCAAGGCAGAGGTCTGACATATTTATATTAAAATTAAGTATTTGTGACATGGCAGGCCAGTATGCTAACATATGTTCCAATTGCCTCTAGACTTTAGTTTCCAATCCAACTGATGGGACAAAAGTGTCTGGCTCCAAGCCCTAAGGTTGTAGTCCACAATAAATTGAACATGGAGGGTCTCAATCCATTTTCTCATAAGCATGGGTCCGTAGCACAGATGGGCAATTAACTGGCAATCTCACTCTAGCATTAATTATGTCAAATTTTCTGGCCTAATTTATCCGAGTAACAGTATGAATTAGAAACGAAAACTCGAGTACGCAGAAGATAAATTATGCTTCACCTACAGATGAAAAATAATTAATATTAAAAAGTCCAAAAGAAATGAAGGTTTCCATTGTAAAGGCTTCTAAGTAGACCTTGTAATTTAGCCTGCTATTTTTTAAAAATCAGACGTAGGGACCCTGAGGAGAACATGAGCTGTGTGCATATGGCCAGTTCCAGGGAGAGGAAGTCCAGTGAATACAATTACAAAAGCAAAATACTGCAGGTGTTGGAAGTCTGAAATAAAAAAACAGATAATGCTGGAAATACTCAAGAGGTCAGGCAGCACCTGTGGAGAGAGAAACAAAATTAATGTTTCAGGTGGTGATGTTTCACTAAACCCTGGCTGGGAAAGGTTAGAGATAATAGGTTTTAAACAAGACAAAGAGCGGAAGATGGGTGAAAGAACAAAGCGAAGGACGGTGACTGGGTGGGAGGCAGGAGGGATTAATGACAAAAGTGCTGATGGTGCAAGGCCAAAGGGAATGGTACAGGGTCAATTAAGCACAAGCACTCACTGTTCAAAGATGAGTATGATAAGAACCCAGGGCACAAAAGTATTATATATGGTATTAAAGACATTCTAGACATTTTTAGTAGTGGTTTCTTTTCTTCTCTGTACCCAAGGGATTAAGACTAGCTTCAGTCACAGAAAAAAATGTTCAAGTTTATCTGATCTAAATCTAGAAGACTTATTTTGTCTCGGCCAGGTATGTGAGGAAAGGGCTATACCATTTAATTCAATTCAAATACAAACATCTTCTGGGGTTTGTTCAAATATGTGTTTGATTAGCAGCTTTCTTTTAAACTTAACATCAATTTGTCATCTTCTGGGAAGTATTTTCTCAGCTCGGCTAGTTCACATTGGAAATGTCTAAAGCCTTTGGTGACTTCCAGTCAGGCCACATAGCTTCAGTGGATGGGAATAAATGGAAACTAACTACCATATGAAAATATCTAGATTGATGCAGCAGTCAAAATTAATTGTTATCTTCTACTTACTCAAGGAGATAGTTATGTTTGATAACTACTATGCTGTGTTATTGTTGTTGTTTATTTTAACAGATTAATAAATTTGTTTGCTAGTTAGCATATATCATACCTTAATATAGTGTCATTCTGCCGCTTCCCAAAGTCGAAGGGGCCTAAATTCCTAGCGCCACAAACTTTTCAATGTATTTGCACCATTTTTGAGCAGCGTACACTCTGCCCATTTGTACCTTAAAATTGCCATCTGTGTCCTATGTATGTTTGAATGTCATGTGGCCTCCTGCCTGAAACAGGTTGGATGCCCTTGCCACACATCTCAGGAAACTACTCAAGATCGGAATGTACCAAGAATGATGGACAGGTAAAGACCCATTGTTCCATCCAGTTTGTTGCATGTAATTGTGATACCTTGTGCATTACTATATATACACCCCAGCCAAAACCATGTGATCTCCTGTGAGATCAACCAGAACAAAAATCCAAGCCAATTTGGGGAACAATATCTGGGAAATTCCTCACCAACCTATTTAGGACTGAGATAAGGAGCAATCTCCTTCACTCAGAAGGTTGTAAAACTTTGGAATTCTCTATGCTAGAGAGCTGGGGATGCTCCATCATTGGAAGGGAATCAATATATAGAATAACAGATACCCGGGAGTGAGTTACAGCTGGAATCTAATCGAGGGGTTCGGGGAGTTTATATATAGAATAACAGATACCCTGGAGTGAGTTACAGATTGGAATCTAATCGAGGGATGTGGGGATTGGGTGGAAAAGTGGAGCTAAGTTTGAAGGTTAGCTATAATGTCATTGAATGGCTTCTTATTTCTTATGATCCTTTCTAGGCGATCAAAACTATTCGAGGAGGTCACTCTGGCCCTGAATTCCCTGCGTTATCTAGCTTCTGTAAGAAGATGATCATCCTGTCCATCCCAGCCAGAAACAGATCCAGCTCTGGCTTGACAGAATTCAGAGAATAGATGCCTACTACATGAGACGGCAGCCTGTCCTAGATGGTGGCAACATGAACGCCAGTATAAAAAAGGGTGTTAATGGATCCAGCACCTTTTTCAGTTGACTACCATCATGATTATGCCACGTGGGTGTCCTTAAAGTCAGACACAAAATGTTCACCTGTGACTGAGAGAGAGAGGCTGTACACTGGCTTTGATGAGATGCGCGTCATTATGGTCTGGCACCAGTCCAGATTTTCAAATCCATGCAGGACGTTGTCTGTGTTTTTTCATGTTGGTCTAGAATCCTGATTGCTCATTGCAATTGAAGTTCATTCTCTTGGTTCAACAGTGTAACATCTTTGCATTGGTAGCAACCTTCTTGAATCTAATAGTGTACTGTTTATATTGTTGGACTAGCAATCCAGAGAAAGTGAGGACGGATCCCACCATAGCAATTTGAGAATTTCAATTCAATTGAAAGAGAAAACCTGAAAATTAAAAAGAAAACTCTGCTTTCAGTAGAAGTGACCACGAAGCTGTCAAGTGGTTTTAAAATCCAACTTGTTCGCTAATGCCCTCAAAAGAGGAACCCTGCTACCCTTACTCAGTCATGTGATATGTGATTTCAGTCCCACACCAAGGCCTAGAATTTCACCCTTGAGGCAGGTAGTGGGAGTTGGGAAAATTCTGGGCTAGTCCCGCCGTTTCGGGAGAAAGTGCCTACAAGGACGGGGTTCTCATTTTGGATCTGTTTAAAAGGCCTGTCTCAGAACTGTGGGACCTCCACCCAGTTAAAATAAAGACAAAAAGGCCCTCCAGCCCTAACAACCCCTCACCACCACAAACTATCCAACCCCATATATGCCACCTCGTACCCCCATCCACCGCCTATGGTTTCTAATGCCCCCATACAAAGCTATGCAGCCCCCCCATCCAAGCACCCAGTGCCCATCAAATCCCCATGCCAAGGCTATGCCCTGCATCTCCATTTGCCCTCATAGCAAGCAATGCCCTCAAACAAACCCCATGGACCCTCATGCACCCCATGCCAAGGTGTGCCCCTTCACTCACCCCACATGGCCCCTCATGCTACCTATGTAAACT
The DNA here is from genome assembly GCF_964194155.1 of Cetorhinus maximus. NCBI lineage: Eukaryota > Metazoa > Chordata > Chondrichthyes > Lamniformes > Cetorhinidae > Cetorhinus > Cetorhinus maximus. The sequence goes on from NC_135890.1 coordinate 29,753,853, forward strand.
GTTCCACTTACATGCCCATTGACCCACTATACATTGTATAGAACACCAATGAACCCTATAGTGACAATCCTCCTCCTTCAGGTCCCATACCCTAACAGAGTGTTAATGACCATGGACTTCCATTTAATTGGTCCATGATTATGCTTGGCAAAGTACTGCAGTGGTTTGCCATTGCCTTCTGCAGTATGGCTGACCAGGAATACCATTGTTCTTCCTGCCTGCAGGAAGAGAACTCAGCGCCTGTGCAATTAAGTTCAGAACCACTTAGGTCCAGCATTACATACTGGCGTACCCTGCACCAATAAAATAAAAAGGTGAAGCATACTCAGGCCATGAAAACAAAAACAAAATTTATCTCATTTTGACAATTCCAAACAATTTACATAACCTTCTCTGGTCTTCATTCCCAGACCAGTATAGCTAAAGTAAACATAAATGAACATAAAATCACCCGTGACCTGTTCCTCTTGTGTTCATGGTGACTTTAACTTAAGTTTCTGAGTGCCACGTTTTGGTGGTCCTTTCAATATACCTGATATCAGGTATATTGAAAGGATTTACAGGCTGATAATCAAACTGTTTAGTCATGTTATGAACAAACCTTCCATGGCCATCAAGTCCTGAAGTGGGAGTTGAACCCAGAGCTTCTGGCCCAGCATTAGGGATGCTACCACTGCACCACAAGACCTCCTTTAGTGACAATATGACATGTTAAAAAGGCTTTTTAAAAAAGTAACTCATTCCTAACTATCAACTATGTTAAAAATAGTCATTTTCCTGCAGGGCAATAAAAGTGTCAACCATTCAGAAACTTTAAAGTTTCGATAATAGAAGCTCTAAGTACTTGAAGCATCTTAACCTTTTATAAATAAACATTGTGCAATTGACAGCAGAGATCAGGGAACCAGACCTGTCAATCAAGCAATGTTTTCTCTGGGGCTCAGGTGTTTCAACAGGCTTTTCTGGGTTCTTAGCCAAGCTTCATTATGTATTCTTGGCTGAGAGCCCAGACATCCATTAAAGCATTGAAGCATCAAACCCCAGTGAAAACATTACTCTGGCTCTCTGATCTCTGCTATTCAATTGCACAATATTTATTTACAAAGTTAAGAGGTTTCAAGTGCTTGCAGTTTCAACTATTGAAACTTTAAAGGGTCAAGATGATTGACACTTTAATTGGGCTATAGTAAAATGAACTTTTTAAAACATAGTAGAAAGTTATGAATGAACGAACATTTTAAAACAGTTTTTTTTACATATACTATTATCACTATAGGGTTCATTGGTTCTATGCAATGTATGGTGGGTCAATAGTGCCACAGCTTGGCATAGGGGGCATGAGGGACCATTGGGGATGGGTGGAGGGCACACCTTGTAATGGGAGATGAGAGGACGGCCATTTGAGCTTACCTGTTACAAGGTCCCCCTCAAGCAAACTATGGCTTACGACAGCTCTGCAGTGCCATAAACCATGACTCATTGAAAACCTAGCCTGACTCCATGAAAATTGTGGAGGACTAGGGCATGCCTATCCCTGCAAGGGAGCCGACCAGATAGGGAACTTAGAGTCCGGGCTTTTGACCCCAAACCTGCCTGCACACTTGAAAAGGACTCCTGAAAATCTGAAACCTTGGAATCGGGCCCCAGTCGCCATTTTTAAACAGTGCCTGAGACATCTGGACTCAGTGAAAATCCAGCTCCATGTGGTTGACCCTTGACTGCCCTTTGAGGATGCATTAAACCATTGTAATGGTTCAAGAAGTATCATCGCCATCTTCTGAGAGCAAACAGCAATGGGCAATAATTCTAGCCTTGCTAACAATGTCCACATTCTGGGTATGGAAGAAAACTGGTGCTATATCATTGAAGTATATACATTTTTTTGTTCATTCATGGGATGTGGGCTTCGCTGACAAGGCCAGCATTTATTGCCCATTCCTAGTTGCCCTTGAGAAGGTGGTGCCTTCTTGAACTACTGCAGTCCATTGGTGTAGGTACACCTACAGGGCTGTTAGGAAGGGAGTTCCAGGGTTTTGACCCAGCGACAGTGAAGGAATGGCGATACATTTCCAAGTCAGGATGGTGAGTGACTTGGAGGGGAACTTCCAGGTGGTGGTGTTCCCACCTATCTGCTGTCCTTGTCCTTCTTGATGGTAGTGTTCGTGGGTTTGGAAAACTGCTGTCGAAGGCGCCTTGGTGAATTCCTGCATCTTGTCGATGGTACATACTGCTGCTACTGTATGTTGGTGGCAGAGGGAGTGAATGTTTGTGGATGTGGTGCCAATCAAGCAGGCTGTTCTGTCCTGGATGATGTCAAGCCTCTTGGGTATTATGAGAGCTGCACTCATCCAGGCAAATGGGGAGTATTCCATCACACTCCTGACTTGTGTCTTGTAGATGGTGGACAGGCTTTGGGGAGTCAGGAGGTGGGCTACTCATCGCACGATTCCTAGCCTCTGACCTGCTCTTGTAGCCGCAGTATTTATATGGGTAGTCCAGTTCAGTTTCTGGTCAATGGTAACCCCCAGGATGTTGACAGTGTGGGATTCAGTGATGGTAATGCCATTGAACATCAAGGGGCAATGGTTGGATTCTCTCTTGTTGGAGATGGTCATTGCCTGACACTTGTGTGGCGTGAATGTTACTTGCCACTTGTCAGCCCAAGCCTGGATATTGTCCAGGTCTTGCTGCATCTGTACATGGACTGCTTCAGTATCTGAGGAGTCCTGAATGGTGCTGAACATCGTTCAATCATCAGAGAACATTCCCACTTCTGACCTTATGATGGAAGGAAGGTCATTGATGAAGCAACTGAAGATGGTTGGGCCTAGGACACTACCCTGAGGAACTCCTGCAGTGATGTCTTGGAGCTGGGGTGACTGACCTCCAACAGCAACAACCATCTCCCGTTGTGCTTGATATGATTCCATATACTCTATATATCCCATTTATATATGAACGTTTTGAGAAATATCATTTTTAAACTGTTGTCAATTAACATACACTTGCATTCACTTCCATGTCATAATCTCCTCAAATCTAATCCCATACAGTAGCTTTTCTTCAAAAGTTCCTACTAAATTGAATTCTGGATTCCTCCACTACTCTGATCTGAACACTAATCCTCAGTCAACAGTTTGGAAGCTTTGTTGTATAATTCCTCTCAGGTACAGGTATTTCAATTCGCTTCACAAAGTGGACAAAAATCATTGGCTATTTAACAGAAGGGGAAAAGGGAAAGGCTGGGGGAGTGGTAGGTGCAGCCAGTGAGGTGACAAAGTGAAAGGATTTCAGAGAGTGAATTTCAATAAGCAGAGTGGCTGAAAGAGTGGACACCAATGGTGGAGCAGAGGGAGTGTGAAACAAGGGCTAAGCAGACATTGGCGGAGTGGAAGGTTTGTGCAGGGATAAATTGGGTAGGCTAGAGCTCTGAAGGGTTTTGATTGCAAGGGCAGAGGCCTCGAAGTCAATTTTCTTGGATATGAGGAACCAGTGGAGCTTGAAAGGTTAAAGGTAAAGGGAATATGGGACTTTGAGACAGTGAACATATGGAAGCATGGTGGTTACAGGCAACGAGACCAATTGGAAGAGTATGAACTGGATTTTGTTTTATTTATCATGTACTAACTTTGTTCTTCATTTGAAAAAGAAAGTTAATTTTGAAAACTATTAATATTTGGTCTGATCAAATGTCATGTGCTGGGGCCTCAACTTTTTACAATTTATATCAATGATTTGGATGAAGGGGCAGAAGTTATGGTTGCTAAATTTTCTGACTCCACAAAGATAGTAGGAAAGTAAAATATGAGGAGGATGTAAGGAGGCTACAAAGTGACATAGATAGGTTAAGTGAGTGGGCAAAGATCTGACAAATGGAATATGGTGAGTGCAAATGTGAAATTGTGCATTTTGGCAGGAAGAATAAAAAAGAAGCATATTATCAAAATGGTGAGAGATTGCAAAGCTCTGAGATTCAGAGGGATCTGGATATCAGAATGCATGAATCACAAAAGGTTAGTATGCAGATACAGCAAGTAATTAGGAAAGCTAATAGAATGTTATCATTTATTGTAAGGGGAATTGAATACAAAAGTAAGGAGGTTATGCTTCAGTTGTACAGGGCACGGTGAGGCCACATCTGGAGTATTGTGTACAGTACTGTTCTCCTTATTGAAGGAAAAATGTAAATGTGTTAGAAGCAGTTCAGAGAAGGTTTACTAGGCTAATACCAGGAATGGATGGGTTGTCTTATGACGAAAGGTTGGACTGGTTCGTCTTGTGTCCGCTGGAGTTTAGAAGAGTAAGAGGTAACTTAATTGAAACCTTTAAGATCCTGAGGGGTCTTGACAGGGTGGATGTGGAGAGGATGTTTCCTCTTGTGGGAGAATCTAGAACTAGGGGTCACTGTTTAAAATAAGGGGTCGCTCATTTAAGACAGAGCTGAGGACAAATTTTTTCTCTCAGAGGGTCATGAGTCTTTTGAACTCTCTTCCTCAAAAGACGGTGGAAGCAGGGTCTTTGAATATTCTTAAGGCAGAGATAGATAGATTCTTGATTAACAACAGAAATGTTATTGGGGGTAGGCGGGAGGTTTCAATCAGATCGGCCGTGATCTTATTGAATGGTGGAGCACGCTTGAAGGGCCAAGTGGCCTACTCCTGCCCCTAGTTCATGGGTAGGATTTTGCCCTCGGTTGGGGCAGGTGGGGGCGGTCGGGAAGCCGACCACTGCCCATGATTGGCTCCGCAAAGTGATTTCACTCGGGTGAGCCAATTAAGGCCCACCCTGCGTGGATCATGAGTGGCAGCGCTGAGCGCTGCCTGTGCAGGCGGGGTGAGGAGGGAGAGCCAGGCCTCACGCACAGCTCACGCCTGCGTGAGAAAGAGCATTTCAATCTCCCTCAGGCATGGAGCTGCATCAGGGAGATTAGAGCGCTGTTTAAAAAATTAATAAAGACAGTAAAAATTTAATAAAACATGTCCCCTCATGCGACTCTGTCACATGAGGTGGGCCATGTTTTCAATTCCAAAATAAAGTTTTTATTCAATGTTTATTTGCTTTAGGATACCTCATCCCGCTCATGGATGAGGTTCCCTAAAAAATGTAAAGGCCACTTGGCCTTTTTGCCCGCCTGCCAACCGTAAGGTTGGACAGTCAGTTTAGATTTGAATTTAATTAGATGTTAATGGCCTTAAGAGGCCTTTGAATCATCGGCAGGCACGCAGCCAACTCCGGCACGTGCCCGCCGAACGAAATATCACGCGAGTGCGTGATGATGCTGGGGCACATGACCAACATCATCGCAAGTCATTTTACGCTCGGACATGTTAGGCGCGCACCCGCATGCTGAGCGTAATATTCTGCCCCATATGTTCATATGAATTAACTTAATTTGCCATACACTCACCAACCAGCAGATGGCACAATGCTTTAATTGTTATAAATTAAACTCCAATGAAAACACATATACAGTTTAAAAGTTCCTTTGATGCGAAAAAGAAATTGGTGCTTCTATTGTTTGACAATCTTTCTAATTATCAAAAACTTTCAAATGCGCATTATGCTCTTGTGCAGCTGTTTCTGATGTAAACTGTTTGTTTTACAGGCTAATTTTCTTCTGCCAAATGTTCCCTCCCACTCATAAAAGATTTCACTCTTTCCTGCTGTGTGGTTCCACAGGGCCAGTCACCCTCCAGTACATTACCCAAAAGACCACTATTTGTGTGTAAACTGAGTCAGTGAGTATTAGCAGGTTATTTAACTGTGGGGCACATGGAGATTTTTTTTTTAATCAGTATCAGACAAATTGACTTAAGAAATCTACCCTCAGCTCAAATTCAAATTACCAGTGTAGTTAAACTACACAGACCACAGGTACTTTTAAATTATTTTTCATTATCTACGAGGAAGGTTAAAGTTAATAGAATCCCAAAACCTTGTTTCAGAATCTTGACATCTATGTATGAATCAGTTTCAGTTTGAACTGTTTTACCAGACAACTTAGACCCACAGATACAGTCATGGCTGAGACAGCTCTGACTACAGTATGAGTTCGCACCTGCAAAGCAATTAAACAATATGATTTGCTCTATTCACACACATGGCATTTATTAAAGGGGCACAGTTTCAATATAAAATGTTGGCGAAAGGCCTTTATTTGCAGAACACTGCAACACGATGCAATTTTGGCAAACTGATTGAATGCAAAGTTAGCTCCCTCCTCCATATCTTCTCCATTTCCTTCTACTTCTGATACATTATCTCCAGCCACCAAAGCCTAAGCCATGGTTTGCTCAACCTTTGGTTTTATTTTGGTAAAGTTCTTCAAAGTGGTGTCTCTGCCTCAATTCTTTACAATCTTCAATTTCTTCAAATAATGCAGTCCATATCCCTGCCCAGTTATACTGCCTTACCACCTCCCTCTCTGCTTTTAAAAATCTTCTCTAAACCTTAGCAGTGCCTTGGGTATCTCATCTGTTCTTCCATTTTACCCCCCTGCCTGGTGTCAATTAGTTTCTCCTCCTAACATTCAGCACTTCAAGGCATCTACCTGCATGCCAATAGCGCTGTGCAAATACAAGTTGCTGTGCTGTATGTAAAAGTAACACACAGCTGAATTCCATCCCTGGAATCAACAGTCTTTCTCTCTCTCTCTCTCTCTCTCAAATAGAATAAAGCTTTGGACTAAAGACCCAAAAGGCTGACTCTATGCTCATTTCCAAGGCTGATGGTCATGAGGTATATGTCAATTATTTCACCAGAACGATCAAAGGGAAACATCAGTTTACTTGAAGATGTCATTTTCAGGAAGGGTAGGACCAGTATGAAATGGAGCAGAAGTAACATTGCTGCCTCTGTGGAGATAAAGTGCTTGAGAAACCGAATGGTCATGTTGGAAAGCAAACAACCCCCCTGACATCAAGATATTTGTTGTAACACAGAAGGATTAATAATCACTGCTAAACGCAGTACCTAAACCGTGACACAAAACGTGTCATTCTCCACAGTGGTAAAGCACCGTTCATAAGCATCGATCTGATTCCAACATCAAAATCTCAGGTGGAGAATGAGTTAAACGAGACCGCACCTGAGGTTAGTCGACATCCTGCACATGAGAGCATACACGTAGGGAGAGGCGGTGGCATAGTGGTATTGTCACTGCACTAGTATTCCAGAGACCCAGGACAATCCTCTGGGGACCTGGGTTCAAATTCCATGGCTGATGGTGAAATTTGAAGCCAACAAAAAATCTGGAATTAAAAGTCTGATGAGCATGAAATGATTTGTCATTAAAAATCCATCTGCTTCACTAATATCCTTCAGGGGAGGGAATATGTTGGCATGCATCCACTGACCAAAATATTGCATTAGGATGCTCACCCAACGTCACCGTGCATCATTTTATGCTTAGTTGGGTCAGGCGGCCGCTGAGCTAAAAGTTCTCCCCCATGTTTTAACAGCACGTGCAAAACGTTCTTACTGAATCTTATTGTTTATTCCCAAAAGCTTCACAGTTGGGTGGGGGAGGGGCGCCGAGGGTTGGTTTTTGGCTCATGGAGGGAGTTGACACTGAGCTGATTTGGCATGTAAGCGTACAAGTTGTTTTTCAGTGGATGGGGCATTAGAATGGGCCTAGAGCAGCTGTAAGTGGAGGGAGGGGGAAAGTTTCAGGTCAGCAGATGGCATCGATTTAATCTTAATGGAGGAAGGGGTGGGGGGGATTTCCACTGTTGATGGGGGAATCGGAATTTGTCTTTGATAATGGACAGAACATCTTTGTCCTCAATGGGGAAGTTTGTTCTCACTGGGTGTTCAGGTGACAGGACCATTTCCTTGTCAGTAAAGCAAGTATTAAAAGGTCCTCGCTCTTTGATACATGCAGTGCGATTTTCGACCGATTAGCAGGTCAGGAATACATTGGTAGTTTCAGCCAGCTTTGCCAAGGCTTTTTAACTGAACCATGGCATCAGGATCCTGCTCCCATGTTCCCTGGTCAACCAGAGAGCCTGGGCGGATGACATACCAATTCTGTCGAAGAAAGGGTTTCTAATTAAAGGTACCATGACATGGATTGAAATGGCTCGAGTGGACAGAGATTTTTGAACCTGCAGCAACCACAGGAATGGAGAGGAGACATGGGAAGGCTGCCCCTCCATTCTGGAGGTCCTGTTGTGGGATCTGAGGGGCTGCAGTGGGGTGATCTTCACAAGGATGGGAGGGAAACCTCTCCAACTGGGCAGAGGCGGATGGAAGCGTTTGGGGAAGTTGTTCCCTCCAACCTGGAGACAGGGCACCAAGAGGATCCAGGACCTCGGGAGGGTAGTTGAGTGGTACAACACTTTCAGGCACCAAGCTCCAAACCCTGACTTTCACAACATTTGCCTGCACAGCACTCCTCAGGATAGCACATCTCACAGCTGCATGCATTCCTCTCGCTCCAGGCACTTCATATTCCCATCTAAATAGCCAATTATACTCACTTACCTTCATCCTATTGCCCTTCCGTAGCCGTGCATTAGAGTCACCCATCACAAATGTTGCCCTTTTGTCCTCTCCACACACTTACATCTAACAGTCATAGCTCTTTGCCTTCTATTCTTGCAGGAGAAGAGAACAACAACAGGGAGACGAAGAAACTGGGGGATGGCCATTCAATAACAGTCACCTTGACAGCCACTGGCAATGTGTGCCCACCTAGCTCACTGGGAAGGAGGTCTTGATCTAAGAGGATGCAGATGCCAGTCGTGACCTGCCGTGAAAACCTGAGTTTCCTGAGGCACAGCTCACATATCAAGAGAGCTGATCCTTTGTCCACAAACCCTGTGTTAAGGGTCCTGCCTCCTTCAAGTTGGAGCTCTGTGTCCACCTCTTCTTACCTGTGGAGTGACATGTGGCTGAGGAGAAGGCAGCTAATTCTGCTGGTGTTGTTGTTTCTGCCCTCTTGATCTTCATCAGAGGTGGAAGGTGGAGCTGTATAATATGCTCCCATGCTGCTGTGAAGGCTAACAGCTGGGAAGTGAAGCTGAAGGTGAGTGGAGTGCCAGACACGCAGGTGAAATGACTTCCAAGAAGTTGGCAATCATCTGTCAAGTAGTGAAAGTATTGAGAAGGAGTACTGTGAAAAGCAACCTCTCACCTGGCCATGGCTGGAGCTCTTTAATTTCACTTTTTAAAGGCTTCCTAGCCTGTCAGTGTCACTGAAGAAGCACGCCTCCCTATGCACTCACCTCAGTGACCCTGGTGTGTTGCTGACAACTTCTGTTAGAGCCAGAATCCTTGGTTAAATCAGTACATATTTACCTATTTGAACATTTAAATGGCTTACCTGACAGGCAGCGGCACAGGGGTTCCCCCATTCTTGTCTTCAAACCCACCCTGGTGAAACTCGGAAGAGGGTGGGAAGATGTCAGGATTCAAACCCGACATCACTTTTAGGGCACTTAACATTCCTGGTGCACCAAAACCCACCTCCCCTTGCCCGTCAAGGTTCCTCCTGTTATGTGAGCTGTTTTTGAATAGCATGCTGGTTCTTTCTGCCCACCATCAAGATTCTGAGAGTTTTCTCAGTAATTATTTAGACCATGTAACTATGTTTTGACATTCACTGGGCATTCAATGGCATCATTTGAATTTTGGAAGTTCTGCTTCACTAGAATGCAATATCTAATGTATCTGTTCCCCTAGGTCGTGCTCAACTTGGGTGCCTGATTCTGCCATTTCCTGGAAAGGAATACCCGTGTGTTACAAAAACTGAGCAAGGGACATTTATGTAGATTTAGGTGTTGACCCATTGCAACCAGTTTGTAACTAAATGTTATATTTATAGGGCAACATTCTCTCCCCCGTCGGCAGGGGGGGGCGGTGGGGGGGGGAGTGTGGGAGCGGGCACACTTCCGATCGGAGGCGCGCCACCATTTTACGTGGGCGGGCCAATTAAGGCCCACCCAGCATGACGTGCGCCAGGAAGCGCTATGTGCTCCCCCTGTGCGGGCGGGGGGCCGGGGGGGTGGGGGGGGGATTCCCTCGGCCGGAGGTGCGCAAAGTGCTGCCTCATGGAGGTTGGCACCAATTTGAAACTTTCAATAAAGATTAGAAAAAAATTTCCCTGCCATGTCTCCTCATGTGACACTGTTACATTAGCTGGGACATGTCCATAGCTTTTATTGTCAAATTTTCTGCATTTTTTTAAATCACTCGTGAAACCTCATCCCGCCCGTGGATGAGGTTTCATGTCTTTTCACAAGCCCGCCTGGGCTCCCGGCCTGACCGCCAACCTTAACGTTGGACGGGCAGGTCCATTAATGAGTTCAATTGGTTTTTTAATGGCCTTACTAAGCCGCTAACAGGTCGGCGGGCGCGCAGCTGACTCAGATGCACACCCGCCGATCTGACAATCTAAATGACGCGGGGTGACGTCGGGACGCACACCCAACGTCACCCCGCGTCACTTCACACGTCAGCGAGCAGGCCCCGTCCCCACTCGCCAACTGGAAGATGCTGGTCATCATTGCAGTAGCTTGGTAATCCTAAAACCACACAGTTTTTAATCTACAATAGAGAATTTAATATACACCTGATTGAAAACCAAAATTTGGCCAAGCCCGATGCCCCTTTTTTTTTTGACCTAAGATATTTTGTAATTACTTAGCCTAGATTTTCAGATCTGCCAACCCATTGATGCTACGGTTAAAATAACAATGAAAAGAAAAGGCTGTTTTGTCTCCAGTGGATCCTACGGTATCACAAAAATCAATGCAAAATCAGGTTGCCGTTTTGCTTCAGCATTTTGGTGAAGATATCCCTTTACATTTTAATTGTTAACCTGGAGATATATCCGGAAGTAAGAAAGATATATAAACCAGCATGCACTAGGCTGTTCTTGGCATGAAGTTGGTCTAGTTAGCCTGATATTGGGAAATGGATACATTGTTGGGAAACTGCAAATAATTGACATAGAGCAGAGTTAAGGATGACCTAAAGCACAAAAGGGCCGTGCCTGGTTCCAAAAATCTGTCAAACAAAACTGCATGGACAATGTAGAGGTTTTGTCTGTCCCTTTTAAATTTCAGGCACTGCATGACACCAAGAATGGCTAATTAGCACTCTTTATAAAGAAATAGGCTCCTCTCAGATACATGGGTGTTCAGAATAGAAATTGTAGAAATTTAGGTTCAGGTAAGTGAAGTCAGACCCTCCAGCACTCACGCCTCACATCCCCACCAGCCCCCGCCCACCCATCCCCCATGACCCCTTATACCCGTATGCTTCCTCAATATCAACTCATGACCAGTCACTCATTTCCCATGCCCCCTCAATGCCAACTCCTGCCCTTACCCACCCCCAATCCTCCCATACACTCCATGCTAATTCAATGATGACTCATCCGCTGCCTACATTTCCATCATAGCCCCCATGCCAACTCAATGCCAAGTCATGTCCTGCATCCATCTCCAAGCCCCTCATACTAACTCAATACCAACCCATGCTCCTCACCCAACCCTCAAGCCCTCTCATAGCCCCAATGTCAACTCAATGCCAACTCATACTCCCTCACCCATTCCCCACCCCCTCATAGCTCCAATGCCAATTGATGCCACCCACACCCTATGCCCCCTCATAGCCTTATGCCAATTCAACACCAACTCATTACCCCATCCACACATCCCCAATATCCCCTTATACTTTACATGCCAACTCAAGGCAACTCATGCCCCCAACACCTACATATACCCACAAAGCCCCCATGTCAACTTAATGCCAGCTCATGTTCCCCATGGCCCCCTCATACCCACATGCCACCTCCATAGCCACTCACCCAGTATCCATCATGGGCAGACCTCAGGAGCCATGTGCAGATGAAAAAATAAACTTTTAACAATTTAATACAGCTCTCACTTATATACACTTGATGGTGAAGAAAATTACAAGAATGAAATCCATTCAAAGCTTCTAAATCTCAAGTGGTTAATCTCTCCCGAAAACAAATAAACTTCTATTTAGGCCCCACATTATAGACAGCTAATCCTTTAAAAGCCTCTTTAAACTGTCAGTCAAACTGTGAACACAGAAGCCTCTGCTGAGATAAATGTAGCTTTAGAAACTCAGCCAAGGATTCATAATAACATAATAATAGCACTCGGGCAAATGTCAACAAAGAGTTCCATTGAAGCCGAATGAACAGATGCTAATGTTTATTTCTAATCTATACCAGATGGCCTATCAATCAATGCAGTCCAGCAGAGGGTTTCTTTTAATTCTGCCAGCTGCAGCCTATTTTTCCCCAATTTTAAAGCGCATGGAATTTAAAAAACTTCAGATCATTATACATAATTAGACCATATCCACCCTTCAAGCGTGTTTATGTCTACTCCATCAATTAGTGATTCTTACACTGCGGGTTCAGGCCAGCCAAAATGAGGTCAGGTTGAACTCAGCATTAAGTTCAAATGGCCCTGCTGAGTATGGGTTTCCCTCCTGTGTGATTCACAGCCTACCGCCTTCCCCGTGCCAGCAACAATTGGATATGTCACAATGGGAGTGGAACTTCTGCATCCGGGTCCAAGATTTCTTTACGCTTTCCTCATGCTGTATCTCCACAGCTATTATTGGTTTTTCTTTGCATACTTTCCAACGATCAAATGTTTTTTTCCTGATGGTTCATATTTCTGACTAGACAGCCAGAGAATCAAGCTTACACCATCCAACATATCACTTGCAAACAGGGGATATTCCATTGCCAGGGAATTAGATAGACTCTGGGCTACAAAACAATTGGAAGGAACCATGATTCTAATATAGATACCACAATAAAATCAAGAGACATGGCGCACATATAAGAAATCTAAAAACCCTTTAAAAGCGCTACTTCCTTCTTCTATAAAGCTACTTAGGGAATTGTCACAAAGCATTAGTGAGCTGTAACAAAATGGCCTTTGTAGGACTGAAACAAACAAATGGTTCCTCTGCATGTTCCTGGCACCTTGCTTTTGTTGAAGAAGAAACATGTTTTGTTTTTATTTTCATTTAAATGATAGATTTATCCAAAACCACAAAATTCAATTTGGAACAAAATTTGGATTTTCTGATGAACAAACCATAGCCCAAAAGGGGTTTATTTTGGATTTGGAATCAGTGTTCAACTCATACAACATTCAAAAATAAAAGTCCATGACAGTATCTAGACTACTTCAGGACAAATATAATTTCTCACCACTTGGTGCTTGATCCGATAAAACTGGCAGAGGCAGATTTGTTGAAATTACTTTCACAGATCCTTGATAATGCACAGCATTCTTTTACTGACATTAAAATAATTCCTTCCCCTGAAGCTCTGCAGGTGATTTATCAATATACATTAACTCCTAGCATCAGCAGTGACAATCAAACATAATGTTCCCGCTCTCTCCAAATATCACCATTTCAGTGGTTCCTTAGTGAACAGCAGGATTGACTTCTTACAGACCCTGCTGTTCTGTAATTTTAGAGAAAAGCAATATTGAAGTTTTCAACTGCTATTCCATATCAATAAATCCTTTTCCCTTCCTATCTCAACCAGCTCCTGTAATTTAGATAATAAATATTTTAATACAATATTGTAGTCTGACTGGGACAGTCATTCAGATCATTATTTTTCTATTTAGCACCCAACCGAGTGGAAATTTGACTGAGTCCCATTCAAGCTTTTAGGAAGGACGAGGAGAAAACAGGGGCCTCTCTATGTATCGCTAAGCGACCCTTCTATTGGTTTAACTAAGTATGAATGGTGGAATTAAACATTTGTGGTCTTTATGGAACTGTTCGCCATTAGTTCTCCAATGGACATATCTGATTCTTTGTGAACAAGTGGAGAGGAATCTAAACTCTCTCAGTCTAATGAGGAGAAAGGGGTCATATCATTTCATGGGAATTTACAGCTGGGCCTGTGTCTATGTTATCTCATGATCTTGGATTTAATTGGATAATACTATCTCCTTCACCCCCACCCACTGAACCGCTTAAAGAGTCAGCCATGCAACTTCCATTCAGCTCTGGTTTATTTTCAGTTTGTCAATACTTACTTATTTTCACTATTAATCAATGGTCTTTGTTTTTCAAATTGGGTGCTGCCATTGTGATTATTCTGTATTAAAACCAGATTCTAATCTCAGTTTGGCTCAGTATGTAGTGTAGTATGTAACCTTTGAGTTAACAGTTTGTGGATTCAAGCCCTACTCCCGAACTTGAGCACATAAACCAGGCTGACACTTCAGTGTAGTACTACACTTTGAGATGAGATGTTAAAGCAAGACCATACCTGCCTATTTTGATGATTCAGGTGTTTGTTAATGATCGCACAGCACTATGTGAAGAAGAGTAGCTTGTTTTCCCAATCTCCTAGACTGTACCTCAAAATGATGTATTGCGTGTGAAGTGCTTTGGCTGTCTCTGAGATGATATGCTACATCAATACACGTTTTTTTTTGTGTACTGAATTTGTAATATTTTGACATGACTAACATTATTTTCATCTCAATGGATAGAATCTATTCGATGGTTTCAAACATACAGAAAATGTTTGTCAGAACAGTTCATTCATAAAATAACACAGCTTCACAAACTCAGCATGGTGAAACATTTTAATGATTTAACTGATAAATCTTATATTCGGAATATATTTGCACAAGAATAAAGTAACACAACATTTCTAAGATTATAAACTTTTGTTTTTTTTTTAACAGTATTGTACAAATTTATACAAAATTTCTTTCAGGCTTGTCAAGTTCCACAAAACGTTCAGAAAGCACAAGAAAAAGGGAGAGGGCCTCGGCCTGCAGAGAGCAGTGAGAACCTTCTGCAAAAACACACATTGAACCATCTGCGACCATAAATAAAACAATCCATTAAAGCAGGATCTGGACACTCTGTACTATGGTCAACAACAGCACAATTCCCTTCATTCAAATTGTAAAACAGCTTTGCAACTTGCAACCCAGTAAGGCTACAGGGCTAGATGATTTTGAAAAAAAAAAGCTATATAAACCTCATACAACACACACAAACGGCAGCAATGCTCTTCACCAATTTATCTACCAGTTTAAGCTTTAAAAAAATTAGCATCAAATGATACATGTAACAGGGACTTTGAAACGTTGCAGCTCAATTATAACTAAAGCTGCTTCATTGAAAATATATTAAAATCAATCTGTCCACTAACTAACAAGGTTGTGGATGCAACAATTCTGTTATTTCTTCCCCCCAAATAGTCTTAAATCATGACTTTTGAATAAATAATCAGTAAAATGATCACTGTTGATTTATTTTCCTATTCACAGTTCCATCTTTGTAGCCTTAATAAAATGTGCGCTTTATTTTTTTTAGGCTTTATGGGATATTAGTTCATTCAGTGTTCATTGTGTGATTAGGAAGTACAAACAAACAGGATGTCTATTCAGGTTCTACTTGCCAAATCAGTTAAATTCAAATCCCTAGAATTCATGCTGTAGCAGAGTGCTCAGCTCAGGCATTGCCCGGACTGCGCAATATAGTTCTGGTTGACAAGGTGCATGGGGCTCATCCAGTCCCTTGAGGTAATGCAGACTTTGCCAACCAGGTTGATTCCCAATTCTAAAGGCTAAGAAGAATAACTGCTCAAACTTATATTTTTCAGCTTTGAACAAAGAAAACACAGGAGAACTTTATGGTACTTAATGTACTTATCAGGGCAGATATAAATCTTTTACAATACTTTATGATGTGCTAAATGTGCCTTTTGCTTATGTATTTTTACAACACAAGAGTTAGGAATTCTTCCCATCCATTGGAGGGAGGCTCATGTTGAGGCCAATATTCAAAAAGGGCAACAATTCATACTGAAAAGTCATTGGCCAATTTCCTTGACTTTAGTTACAGGCAAATTTCTAGAAGGGAATATTAGAGATACGCTGCATGACCAGCTGAACAATGAAGTTGTTGTTAGATACTGTCAACATCCCAACTCACTAACCTGGTTGAATTTTCTGAGCAAGACACTTGGTTGGTGGATGTTGACATTTTATATTTGGCTTTCAAAAAGCTTGACAAGGTGCCACACAACAGATTGCCCTGTAAGATAGAGTTTTGTGGGATTGGAGGCAAGGTATTGGGTTAGATAGGGAAATGGTTGCTATTTCATGGGCAGAGGGCTACTACTAATTATAGTGCTTCAGTAAGGAAACCAATTACTATTGGAGTCCCACAGGATCTGCTAGGACTGCTGTTTTTCATAACCTATATTTAACTTTTGCCTGAAGGTTAGTGGGAGAACTGTTCACGTGTTCATTATTGGCAAAAAGATTTGTGCGACTGTTAGAACCTTGGCTAAAAAAGAAATGCCTACAATCAGACCTGGACATGAAGAGATGGGCACACATCTGGAAGATGACACCAATGGGTAGTGCTACGTAATGTATGTGTATGCCATGCAGGGTCCTGAACTAAAGTCTGTTGAACAGGTAAGAGACATGGGTGTCATAGTACAAGTCTCTAAAAAGTTCTCGACTGATGCTGAGATTGCAATTAAAGGAAAAATGCAATTTTCAAACATGTCATTAGGATAATCCAGTATAAAACAAACACATTATAGTGTCATTACACAAAATCTTGATTTGACCTCATCCAGAATACTGTGTCCAGTTTCAGACACTTCATTTAGTGGATGATATGACATTGCTGGTAAAATTTCAAAGAGCTACTAGCTTGATACCTCGCTTCTAAATCCTTACGTAGCATGATCGGGTTTAGAGAGCTAGCATTTCTTACAAAAGAAAAGCATAGGACTTCGTGAAGATTTAATTGAGATATTTAAAATGATGAAGGAGTTGGCTGTGTCCACATGGATAGACTATATGCATTCGATAGTTAGGGAGAACCCAGAGACGTGCATAAGTTACACAAGCACAGGGCTAGATTGGATGTTAGAAGGTTCTTCATCAACAGAGGTCATCAACCTTTGAAACAGATTGCTGACTCATGCATTGACTGAATTTACTGCACGTGTTCAAAATTGACCTGGATGCATTCTGACTGTAGCTGATATCGCTACATAAAAAGGCTAAGTAGGATGTTGACAATTTTCCTCATGAACACTGTGGTCTCTTGCAGCTCAGTTACCTATCTTTTTTCCCCCCTTAAATTGGTCTAGCTTTTTTTAAAAAACCTGTTGTCTTTCCCAGGTGAACACTTGGCTTTAGGGTGGGTCGGAGCTTTGAGGATCGTGATGCTCAGCTGCAATGTGACAGTATCGGACAGCCTCAATATACTAGCTGGTATTTCCTGTTAGTTTTTCTGTAAGTTCATAGATATGCTAGGGCAGCAGGTCAAGGTTCAGGGTTCTGAAATTTAGGAGATGACAGGAAATATTTCTTTACCAAGATGGCAATCAGCAGTTAAAACAGGTCAACCTGAAAGGCCACTTCATATTTGAGGGGGTCAAATTAAAAGTTTAAGGAGATACTTAGCTGCCTTGATTAAAGCAAACGTGAAAAATGAATTGGCAATCTGAGGAAGAAACATTTTATCTCAAAGGATTACTGTTAAACATTGCACATCATACTAGAAAAACTGAAGGAGCATTGATCCTTTAATCAGTTTTTAACAGAATGAGGGGACTACCTAAAAATTGTTAACTTATTGCACTTTGGACATCGCCCTAGGACAGATTTGTTTGCAGTTGCAATTAAAATCAATTCTGAAAATAAACTTTCAGAGAAAGCTAATTTAAAAGTCAAAAAGCACTTGATTTTGCCTGAAGTGTGGAGAGAGTATAAACAGACAAGGAAGTTCTGACAACAGGTTGCAGTAAATATGAGGAACATGGCACCTTGAAGGGTTTCCATTGCGGGAAGATCAATCATAATATTAATTCTTGTTGTTTCCAGTGCAATCTACGCAATGAAATTTGACATATAAGCGGAAAACGTTCCAGTATAACTGAAAGTGTTAAAATTTACATGGCACTCTGTGAGAAATGTGGATTCAAATGGAAAGACAAAAGAAAAATATTAGAAGCTAAATAGAAAATCAGTAAGAGCAAAACCAAACATTCTCACTATTAGCAGAGAGGAAGGGACAGAACCCCTACAGCATCTAAAACATTAGTAACCAATTTGCGCTTTCCAACGAGGGCAAACAGAATCAAACTCTGAAATTCTTAATCCAGTACAAATATGAGAATAAAATCTTAGCACTGGAGTTATACATTGGTGCTTCAATTATCCAATCCACAGAAGGAAGTTTTTGTGAAAAAATGCAATGCTCCAAATTATTATAGATACATTAAAGTCAAATATGAGATACATAAACCTGATTTGGTAAGATTGGTTAATCAATCTGGTTGACCAACCTGGTTGGTGGTGAAGGCAGAAATCCTCAACTCATTTAAAAGGCACCTGGATTTGCACCTGAAGTGCTGTAACCTGCAAGGCTACAAACCAGGTGCTGGAAGGTGGGATTAGAATGGGTGGCTAGTTTTTTATTTTTTATTTTTCAGCTGGCGCAGCCACAATGGGCTCTTTCTGTGCTGTAACTTATCTATGGTTCCATCTGAAGACTAATTGGCAGTCTTAACTGTTTCCTGGTCAAGAGTCCGACTTAACTTGGAAGAAACAGTCATCACCCATACAGCTAAATTGGCAGATCTTAAAGAGGCACAGAGGCAAACAATTACTGCAGAAGAGTGCAGTGTTCAGATGAAAGGCTGAGATTTGTATGTCGCACTCAGAACTGGAGTTAAAAAAAATCCCATGCCAAAATTCATCAGATCAAGTTATCTACCATAAGTAAGCTTTAAAAGGAAAACTTTATGATGAGCTGAATGGATTAAAAGGACAAGAGTAAGCATAAAGATGCAGTACTCAAAATAATCAAGACTCGATGATAAACAGCTTGACCATGTTTATTCTCATCAGAGACATGACTGGGTTCAAACCACCTTGGTTCATTTTCATATTAAACTGTACATTACCTGAGGAGCAACAGGATTTAAAAAAATATATGTTTGCCATTGGCAGCGGGGTTGCCTCAAGGAGGTTGTCTCACATTATCTTAGCTTTGCACCAGTTGTAACTTAATCGAAGTTTAAACTCTGTGTAGTTAGCCTAATAGCCTGCCTTTAAGCTTCCAAAGTTTGAAAAGAATCGACTGTCCCGCAAGCTGTTTACTAACATTGGAATTGTCACTGGTACTCTGAGGCCAACAGAAAATGTAGCATATATTGTTTAATTATGTACTGCGTTTTGTTTTGCCTTGATGAGAGAGAGGTATGTGAAGACAGTGGGCTGAATCTGATCAGCCACATAGAGGCAGCTTTGAAGGCATGAGGGCAAGGAATTTTTGAAAGCTCCATCTCTGAGTAATCTTACTGGAGGTGGGGTCAGACTGGCAATGGGTGGTAACAAATTAACGGCAATTAAATGCCCACTTTGGGGACGATTGGTGACACCAACAGGATCTTTCGGACAGCACACAGACCCCCTCCCCCACTGAAGTCGAAGCCCAGCAGATGGCTGGAGGTAGACACCTGGCAGCAGGCAGAGGGCCAGTCAGGCCTCCTTTAACTACCCAATTCCCACTCCTGAGCCAGGTGTGCCAGACAGCCACAGCTGCTGCTGCAGGTCAATATGTGGAGGGGGTTCCCCTCCCGAATGGTGGTCTGTGAATGGTGGTCAAACTTATTTTAATTATTGTCTGAGGGCATCTCCACCTTGATGTGCTTTCCTGATTTATTCTTAATTCATTCATAGGATGTGGGCATCTCTGACTAGGCTGCGTACATTCAGTGCCCACCTCTCATGGTGGGGCTGACAACTGTCCACAACTTCAGGCACTCCAGTTGGCCTTCCCGCCTGTGGAAACCACCCATCATTCCTGATTGGGCAGGACTCCTGGAGGCACCATGTTAATTGGCCGCCTCCAGGAAGATCACAAATGGATGCCCTCTGGGTTGGGATCTGCATATCGTCCTAACACCACAGAATCTTTTATGTTGGTAAGATTTTTCAGCCAGAGGGTGATGGGAGTCTGGAACTCATTGCCTGAAAGGGGTTGAGTCAGAAACTCTTGTAACATTTAAGAAGTATTTAGATGTTCACTTGCATTGCCATAGCCTCCAGGCCAAGCACTGGAAAATGGGATTAGTGTAGTCAGATCTTCATTGACCGGCGTGGACACGATGGGTCAATTGGCCTCCTTCTGTCCTATAAATGTCTATGAATCTATACTACTCAGTGAAATTCAAAGCTGTTCCTAATCACTGTGCTAAAAATTCTACAGGGGTTGATATGGTTCCTCCAACAGGACAGCAGATTAAGGCATTATGAAATAGGTCTACAACTTTGATGACTAATGGGAAAATGGAGACTTTCAAAATGAAAAATGTATATTCTCAGTACTATTCTGTGAATAAGAAAATAACTATTTCACTGAATTTGAACCATTTACAACCAATAAGAATCATTGCATCCAACTCATTTAAGTACTTCACATCTGTATTGAGTGACCCTTTTGTCTTCACAGATTGACTATCCAATATCTGAATTGATCTGTACATTCATTCTGGTTGGAGTTCAGACGATTACATGAATCATGATAGCCATTACAATGTCTCTGAAGCAGCATCTTTAGCACATATTGATTCAGATTCTTAACATCAGGCTCTTGGCTGGATTCAATTACTTTTGCAGAATCACAGCTATCTAAAAAAAAAGACTTGTAGACCATGTATCTATGAACCCATTGTTTCAAACGCATTTCAAACAAGTAATATGACAAAAGCAAAAAATCAAACTCCTTATATCTTTCTGCAAATATATCTAAATACAATCTAATATTTCCTTATAATAAATCAGGCCAACATCAGCCAACAAGCGATAGGATTCCACCCAATTGACAAATTGTGTGTGACGTGGGGAAAGAAGCAGCCTGGATTTATAATTTCTACTCCTTTTTAAAACTTAGCAGAATGTACCAATTAGATTTCCTATAAGAGATGAGTAAAACCTAACTCTAAAGTAGATCAATTCCTTTAGAAAATCCATGCTTCTTTAGGTTGGCAATGAACAATATTAATTGTTTACTTTATCTTTTGTTAATTTCCATTTGGCAATAAACATGTGCATACGGATTAATGAGCTGAGGCTGTCCATACTGGATGGCGGTAAAATACTTCCTGCAAAAACGTACTCAGGTCAATCCTTCAACCTTATGAACATAGGTCTCCCAGAACCTTAAAACCAAATTGGCTCAGTGTTCAGGACAATATATTTACAGTAACACAATGCAAGTTATTGAATGGAAAAAGCACAGAAATCTGAATTTTTCTCCACAGGTTTTAACATTTTGGGTGAAGTTTCCTCATATTTACATACAAACCAACCTTAAAATGATATGGTAATGTGGAAAAATTCCAAAATAACAAGATAAATCTTCATTATTTTTGAATTCTTGAAATATTCATGACATCATCACAGAAGTGTGACACCACTATTAACAAACAGGATGAAAGTTAATTAATGAACACTATTTTCTATACAAAATGATTACTCTTGAAGGTCATAGATAGATGCTGTGAGGTTAATGCTACAACATAGCTTCTCCTATGTGCTCTCTGCTTATAGCTCATCCCCAAACCCTATTGATAGCAAGTTGGCTGGAATACATAGGCAGTTAACCATGCTATGACAGCATTTAACTCAGAATATGCTAACCATGATCTTACATTAGTATCAATCATTTCAGCAGGGTGTACTTGCATCAAACATTTATAAAAAGAGTACACACTGAGGGAGAGCAAGTGGAGTCAAGGCATAACTCTACTGGGGCAGAAGAAAATGGGGGGTGAGTTAACCCGTGTATTCCTGCTCGTGTATTCCTGCTAATGGCGGTTACAAAGTGGTATCACCAGGGCAAAGGGGCTATCTGCAGTATCTGTCAGGGAATGATAAATGTTACAAGGAGGCTAAAAAGAGGAGAAACAAAGAATAAAGTGAGGATCATTTTTAATATTTGTACTTGCAGTTCCTGATATACTGGTAGCTTGCTGGTGAATTCTGCATCTGTCAGTGAAAGCATCAACTAGATATGTGAACTGAGGATAATACTGCCTGGACAGACATGAGCTATGCTTGCTAATCTACAAGTGGTCTGGCCTTTGGGATGCCTAGGTCAGGTTACAAGTAGAATAGTATCTGCAGTCCATTGGTAAATCTGCAGTGTTTTATTTACTGTCAAACACCGGTAGCGTCTTCTCCATTTGTTTCAACTTATGATAAGTTCTTGAATGTGGACTCATTCTCAAAAAGGATAGAGGGATTCTGAGACAATGCATTGATCACATGCCATTGTATTACTTTGGCAAACCCCAAATCATGTGTGTAATTTTGCATGGCATATCTCTAGGTCACAAGCACTGGGCACTGCATATTTAATAGTGCAATGGACAATTTTCCTGACCCTGGCCCATTTCTAAAAAAAAATTAAGATGAATGAAATTGCCTGCTAATCTGACACTGCATCAATGAAAGCTAACAATTGAAATCCTGCTGACAAAAAGGTCACTGATACAAAAGCTGCAAAATCCACTGAATTTGGTACCATGACTGACGGACTTTCAATTGAAACTCTTACCCAAAAAGGTATCAGTCAACCTTACAACAAAACTATCTTCATCTTAACCAAAACATTTTAAATACTGTTTCCACATACATTAACATCTGATTACTTATATATTTTGAAATACTGAACTGATCATGCAAACTCATTGTGGTGTACTCCATTTTTGAATGAAAATAGGTGGCTGAGGCAACCAAAATGCTGCAATGATCTGCTGCCATCTTGATTTTTTTTTTCACTGTTGCAATTTAAATTCTTTAGTCATTTTAATTTTTTTTCTGGAAAATTTCCCCTCTCTTTAGCCCCAGGTGGCTGATATTGACAGAGCATGGATTCTAATTTAGTTTAAATACTTTGGAATTACATCCAGTTATGACCAAGACCAGAGGATGATTCTCTTAAAAATGAAACAAAAGACTTATGCACGATCAATAAATGTTGTGCACTAAGGCAGGCTGAAACGTACATATAAAGTGAACATTGTTGCGTATTACCTCAAAGTACTATTCAACTTAAATGCACCCTTTTTTTGTTCTGTTGACATATAATGCCTTAAGTTGCCTAGGATCACATCACATTTTTAGTAAATAAAATTCTTACTTAGCTGTGATATGAAATCTCAAATTGCATGCCTTTAATCAATTATTACGCTCATATTATATAATTTTTCCTATAGAATCAATTGCCTACCAAACATTAGCTTTTCTGTTTGGCATTGAATTCAAATTTACTTCGCTGCATTTCAAATACTTTGGGAATTTTTCTGTAATTCAATTAAATGACTGGTGCAGGTCCTATTTCTCATATATTACAGAAATTGCACAGCAGTGGATTGTGCTATGGTAGTGACGGAAGCTCTTGGCTCAATCCCATCCGCTTAAAATATAAAATCTAAATCTTGAAATGCTATTTGAGTAAAATTCCCGTCCTTTCAGCCTGCTCACTGCATTTTGAGAGAGGTATGTTTGACAATATTTAGCTGTTATAAGTGAAACAGTTATATTACATCATATTATCTAAACTTCACATCAACAACATTTGGCTCACTCAGTCGCTCTTGCACATCAACTATACTCCTACAGTAAAACTAAAAGAGAAAATAGTAGCAGCATCTTCATGCAAAAAAAGCATCAGTGTCCAAAACTCAATCGCCACAATGACAGCTTTTGTCATTCACAAGCCTTAGCACTATTTCTTGTGTGGGATACAACAATCATTATGCATTTGCTTCAGCAAACATGAAGGGCATCAGGCATAGAGTTATGGCTTAATGAGGGGGAAGGAGAGGGGAACAGGCATCCTTTGGTAACAGAATAGCTAATAATAATATAATAGCATAAGCCACAGAAAAATCAGTGGACTTTGGTGTATCAAAACCTTAAAAAGGTTGCAATTACTGGTTGGTATCCAACATGGTAATGTTTAAGCTTTCTGGTCTTACACCAATAGGACAGCTGGTTGTGCCTGTATGATACTAGCCCATACGAGTAGTGTTAAAATTAGCTACAGTCAGCCAATGTAAGCCATGAACAAAGAATACCCTTTATCTTGATTCAAGTAAGCTAAACAAAATATGAACCTGATGATAAGCAAATCTAGGACTTTTTTTTATGAATTGTTCCTTTGTATAAATGCATTAGCGTTTCCATAGGTTGCCTGGCAGGTTTCAGTACTGACAATCCAATTTGCTACCATTGTATGACTTAATTTTTTCTTAAACCTTGTCAATGGAGCACCTTGACCATTCTTCATTTGGAGAGTCAACAATGAATCTTTCACACAGTGATACACCAGGATATGGACATGGTCAGTCTTCTACTGCCTGGGGACAAAAGTTTCCCTAGTTTAATCCAGGGCTACAGTGTGGTGAGTCCAGAAAGCGGAGATGGATGTCCGTTCTCTGCAGTCATGATGGATAAGGTCTGGCACTACTTAGCAGCCAGAGCAGAACAAGCTGAATCCCTATCATTGACCATAAAGATGGACTCAGACGAGAGCCACTGCCACACTCAGAATCATCCTCCTGTTGTCAAGGGAGAAAAAAACAAAGTTAGTCACCATGTTGCATTCTGTAAAAGGAATGCCAGTGACCTCTTAAGCTCAGGCAGCATTTAACCACATTTCTTGGACATTGACTCTGCATGTGCAGGTTTTTATCAGTACGTGATTTTAGAACACTTGAGAGTCCCATTCTGGAATTAGTGATATCCGACATTTCTGTGAATCATTGCCAATATTATGCACTTTGGAATTTTCCATTGCTTGAATATATTACACTTTCCCTCCACCCCTGAATTTCTCTTCAAACTTCTTGGAATCATAGTTCCAAATTTGAACAAATAAGTTCAAATCCTAGATCCCTAATAGCTTTATCGGATTTGATCCAAACGTCAAGGATCAGCCAACTCACGGTGCCAGAAATGAAAGAAGTGTTTGAATATACTGGTTGCCAAGATTGCTTACAGGATCCATTTCAAAATCCATTCATTGCTTGTTAGGTGTTTTGTAACATCCCAAGAAGTTAAAGGTCCAGAATAAAAGCAAGTTTTTTGTCACTATATTTTATGTATTTTGCAAAGGCTGTGAAAAGAACGGCTAGTTTTGTTTAATCCAAGAAGTATATAGCTTAAACTTGAGAAGACAGAAATTCCATTAACATACAACATTAAAGTCTAATTTTCTTTGAACTTTTTCCCTTTCAACCATGTACCAAGAAATTCAAAATCTGTCCTCTCTACAGGGCAGCTCACCACCACCACAAGGCAAGTCTGCTTCATTACTACAGATTTTTTGGGAATGCAACATCTGGAACTTCCCGCCTCTGTGACATGGAGCCAACCGGTTGAAGCATACAAAATAAGGAAGACCAGTTTGCTCAAGGTCTTCGTGCTAGAAGAAGCTCATCATGTTGCCAATGTTCAATATTGAGACAGCCCTTCAAAGCCAAATCCACCTCTTTCCCACAGTGGGAAAAGTACATATTGTGTCTGAGAAATTACTCAAACTATTTTGCCTTGCAAGTAATAATATAAACAGAGGTGAGCCACTCCCTATAAAACTCATTGCCGTGCTCCTGAAATTCTCAGTGTATTTGCTACATTTATAGACACTGAAACCAAAAAAGATATAGAAGACTTAAAAACAGCAGTCTTGGTTCCCATTTTAACAATATTAAAGATATTCTGAAAGAGAGCAAATTATTATTTTGAGTGATACACAGAATTGGACAAATTCCCATTTCTGAACATTTTTCTGCTTACCTTTCTACCTCTCAACAGCAATAGTACCTTCCTTTGAATTAATGTTCAGAATTACACACATTACTCCAGATGGGGTTTGACCCATGCATTAAATCACAATCTTATATACCTTCTAACCTTGATGACATCCTGCAAACTAGCCCTTGGCCCTGATTTCATAATACAGATGAGATGAAGAACTATGAATGTTGGAAATCTGAAATCTAAAAGAAAAGGAAACGCTTGGAATACACAGAAGGGTGTCATGTCAGAAAAAAAAACGCTTCTTTTGATTTCTTCTCCTCTTCCAAAGCAACTCAGTAACTGGGACCTATGTGCAGATGCCACCTTAAAATGATATTGGTATGCTGGCAGCCCTTTTGGTACAGGCAATGCTGGATGCGTAATTGTGGATAAGATTCTGATCAGGGTGGTCGTCTGGAGGAAATCTCAAGAGGAACTCACCTGAAACTTGTTGGATCAGTGAGTCTAATTGGAAAGAAGCCTAGTTTGTTACAGAGTGTTGGTTTGGGGCAGGCACAGAGCGATTTTTCCCAAATCTGATGACTCTAGAGGCTCGTGCAGTCTATGAATACTCTGGCAAAACTCATAAGGTTGTAGGGGAGGAGAAGAGCAAAAGCAGCTGCAGGGATCAGTGCAGCCAGTATAGGGACAAAACTACACACAAAGAGCACAGTACAAAATTCAGTGACCAAGCAATGTCTGAAGAGACTCTGTTTCAGCTGCGGGGCTGTAACTCCCTGAGCCACTTGCTGTACCAAGATAGCGAGCCAACAACTAGAGGTGGACATGCCTTGCATGCACATGAAGAGAACTATGAGGCCACATTTTTTTATCTCAGCATCCTTCCAGGTTGCACCAGGTGACATGGTGTACAACCTGCCTGCCATGCCCTAAAACAGGTCACCACGCCCAGTTTTGCAGGGCCAACACATTCAAACAGACAAACAGGGTCCAGCAGGAATGGGTGGATGGTTTTGCAACCACAGCAAACTTTCCAAAGCTTAGGCAGTAACAGACTGCTTTGTGTCCATTAGGTAACCATGAGTTGACAGCACACCTCATCTGAAAAATATTTTTTTCCCCAATGTGCAGCTAGTAAATAACCATGTCAGGTGCACAATGCATAAGTCTTGGTTGGTTTCCTAGAAACTGCCCTGATGTTTCCATATTATGGTTGTTGATTCTGCAAGGTTCCATCAGTGGTATCCAACACGTGGGTTGCTGTTGGGGCATTTAGGATACCCTCTTGCCAGCTGGCTGATGACATGCTCATTTGTTCATTGAAGTAGGATATAAGCAGACTGTTCATGGTACAAGTGCTATCACAGAGCAGACTAGTCGGGATTGTGAAAAAAAAAACATTTCAGATAGCTGGACAGGTCTAGGGGATCCCTCTGTTACAGCTCATGTTGGCGGCATGCTGCATTCCGAATACCTTAGCCTTGCAGCGAACTTGAATGTGAGAACTTGAGATTGAAGAGCAAGAAGGCTTGTCAAACAGGAGCTTAATGATGAAGGCAAACTAGCAGAACAACGTCAAAAGCTGTTTGTGTCCAACTCATCACACCAATGCTTCACAAGCATCCCCCTCTCCAACTCCACATTAACAGTCCTGCCAAGCATCAGGATTAGACCTGCAGTTCTTCCAATTTGCAAAATTCCCTAACCAGAGAACAATTAAATGCTGACTGATCTCAGGCTCTGTTCACTTAATAATTAGACTTTGTGGTTTTAAATTTTAAACAAAGGATAGTGGATATAATTCTCACCAAATTCTCACCAAACTACACACAAGGTGCACAGTACAATATTCAGCCTGGCAGGAAATGGATGGCATCAGACTGACAATGTGATTTACACTCCCATCTGATTTTACTGTCCATGGAAGCTTATCTGGGAAGCTGATGATATGTTGTTTTATAAAGGACAGGAGTGTTCTGCATTGTGTATTACTCTGTTGGCAATGAGACCCTTCAAGACCACAACGTTTAATTAATAAGTAAACGGAGTCTTAGATCAATCAGAATTGAATGTTTGGTCATGGAACTTGGCAAATTGGAATGTGCAATTCAGTGAGGGGCTTTAGGTTACCCTTATTCGGCCACAGTATGACAATTGATCTAGGGCTGGATGTGACAATTGATCTAGGGCTGGATGTGAAAAGGCACAGACTTCAGAAATGACCCTCAGACTCAAAGCTATGCATGTCGAAACAATACAGAGCAGCAGGTCAATAAAGAGAACAGATGGTTGAGCTACATAGCCAAAAACAGTAGAATACAAGTCATAGGAAATTATGATCAAACTGCGTAGTGCATTGGTTAGGCCATTATATGAATACTACATTCAGCTCTTGCTGCATGAAACAAGGGTGACATTCAAGTAAAAGGTAAATTTAGAACTGATATCAGGAAGGTCTTCACTCAAGGAAAGTAGGGAAGTCTTCCTACAGAATCAGAATCACAGAATCACACAGTACAGAAGAGGCTCTTTGGCCCATCGAGTCTGTACCAAAACGTGAGAAACACCTGACCTACCTACCTAATCCCATTTACCAACACTTGGCCCATAGCCTTGAATGTTATGACATGCCAAGTGCTCATCCAGGTACTTTTTAAAGGATGTGAGGCAACCCGCCTCCACCACCCTCCCAGGCAGTGCATTCCAGACCATCACCAACCTCCGGGTAAAAAAGTTTTTCCTCACATCCCCACTAAACCTCCTGCCCCTCACCTTGAACTTATGCCCCCTTGTGACTGACCCTTCAACTAAGGGGAACAGCTGCTCCCTATCCACCTTGTCCATGCCCCTCATAACCTTGTACACCTCGATCAGGTCACCCCTAAGTCTTCTCTGCTCCAACGAAAACAACCCAAGTCTATCCAACCGCTCTTCATAACTTAAATGTTTCATCCCAGGCAACATCCTGGTGAATCTCCTCTGCACCCCCTCCAGTGCAATCACATCTTTCCTATAATGTGGCGACCAGAACTGCACACAGTACTCCAGCTGTGGCCTCACCAAGGTTCTATACAACTCCAACATGACCTCCCTACTTTTGTAATCTATGCCTCCATTGATAAAGGCAAGTATCCCATATGCCTTTTTTACCACCCCACTGACATGCCCCTCCGCCTTCAGAGATCTATGGACACACACGCCAAGGTCCCTTTGTTCCTCAGAACTTCCTAGTGCCATGCCGTTCATTGAATACTTCCTTGTCAACTGTACAGGGAACTAGTGAGACCATAACTGGGGTACTGTGCATGGTTTTGGTTTTGTTACTTAAGGAGGGATTCACTTGCATTGGAAGCAATTCAGAGAAGGTGCACTAGACTAATTCCTGGGATGAAGGGATTATTTTATGAGGAAAGATTGAGCAGGTTGGGCTTATACTCATTAGCATTTAGAAGAATGACAGGTGATCTTATTGAAGCATACGAGATCCTGAGGGGGCTTGACAGGGTAGATGCTGAGAGGATGTTTTCTCTCGTGAGGGAATCTAGAACTAGGGTTTAAAAATATGGGGTCCCCTTTTAAGACTCAGGTGAAGAGGAAGTTATTCTCGCAGAGGGTTGGTCTTTCTTGGAATTCTCTTTCCCAGAGAGCATTGAAGGCAGGGTCATTGAATAGATTCAAGACTGAGTCAGACAGAGTTTTGATCTACAAGGGAGTCAGTGTTTTTGGGGGGTTGTGGGGGGTGGGTGCAGGCAGGAAAGTGGAGTTCAGGCCACAATCAAATCAGCCATGATCTTATCGAATGGTGGAGCAAACCTGAAGGGCCAAATGGTCTACTCCTGCTCCTGTTACTTATGATCTTATAAAGAATGATTCACAGTTGAGGATACAGTAGTGAAGCTGAAAACCCTGGAATCATTTTAGAGACAACTAGATGCATCAATATGGATGGATGATTGAAGATGAGCTAAATGGCATTCCTCATTTGTAAGATGGAAACTATCTCTCTCTGTATGAATAGTAGTCACACAGGATTGTGCTTCACTTCCCAGTTAAATAAAATGTGATAAAATGCTGCCTAATCTTAAATAAAATAATTCATTCTATTTGTTCTAACATTGCCCCAACAGTGTAAAACAGCGTGCTCAATAAGACAGAGATTGTTATAATCAAAATGAAATAACTTTAAAAATAAAAATGTAATGTTGGAAATTCAAATCAATGCTACAGATTTACTTTATCAGCTCTTAACACTTCTGAATTAAGTTCATATGAGCAATTATGACTGTTTTGTTTTTATCTAGGCAACGAAGGGCTAAAAGTTGCAATGCACCCACTCCTGGCATATACCAGAAGCAGATACCACAAAATTGCACAATTTTGTGATATGCACATGCATCATAATTCTAACCCCCAAGGTAACTTTATGGTTTGGGTATGCATGGAACAAATTAGACCCTTTCTGGATTTTGCTTTTCCACATCCAGAAGGCCCCAGTTATATAACAAGGATATAATGAAGCTTTCTTTTTTATTCTAGTTGGAAAAATAATTACTCAATCAATCACCTGATGAGCTTGGTTCATCAGTATTGACTCAGAACAGAATCACAGGTCCTGTTAGTATTTGGACCAGAGCTGTGAGGAACCTTTAGGCCTACTTGTCTACCACAATCATCCAACAATGGGGAACTACATTTACATTAACACCTACATTATATCAAACTTGTAAACTTAAAACAAAAACACCTACAGGTATTTTATCTTCATAAAATCTCAGAAGTTCTCATCTCAAAAGTTCCGTTAAAAATTTACATTGTCTCAATATATTTTGTATTCTAGGAAATTGAAGTGTAACATTTGTGGTACAAAGTTGTTTTTTTTTTAAGTCAAGCTATTTTTAATGTAATTTCCCTTTACTGAAATACAATTAATGTGGCTATTCATATGCTATATTCATATTTAATTTTTATCTTCAAAGCTGACAATCTATCAAGCATATTTTTGATTATGAAAATAAATTCAAGTGCATTATTAAATAACACATACACGATGTGTAAACTCTTACTCATGTTCTAGAATGAGCTCGAAATTAACATGTCTAAAAAAAGAATCTACTTCAAAAAGGAAAGACAAACTTAGTTATGAAGACTTGCTTTGCAATTATAAAACTACAGTAAGTTCGCTCTGGACCACAATCATTTATAGGGTGTTAATTTCATGTTACTACCACACCTAAGAAGGAAACTAAAGAACAAAATCCATTGAAAGTAACTGACCCTCCGCACCACATCAAAACTTGCAGTAAAATGAAGAGACGAGCTGACGCCACGGCAGAGGCACGACTCGTTGTGCATATAGGCTCATCCTATTAACAACGGGCAAAGTAGCAAGAAGAATAAAGGAAGGGAACACAAAAAAAAGAGACAAACAAGATGAGTTCATGCATTTTGCTGGCTGCTGGCAGAATTAATGTGAGCGTCCACCTAGAGCAGAAAGGTCACAGTGTAAATCACAAAACAGAAAATACCCCACTATTAACAAATTAAAAACACACACAATAACACATCAATCAGCAAAGACGTCAAGCTTGTGAGCAACAGTGCTACTGTACTTTCACGCAAAGGACTTGTGGGGACCCCACGTGACAGTTTTGGCATCATGAGAGATCACGAATAGCTAGATTTTCAGCTAGCTGCAGGTATGGTATGTCTAACCATCTTAAATACATAATATGGAAGGTTTCTTATGTGACCGCATCCCCAAACAGTTATGATGGAAATTTATATGGGCAGCATGAGGCTACATTGGATAAATGCACTATATCCTTTATTAAATGTATCTCATTTAGGATGTGTAGCAATCTGACTCAGTACATATTGGAAAGTCTTAACAAATGAACTCAATCAAGCAATTCTTAATTAATAAATGAAAGCCACCACACAAGTGTTGTCTAATGTAGAAAAGTCAGAACAGCGTCTTCAGAAATTTATAAAAATTAAATTAATTTGGAAAATTAATTATTACTAAAGTCACTACATTTGTTATTCCTCGTACCACCTTTAGAATTAAAAGAAAATTGTTTTTGAAGGAGGCTTCAGGATGATCTGATTGAAATTTCCAAGATTATGAAATTCCAAAGTTGATCCAGGCAAACTGTTCATTTTAATGAAAAATTCCATGATAGAAGCCATCAGGTCAGGAAGGAGAATAATGATGGATTGTTTTCGCTGGTCGGTGTGGCATTAATGAGGGGTAACAAAGTTAAGATAATCACAAATAGAATTAAAGGGAAGATTAGAAAAAAGATTATTTACGTGAAGGATGGCTAGAATGTAGAATTCTCTAAACTAAGCCATTAAAGATTGGTGGAGCAAAGCCTATTAATTATTTTAAAAGGGTATTCGATAGTTGCTTGAATAAGAGAAATATTAAGGGTGTTTGAAATAGTAACAAAGACAGATTGAGATGGATGGTTCTTCATAATAATAAAGAACATGCAGACTTTCTCGGTTGTAATATTCCCTAATATACAAGGAAAGCTGAGATCCTGCTTGTTATCCACAGGGTCTCCTGGGTAAACAACTACTGACTTTCTTAACTCAAACTTAATGCATGAAATTTGAAATGGGTAGAGAGATACATCCAGCTGGTATGTAAAACCTATCCTGAAAAATATTCCAATATTGTACAGCCTCATGGTATGACAGATAAATTGGATATGAGAAAAGTTGGGTTCCAAACCTGGGGACACACTCCAGTCACAACTGATCAGATTTCATGCGTGGAAGTAGAGTATTCGAAGAAAGGATATTGAAAGCTGCAGTTAATTTTATGTTAACATTCCAAAACAGTTATGATATGTTATTAAAATAAAGAAACTATGGCCCAGAGCAGTATCACATCTGTACAAAGTTGCTATCTGGCCACATCCTCATGAGTCACTACACTTTACAAATAGCCGATAACAAAACTCCAAGATATTTCTTTGCTGCTTGTTTTTCTTCCTGAATCCAAACCTGTATACTTACACGCTCATCAGAATCAAAGCATACATCGGGACCTTTTCTGTGCCTGGGGTTCTGAGCCATAAGACAGGGATCAGGTCCACCAGCTGCAAGGTGCAATTAAGGAAAAAGATACCATGAAAGAAAACAAAATGCATTCCATATGCATTGACTTTTTACACTTCACTACACTATTCTGGAGCTATTCATCACTTTGTCAACTGGGAAGCAATTGAGCAGGTAGTTTTGCATGCTCTTCCACATTTAGCATCAATTACTGAAGATATACACAGTCTATAGTTAAAGGGAAATGGTTCAAGGCAGTTAGGATGCCTGCAATTCCCACAGAGATTTTCTGTTTGGTCCCGTCAAGACGAATGCATTCAGGAATGATCAACTGTAACTTATGACTTATTTTATGTAGCCTGGGGCCATTCCCAGTCTCCCACCATATCACCAGTCATCAACTGTGTACAACGTATTGTAGCTGAAGTTCAGGAGATTGGGAATAAAATATGATTTATAGAATATGTCGAGAAGGGAGGACGTGCCCAGTGGGCCAAGTTAAAGGATTTTACAGAAGCAGATTACAAAAAAAGATTGAGGTGCCAAAAAAAACTGCAGAGGGACAGAGAATTAAATGCAAAACATAATTCTAAAAAATTAAATCTCTGGAGTCAATAACAGCAATAAAGCAGTTAGGGAAGAAATTAAGACCTTAAGAGAGGCATATGGAGCTGAACAGAAGAATGAATAGGTCACAAAACTAATTTGAGAGGATTTTTTTTTTTTAAACAGGCTGCACATATATTCCATCCAAATGATATAGACCTCAGATGTTATCTAGGACTTCACCATAAGTGAAGCACAGGTTCTAAATGAAATGAAAGGACTGAACCCCTCAGGATACATTAACTAGGCTACAGGGAATTGCAGAGATGAGAGATTGACTTCTGAAGTACTGACTGTTATTTTCTGTGAATCACTCGGGAAGTTCAAACAAACTGGAAATAGGCAGAAGTATTTCCAATATCTAATAACAGTGATACAAGCCTTATTGGCAACCACAGAGCCATACCTAGAAACTGAAGGGTGATCTGTAGGAGCTCAATAATAGAAAAATAGAATTAATAAGCAGGACAAATGGAACTATATGAAGAAAACCTAATAAATGAGAGCCTACATGGCTTTAGAAAAAGTAAATGCTGCCTGAAAACAAACTTTTCATGAAGTGACATATGGGGAAAATAATCAGAAGGTGTACATAGACTTTCATAAGGTCTTTGTTAAGTACTGCATAGAAGACTCTTCAATAACGTGAGCTTGGTGGGCATTAAGGTGAAATCACAGATTAGTAACTGACCAGAGGAAAGAAAGTAGACAGTAGTCATAAGCTAGACCACAATGTTGGAGTTGTGGTGGGGGAAGGGGAAGGGTGAGCATTGAGTTTGCCTCTCCGCAGATCTAACCAGGGATTCTATTCCTGGCTGCATGGACGCCCTGGAATTCTAATCATAATCCAAGCTATGACTATGTACTCAGATGTGGCAGTATGGCCATTCAATAGCAAATGAAGCTGAATATGGACAGGAGTATTGCCTATTCTGGAAGCAGAAATAGAAGACATATCTACCAGACAAGTCGGATGGAACTTGTGAAGAGTGCAGCTGAAATAGATGAAGGAACTGTAGGAAAAGTGCCCAATAAAATGCTCAAAGAATACCTTCAAAATCTGCATGGAAACTGCCTAAAATGTGGTTAAAAACGAGTGCTAGCTTGAAAGCTAAGCACACAAAATAGAGTTCGGCAGTTGAACTGAATGCTGGGAAGAGGCTTTTAACTAACTCAAGCTCTCAGCTTGTTCAAGCCATGGAAAAGCCATGAACTAATTAAAGCATTTAGGTATGTACTTCAAAAAGGACAGTCTTTATAGTACAGACATTCCTTACTATTATGAGAAGCCATTGTCCCTTACTCAAACCATTCATGAAGCACCTAACAGAATAGAAAGATGTCAGATCACCCCATTTGTGCTAGAAAGAAACCTCGAGATCTCCAAGATTGATAGGGAATGGCCATTAAATTGCAGGCACAAATTCATGCTGGAGCTAAAGCCATATCATTGATAGTCAGAGCACTTCACATTTACCAGCTAGGTTCAAAGTGGGGGTAGGAATAAAAATCTTCTCGCATGATCTCAGTATGGACATTCGAATGAGCCTCATTTCCACCTTTTGATAGTAGTGGCACATTCCAACCATCCTTATGCTAGATCACTCTGAGCGCTGGAGATGTGGGAGCTCCTGATGAAGGGGGTCTCCAACCCAATTTATGCCCCTAGCTTTGTTTGAGGTGAGCAGAGGCTCGAACAAGACTCAGCTAAATTTCCATGCAAGCAAGCGGCCAGCCCAGGTCTTGGTTTAAATTGCACCCCTGTTATTGTTACTGTTGGAGTGCACTATAAGGACTGGAGATTTTTTGGCATCCAACTTCTTTAAACACATGACTAAAACTATTGGTTAGGACTATTAATATCCTGGTTAAATATTCCAATTGTCTTACCTCTTCATAAAAATAGCCTAATAAAGAAGTTCTAAAATAAACACTTTGGGCCTGTACCCCATGAGATTGGCAGCAAAACTCAGTTTGTGCTTGCTGAGAGTATTAAGATAGATTTCCAGTTGAACTTTGGAATCTCCAGTTCATTGTTCCTACACTGTGTCAACTGATCTGATGGACCATTCAATAGCAAATCAAGAGTACTAAGTAACATTTTTATCATTTGTGATTAACAATGTTACTTTTATCAATGTGCAACACTCGCCATATAAGTTTTCATTGCATATAAATGAGCAATGATAGCATCACTGTTCCAACCACATTAGTGTCCTATCTGTAACTACCATTCCCAATCACCCATTAAACTACTGCCCTTGGTGATGGATAAAGTCCTTTAGTACAATATCGACACAGTAGAGGATACATTTTTGTTCTGCCTGCATAAGAGGCTTGGAGTCACAGGACTGGCATGTGGGCTTACTCTCCACCAGTATAAACACCAGGTTTGTCTTGGAGAGTTTCTCCGCATGGTAAAGCCTAAAGAAAGTTAAATCAAAATTAATACTGAACAGTGTGAACACAAGAAAATTAATAAATTTTGATCAAGAATGCTTTTGTGAAAATTTTTAACCAAGGGGAATGAACATGCATCATTTCCAGATTATATTATTCAAGATTTTAATCAAAGAATAGTCCATTATTCAGCCATTTTAGTCTCATTTGCAAAAGCTATCTTTTTTTTGTTAGATTTTGAGAGGTGAAATTGGTCTTCATCAATAGCATAAAATGAACTGGTAGCAAATAGGCAGCTTGCTTTACACCAACCCCAATTGCCTTTTCCATTGACTTTAAAGAGCAGGATAAAACATAACTGATTCACAGTGAGATCATTTTGTGCTACTGGCAAAGACTAATTTCAGCTCTTTATTTTGAATATAAACAAAACCCCCCACATTTTACCTAAATCTATTTCCTTCTTACATAGTCTGCAATCAAATTCCTGATTGCATACATCAGCATTGTGACATTAACAGTGAGGCACGAGCTTTCACACCAAATGACCTGCAAACTTCTTCCCATGATTGTCAAATGCTGCAACACAATGGAACCATTTCTGTTGAATTGAATTTCTTGCTAATTGTGTCACTGCAGTAAAAATGAGCATGTAGCTCTCTCGTTCAACAAATACAATGTTAAAGTTCCATTTGCCAGCCACAATTCTCATGGGAGCAACTTCAGTAGGAATAAGATAGAGATGTCATGAAGTATGTGTCAGATGAAGTAAATCAATGTTGCCAAATGAGAACCTGAAACTGCCATTTTCATTGACCTGTGGATCTTTTCAGAAAATCATACAGCTCAGAAAGAAAGTCTACTCCTGTGACTGAATACACTGCAACCCATATCTACATATACCCACATCTGGAAGGAGAAGAGCTGTAATTCCTTGTGAGGAAGAGAAGATTTTCAGGGATTTTTGTGACTCACAATGGTTACTGGTGTCTGGGTGGGTTGCTGAGAAATTCGGGGGACCTGGCTTGGTTGCATCTGTCATTTAACGTGCAGTTTATGGTATGTTCAACCACAGTTTGCTTGTTAGTTAATGCTTACCTCGTGTTGATCCTGGATGTTAGAGTATAAGATAGATAGTATTGACTGTTTGCTTTGTTAATACTTGTACAGTAAGATTTCTTCTGATTGTTGAAAACCATGGAATTTCATGGCTCTATTGTGTTAGCAAATACCTGGGATTTCAAATTTCATCTACTTTACAACAAAGGTTACTGGTCCCTAAGTGGATCATAATAAAATCCACAAATACCCTCCATCTAGTTCTTCATTGGCGGCAGAGTCTCCACACTCAGGAATTCTCCTTAAAAGAAGTCTGCATCTTCTCTCCACACCTTCAAAAACTTCTTCAACCCTATCTCTTTCAACATGTCTGAGTCACTTTCCCTCCTTATTGATGAATGCCTTTTATTGTTGTCAAAGCACCTTTATGAGTTTCATTGTGTGGCAGCTGTTACATAAATGTATGTTGTAGTTTTATTCCTCTTCCTTTATTTTTATCTATTATCTTTCTATGCTAAAGATTTCTGTGCATTGTGACCATAAACACTTTGCAACGGTAATAAGAACTTGCTTTATGTTCTACCTTTAGTGTAGAAAAATGTCCCAAAGTGTTTTATAGAGGTGCAATCAGACAAAATGGCTGGAAAGGCAAAATAGATGTTACTAGGATGGGTGAGGTCAATGGGACCTGGTTGTGTGCAAATTGGTTGCTGTGCTTCATACATTACAATAATAGCTACACTTCAAAAGTAATGCATTGGCTATTAAGTCCCTGAGGCTGTGAAATGTGCTCTGTCAGTGTCAGTACCAGTGCAAGTTCTTTTTTTGATGCAATCTTTCTTTTGGGTAGATTTCTTTCAGCGACACTTACTGGAAGTGTAGACTGCAGGCTTTTCAAACATGGAACTGAATGAAAAGTTGAACAAATGGTATCAAAGCTTTCCATCTTGCACTCATCAGGATAGCTCGCAAGAAATTACCAACAGAAACGGGAGAACAACAATTTATACCGTATAAGAAGAGACTGGTGATTGTTTGGCTAGTGGACACTGATTGGCGGAGGTGTTGCCATGGAGAATGCAGCTGGAACAGTTAACTGCCCAGTTTTGTTTGTTTGTCTGAAAAGCATTGATCCAAGCCACAACACAGAGATTCCAATAGCGCTAGCATTTTGCTGCAATCCTACCTTGAACAGTTACCACAATCCACAAGACCATAGAAGGAGGATTCATTATCATAAAAGTAATACTGAGTCTGTTCAGTGATACAGCTGGACTTTGATAAAGGTTCGGAGAAATCCTCAGTGTCTGCGCCAACTGCAAACCAAAAATGAAAGGTGAATGAATGTTGAGCTGAAATATTATTTTTCATAAGGATGGTTTATCACGTTTGCAGTTAGTATAATATAAATAGTACTGTCAGATAAAGATTGTTGCATTTGTAAGAGTATCTCTTATTGGTACTCTGCACCAACATGAAGATATGTATTTAAAGGGAGGTGTCAGCTGTGGCTCAGTTCATAGCACCCTCGCCTTTGAATCAGAGGGTTGTGGGTTCATGTCCCACTCCCGGAAACCAAGAACTGTGATTGTACTCGAAAAGAGTTGCAATCTGTGACTGTTGGTAACTCGAACGAGTTTCCTACAGGTAGGAAGTAGACGATAGAGATTTAATCAATGTTAACATCTTAGATTTAAATAACAGAGGTCCTTGATAAGGTTCAGAGAAGGGGACTAAGACTAATACTTTAAAGGCCAGAGTTCCTAGGACAGGCTGAACAGGCCTGAGCTTGTTACTGTGGAAAAACATAGGTTTCAAGAAAATATGTTTGAGGTCTTTACAATAAGGAAATGGTGAGACTCAGTTTGAGTAGATCAGCTCTTGGAGTTAACCCTATTTACAAGATTAGGGAGGAGCAGGGGGTAAGCAGAAATTACAAAAACATAGATCAAGGTTAGATGCTAGGAAGTACTTTTTATTTGCAGTGAAGTATTGATCCCTGGGATAAATTGCTGGCACACGCAGTGACCATGGATTCACAGCAAAGATTCAAAGGGAGATGTATGTGTCTCTAAGAGTTGTATGTTTTGTAAGTCAGTACCTTTAGCTTGGAACACAGGCACCCCATAGCTTTTCACTTTCGAGTCTCCAGCATCGACACATTAATCTACACTGCACCAGTTTAATGGCAGTGCAAAGCTAAAACTGCTTATCACAGCTGCTACAGTTATGGGCTAACATTTTCTATTGGAGCTATCCAGTTCTCCAGAATCATTCCAACAGGCAGAGGTTGTTAAATCCTTTGGAGAACTGGTCCACCAGCTTCCTGCTCTCCAATGTCAAGACTGAAATTTTCCAGCTAAATACAGGTGGGCCTACTGTAATGGCAAATAAATGAAGGGAATCCATCATGTTCGACAGATTTCCCAATACTTCCAACTCAGTGATGCCAGGCCTGAGAAACACTGAGGCATTCCAGGTATCCAATGTTGCCACAGCAATGTGAAGATTCAAAAATTAAAGGATTATACTGGCATGTACAGTCAATAACAGGGTGATCAAGTGAATAGATTTAGAGCAGGGAATTCATTCCCATAGCACTGCTTCTAGTGCTGCTAGACCGATTTACATAGATTCACTGGAACAGGCAGCACTGTGGGGCACTACCTGCACGGCTCGGATGGCGTTTTTCAATGAAGCTCTCCCTGTTATACTTTGAACAGATTGTGCCAAATTTCCCTAGCCAGCACGATTATTGCTGGCTACACTTATAAAACAGTAGGCCTGAGGCCTCCCATGTCTAGCCACCAGAGGCTCATCCATAGAATTTCAAAAAACCTTAATTCTGGTCAGGGTGGGTAGGCCTCACCTGTAGTCTGATCAAAATACGCTAGGATTCTGACAACATGGAAAATCATGGCCATTGTGGGAATGCACTGTAATTCAATTTGCCTCTGATGGTTTTCATTTACAATAGACTATACACAAAGGCATGCCAGAAACAAAAATTTCCACCAAACAAATTTTGATGTACCTGCTTCAAGAAAGTGTGGGATGGTAAAGCTGACAAACAGCTGCTGCAGTATGGACCTGGATATCAATAGAGATAAAAAAATAAATGCTTGAACAGTGAGGACAAGAGCTACAGGATAGATTTTCCCTTTCACTATCTGGGCAGATCACATGTCCTTACAGGGCAGCTCAGGCTTGGAAAAGGCATGAGATTCCTGGCCAGGCCATGAAGATCAATATCTAGCCTTGTCTGCTGTAAGTTGAATGCAGAACTTAATAAACAATGAAATATTTAGCAGATCCTAAGTAAAAATAGTTAAAACAATTGACATTTGAAAAAATTATTAATGGCAGCTCTATGAAACCATTTATTTTTCTTTCAACAGTTATATCTAATTGAATGTATATTCCATTGTGAAATAAGTTATTCCTATTACTCCTGTGAGCAAACTAATATGTGCCACTTATTTCAGTTACCGTGACATTTTTTGCTAATATTTCTGAAAAAGATGGTTCCAACTTTTTATACAAAGCCGGTACCTGTTGATATTATCTTTAATTAAGCAGGAATATCAATGTGGGGAGCTGTATATCAAAACTGCCTCAGAGCTAGAACTTTCATACAATGACTCTCGCCACCTGCCTGTCCCGATTCCAATGACCTGCCTCCCCTAGATGCTGAAGGTACAAGCCTTTCCAAAGCATCGGTCATGCCAAATTTGAAAAGGTGAACCAAGCAACGCGATAAAAAATACAGACAAACAGAAAAGTGGCAAATTCAAACAGGCATTAAGCCTATCTGATGAATCACTGCTACCCAGGTTGGGACAATGGAGCATTCTCAAAATTAACATTGGGCAAGTAGTTGGACCTCCAGCTGTTGCTCTCCCAAGTACGTGCAGGTGGAGGATACAGGTGCTAGAAGAAAGTTAAAGCACAACTTTAACACAAAGACAAATGCTCTACACACAAGATGAAAGTCGGGTAAAGTTACGCCTAAATGTCTACCGGAATTTATTCTGTTGTCAAACTGCTGACCCAAGTTTAAAGCCTTACATATTTAATCCAGTCTAATGGCTGCTGACCCATGTGCTCTACTCCCTGTTGCCTTCA
The DNA here is from genome assembly GCF_964194155.1 of Cetorhinus maximus. Lineage (NCBI taxonomy): Eukaryota > Metazoa > Chordata > Chondrichthyes > Lamniformes > Cetorhinidae > Cetorhinus > Cetorhinus maximus. Next base: position 29,794,958 of record NC_135890.1, read on the forward strand.
AAACTGGTGTATTTTTGTCACTTGTTCAATTATTTAAGTATGATAATGTAAAAATAAGTAAACTATTTTCACTTACCATGCTGCACTTGACGCCCACCAACCTATATTCAAAATATCGACTATGCTGGGCTAAAAATGATTTAAGAAACAACATTATTAACTCAGGAGCTTACTGTATTCAGTAAGCAGAATCTAACTAACTATGATTTTAAATGTTTCATATTAATATAAGGTCATTTGGGAATACATCAATCAAATTTACAACAGTTTATCAAGATAGTGCAAGATTTCTGAAATGGAGTGGGGAAGGTGGTGAAGAGCTGGCTGTGAACACACTTTTCAAATAACATTAGTGAGATATATTAACGGGTAACTACGATTCTGGGTTAATAAAAACAAAAAGTTGCTGAGAATATTCAGCAGATCAGTCAGCATCTATGGAGAGAGGAACAGAGTTAATATTTTGGATCTTTGCTCTTTCATCAGATCATGATTCTGGGTAAATGAGTATAATGTTTGTCAGGGTGACAATGCTCCTTTTGCTTTCAGCCTCTTTGTGTTTTGCAGTACTTTGCTGTTCAGGGCTTGCAATCCTATTCAATCTGTAGTGTTCACACTTAAAAAAAAATCTTGAAGTATATTTACTCCCAGAGATTGAAGCAACTTCTATTAGATTTTTAAGTTCATTAAAAAGCATTATGACATCACTCATATGGCACTGCAATCACACAAATGAGACTGGAATGAAAATAACATATCTCTTTAGCTATGGCTGAACATCTGTTTATTCAGACATGGTTCCCCCTCTCCAATCACCTCCACATTGGGAAGAATGGGGCTGAGGGGCCTCTTATTGACACTGGGAGTGCTGATCAAGCTGACTCCTTTATCTGAGGAACTGCAAGTGGAGCTGAACACTTGGCAATCGTTTGGAACAGCTCCACTTCTGACCTTATGATGGAGGGAAGATCGATTGTGAAGTGGCTGAAGATGGCTATAGGGTCTATTATGGACACTTTCCTGTGGAAACTTCCAGATTTCCCTAGATTCTGTTATGGTGCCCAAGAATTGGAAGGTACCAACCTTAAAACCCACTATTCAGGAAAGGAGGGAGAGAGAAAATAGGCCTGATAGCTTGGCATCAGTAGTAGGGAAAATGTTTGAATCTGGCAACTGGACACTTAGAAAATCATATTATGATCAGGCAGAGACAAGACAGATTTCTGAAAGAAGAATCATCTTTGAAAGATCTGTTTATTGAGTTTTTGAAGTTGCAGTTAATAGAATATTTAACAGCATTTGATAAGCTGCAACACAAAAGGTTATTACACAAAATTAGGGCTAATGGGATTGCAGGTAATATATTAGCATGGATTGAGGATTGCTTAACGGACAGAAAACAGAGAGTAAGAATAAATGGGTAATTTTTGGGTTGGCAGACTGCAACTGGTGGAGGATCACAAAGGTCAATGCTTGGTTTCTGTTATGTACAATTTATATCAATGACTTATGTGAATGCAATATGTCCAAGTTTGCTGATAACACAAAGTTAGGTGGGAAAGTAAGCTGTCAGGAGGACGTAAAGAGTCTGCAAAGGAATACAGACAGGTTAAGTGGGAACATTGCTCATGGAATATAATGTGGGGGAAATGTGAAGTAGTCCACTTTGGTAGGAAAAACAAGAATATTAGAATATTTTTAAATGGTTTGACACTGGAAAATGTAGGTATTTAGAAGGACCTGATGGCCTTGTATGCAAATCACTGAAAGGTTGCAGGCAGGTACAACAAGCAATTGGGAAAACAAATGGTTGTTAGCTTTTATTACAAATGGATTGCAGTCTAGGAGTAAAGAAATCTTACTGCAATTATGTAGGGCCTTGGTGAGACCACAGCTGGAGTACTGTGTACAATTGGTCTCCTTACCTAAGGAAGGATATACCTGCCCTAGACAGAGTACAATGAAGGTTCATTAGATGGATTCTGGGATGAGGGGATTGTCCTGTGAGGAGTGATTGAGCAGACTAGGCCCATATTTCCTGGGGCTTAGACGAATGAGAGGTGATTTCAATTAAACATTAAAAAATGCTTAAGAGATTGACAAGGTAGAGGCTAGGAAGATATTCCCCTGGCAGTGACGTCTAGAGCTAGGGGGTCAGTGTCAGGATAAAGGGTAATTGTTCAGTGCTGGGATGAGGAGAAATTTCTTCTCTAATAGGGTGGAATTCTCTGCCCAGAGGGCTGTGGTTACTCAGTCGTTCAGTATATTCAAATCAGGTATCGATCAATCTTTAGGCACTATGGATGCAAATAGCAGAAGTAGAAGATTAGCCTCAATCTTGTTGAATGGCAAAGCTGGGTTGAAGGGTGAAATGGCTGACTCTTGTTCCTATTTCTTACGTTTTTGTGAATTGTGCAGTGATGTCTTAGAACTTAAGCAATTGACCTTCTATAACCACAACAATCTTCCTTCGTCACAGGTCTGAATCTAGCCACTGGAGAGCACCCTCCTCACCAATTCTGCCTTCATTTCAGTTTAATGAGGTCTCCTCGGTTCCACACTCAGGTGGATGCTGCTTTGATGGCAAGGGCAGTCACGCTCATCTCATTTCCGGAATTCAGCTCTGGTGTCAGAACATGTGAATGTCGGAGCTGGGACTGATGGGGATTGGTAAATGCCTGCAGAAGCTAGCACTGCACTATACAGAGGTCTGCAGTTATATTTTGATGCTGCATACTGTGTTGAGTGACATATAAGGCAGAAAATTCCCCACATCGGAGGTGGGGTGGGCGGGTTGTGCAGGGGTGGTGGTGGGCGCGAACCCGATCAGGGCCACGCAGCCATTTTACATGGGCGGACCAATTAAGTCCCGCCCAGCGTGATGCTTGCCTGGAATCGCTGAACGCTCCCTGTGTGGGCGGGGGAAGGTTCCCTGAGTTGGGGCCTGCGCTCTTTCATGCATGCGCGTGAAGGAGGACAAAAATCTCCATGAGGTACAGAGGTGCCTCAGGGAGATTTGTTTAAGTTTTAAACATCTAAGTAAAGAAACTAAAAACTTTTAAAACATGTCCCATCATGTGACAGTGTCACATGAGCTGGGACATGTCAATGAATATTTTTTTAAAATGTTATTGAATTTTTAAACACTTCATGAAACCTGTGGATGAGGTTCCATGAAAAATGCGAAGGCCGCAAGGGCTCTTCACCTGCCCGCCAACTTTAAGGTTGGACGGGCAGCTCATTTAATTATTTCAATTAGTTTTTAACAGGCCTTAATAGGCCTTTGACAGTTCGACAATGCGCCCATGGAACTGAAAATCTAAATGACGCGCGGTGACGTTGGGACGCCCGCCCGACATCACCATGCGTCATTTTACATGTTGGTGAGCGGGCCCCGCGTCCATTCGCCAACCCGAAAATTCTACCCCTAGTGTGGAAGTCTGTCGTCTTCAAATATCTTTCATTACGATGTCAATAAAATATATTGAGCTTCTTAAATGAAATGCAAATTTGCGAATAATCTCCTTGTAAGGTTATTTTGTGAACTAAGTAAAACATATAGGTCTATGCCTTCAGAGAAATTAAATCTGTTCCATGGGCAGGCAATGTCTTAGAACTGAGGCGACATTATAATTGCTATCAACAATTTTAATTCACTTACAACGTAGACCGAGCGAAGTCCCGCTGCTGCTCTTGTCTCCGTTTCTGGATCACACACAGACTGAAAATCATAGGATTTGTTAAAGGCGTAGAGCGATGTGTTTAGAAGGCGTCTCATCAGACTTGGATCAATCTCACCGAAGAACTTGCCAATCTGAAACGGCAATTGGAATTGACAAAACGGTTTGACATACTACTCACACCAGATTTTGAAGCCTACTGCTGGGAATTTCCTCAGGGGTCCCCCTGATTGTAAATGTGTTTGAAGATCATCGGAAACCCTGGATAAACTGTGCAAATGGAGTTTCCAAAGTTCTGGCAATCGATGGTGAGAAACTTCAAAGAAATTCCTGATGTACAGGTCAGATGCCTGTTATTGTGCACAAATGGCCAATGTAATTGATATACACATTAACAAAAGATGTCACAAATATTACAAGATACTTCTTTGAAATGGCTTCCAAGGAAACTCTGCAACAAGATAAATAACACACTTTGGCTCCAGTGTTGGCCTACAAAATAACAATGGCTGCACTTATAGCCCCATTGACTAATCCTGCCTTGAAGCAAGTCCTTTAGAGGGTCAATTAATCAGACCAACACACTGAGTTTAACTAGGGAGCTTTGGCCAGGTGGAGAACAAGGTGAGATTGAAACTCACCTGCTGCTGCTGAAATGAGGCCTGGGCTATTTTACGTTACAGGCAGGATGTCAACATGATGCAGCTGATAATCGTACAGCTCAGGGGTCACCTGCTACATAACATAGGCAGCAGTTTCAGGCTCTGAGTGCATCTTGTGGGACTCTTGTATGTGAGAATCTTGTACATGAGAAGGGGGTCTGAGATTGACTTGTGAGTTCCAGAAGAGCACTCTGGTCTCTTCACCCTCACAGAAAGTCCTGTCTGGCCTTCACCTGATCAAAAGCTTTGGTGCCTTCCCCACTTATGCTTCAGTGAAAATTATGTAATTGGGACCCAAAATACACATGTAAAGAAGGACTCAGCTGACTGTGAGTAGATATCCCTGTTGCCTTTGCCAGACTGTGGATTAAAATTCTGGACAGTGGAATCCTGGCAGCTTGTGAGTGAGTAAATAACCTGACCAATTTTAACAGTCCATCCACCTTGTCTCCGCTAGGCAGAGAGAGTCAAAATCCGACTATGGGACCCCAATAAAAATTTGAACGTCCAAAATGGAGCTGATATAGAGTGGTCAAATCAACAATCCTTAAAGGGATTGGTCTAGGCTGCCCAGAAAATGTGAGTCAGTTCTCTTTTGATCAATTTTTGTTGGGCCAGGAAGAACATGAATATTCTTCCTGGTCCTCTAAAAAAAATTGACCTTCAGCTATAGTTCCCGCTAGGTACTACTCCCAGCAAACCACCGCCGCAGCTCCCCCAACCCACTCCAAACACTGTTCCCTAGCCACTGACTTCATCCCTCTCTATGGCAGCTGTCTGAGGCGAAACCAAACTGTTTTCAACCTTGGTATCATATCTGACCCCAAGATGAGCTTCTGGCACATATCCACACCAGCACTAAGACCACATATTTCTTACTTTGTAACATCACCCAACTCTGCCTCAGAGAATCTGCTGCTGAAACTCTCAGCGATGCCTTTGTCAGCTCTAGACGTGACTATTCTAATGCATTCCTGGTAGACTTCCCAAATTTTATCCTCTGTAATTCTGAGGTCATCCAAACTTTACTGCTCCTGTCTTAATTCACACTCCATTCCCCTATCACCAACATGCTTGCTGACCTACGATTAAGCAAATCCTCAATCTTAAAATTCTCAACTTAATTTTCAAATTGTTCCATGGCTTGCCCCTCCCTATCCCGTCCAGCCCCTACAACCCTCTTTAATATCTGAGTTCATCCAATTCTGGCCTCTTGGGCATCACTGTTTTAATCATTCTGCCATTGGTGGTCTTGACTTCAGGTACTAAGACCCTAAGCTTTGGAGTTCCCTCCCTAAACTGCTGTACCGCTCTCCCCTCCTTTAGGACACTCCTAGCACCTATACCTCTTTGAACAAGTTTTTAGTCATTTGCCCTATTTTCTCAGTGGCACGAGGTCAAAATCTGTTCGATAACATTTGTTGTGAAGCAACCTGGGACAGTTTACTATGTTAAAGGTATTATATAAATAGAAGCTGTTGTTATTCACAGCATCCAGCACTACTTTCATAGCTATTGCATTGGATTGATATAATGATTCCTATCTATCGCATGAGTCTCAGAAGAGCACCCTCTACCATACCCAGAGAGGCATATTTATGCCCCACATGAACCATGTCTGTTACCTCTTATTACATTGCTGTTTCTAACTAAGTGCTGATTGGTTATGAACAAGGAACAGTTTTGTACTGCGGTCAATGATCAGGGATGAATTCAAACTCAGTTCCCTAGAGGTGAAAGGACAATGCGCCACCTAACCTTGCCTTCCAAGACTTGTTCTGAACAACATCAGTATTATTGCTACAGAAAACATTCCTGTAAACAGTCCCGTTCTTGTGTTGAAGAAAAACTTGATCACCACCATTAACATAATGCAGGCCATGTAATAATTCAAAGGATTAAAATTGAACAAGGCCAAACAGCATGATAGAATTTACCTTTCCAATATATTCATCCTGGTTTGACATAAGTAGGAACCCACCATCATCCAATATGACACAGTCAAAGTGCTGCAGAGAAAACACCAGCAAGAGTGATTAATATAATCCGAACTGCATAAACATGCATTTATGCAAATTTCTAGGCTCAGGTACAGTTTTTTTCAAAGGCTAATTTCCATTCGTCACTCATCGTCCTCCCAGTTACTGCATAACAATTTTAGTCCGTCATTTGCAAGAAACTTGTGCTGTGGACTCGCATTCACTAGCTTGAGATGCACAAATGACTAACCTCAAGTGTGTAATTTATCCAGTAAAAAATTTAATCCAAATGAAAATCTTTTTTCTCTTTTATAATTATGATTAATCAACAAATTATATTACAAATTTATGCTTGACCAAGTTCATGTGCTAAAAAAGCCAAATACGATTTACAAGTTATGATTTCATATTCAAAATGCACATATCGAAACATTTTCTGACATGGTGACAGGAATATTAATATGTATAATTGCCAGGTGAACTCTATGAGAATCGTGCATGAGGCTCAGTGCATTCAGTTCATGGTGCTCACAATTTTCAAGTCATTAAAGTTAATCAGAAAAAAGTTAATCTACAAATCGGGCACATTGACTTCTAGGTCAATTCTCAGTGCTCCTTTTGAATGGAGTTCACAAAACGTATTCAGTCGCATGATGCTAACTAGCCTCCATTTTTTGGTTTTCCAATCAAGCCAGAGTGGATTCAGGACTTACTCAAAGCTGTCTAATTGGCACAGCTCCTCCACTGGAGAAGTCTCATATCAACAAAGTAATAGCAAATTTGTCTTCTGACCCAACAACACAGATGCGATAAAGATGAGCTCAGTCTTACCTTGCTATTCTTTGTGCAGTCACAGATCCCTCCATAACACTACAACAAAAAACACGCGATTAATACTTGAGAAAATTCTTTGCAATTTAAACTTAAGCTGCTTAAAACATACCTGCTAACCACTGTTGATTGGCATTTGGATGTTTTGGGGTTGATACAAGGAGGATTGAACATGGTTTGAATGCAAGTGGACAGAGACTGGCACATGAGTGGTGGGATTGGATTGGGGGTTGAGGGAGTAGGGGGTAATGGCAGGGCTTTTCTTGTTGAGGGGGAGGGGAGGTGAACGGGAGAGTGAAAAACAAAACAGTGCATTTGGTAAAGGGAGGGTGAATGAACAGGTTTTTTGGGAGAAAGGGGGAAGCAGAATGTGTTAAGCGGGGCAGCTTGAGTCAGTTAGAGAAGTTTTTTTATCTTGATTACAAGACCACAGATAAAGTAAGGCCCTAATATCTCTAGGGAATCATCCAGTCAGTGCATATGCAATGGAGCAAATTCCCTGCTCAACCTTACCCCAAACCCCTAATGCAAGGATGATCCACCCTTATTCTAGAGAAGGTTAGGGGCTGTCAGAAGGTCCCAAAAAGACTCACAACAGCTGAAGCAAGTTCTGCTGAGGCCTTTTAAATGCATAAATGTGGAATTTCCTAGGAGACTCCCCAAGACTTGCCCCTTAGCACAGGCGGAACATACCTCCCATTAGAATTTAAATGCCAAGTTACATTTATATGAAATTCCAGTGTAACCTCACATTCCAACTTCACTGGGAGGAAATGAATCATTCAACCCTCTTGAGCCCCAGGAATTTTGTAGATTAAATATGACATGGAAAATGGTAGGGTGATATTGGAACTGAAGCCAAGAATATGACATGTCAGTTGATAAGTATGGCTTTGTCAATATATTGTCCAAAATATATTTGATTTTAATAAAGGTCATTGTTTCCGAAGAACTTTAAAATTTAGGCAAGCATGCCCACAAGCAATAAACTACCTTTGGGAGTCAATATGATTTGGGAAGGTGTTTGCTCTTACCTTGCTCTTACTTGCTACTTTGGTAAAGTTCTCCATCCAGGCATTTACATCAAGCTTTATTCCAACAACTGCAATCCAATCAGAAACATAACAATCAGCGTCAATGGAGGGGAGGCAGCTGGAATTGTGTTTTCTTTTCCTTCTCTTTCTACTTCGTTTATTTTTTTCCGCTCTCTCCATTATGCTAGACATCATTCTTCAGACAAGGCACAAGACCATCAACGGCGGAGAAGAAAAGAGTTGACGTTTCGAGTCCTCATGACCTTTTCAACAGAAGGGTCATGAGGACTCGAAACGTCAACTCTTTTCTTCTCCGCCGATGCTGCTGGACCTGCTGAGTTTTTCCAGGTAATTCTGTTTTTGTTTTGGATTTCCAGCATCCGCAGTTTTTTGTTTTTATATTTTTAAGACCATCTATCTCTGTCTTACTGTCTATTCAAAGTTACGTGAAAACAGTGCTTTCCATGTTCTTCTTTTCTTGTGAGCCTAACTGGCTGGGATTGGAAATTTATTGAATCATGTATCACCAGTGTGAATCCACAAGCACAAGGATGTGATCGGCGTAGTTTTATTTTTACCTGGGGTTGATTTTCTGAAGTTAACACAGAAATTAGCAGCTCACAATAAAGCTGGAATTAACTGATCCTTGTGGTTTTGGAGAGGCCATCACTGAGCTGGATACCAATCTGCATGAAAATTGTTTCATTTGCTCAGGGACAAAAGAAGTTTGCAATATGCATTCAGACTCCTCTGCAAACACACTGTCAGATAATGATAGGTTTTAACTCTTGAATAAAATCAGCTTGACAACACTGCATAATTTGCAAGCTTAATTTTCTTTTCTATTTAACTCAGGTTCAAGTGACATCATTAAGTTGGTTTAAAAAAATTATAAATCCCTTCTAACAGCACAGCAGAAACACATACACAAATGTGTAGGTCTTAGAGGGGCGGCGGCAGGGGAGGGGGGGGAATAAAAGGTCACTAGCAGAGGTTGCTGTTTTAGTAATGATTATTTGTTAAGGCTTGAGAGCAGTATTTGACTATAATATGGTGGGATAAATGTTCATATATAAATCTTTAGACCAACTATAGAAATGGGGAGGCCAATTTATTGCAGCAATAAAATAAATGACCACACTATCTGTTTTAGTGATGGTGTTTGAGGGATAAATATTGACTGGGACACTTATTTATTATGGCAATTTGGGAAAATGGAGAGAAGGCAGGAAAATAGGATTGAGCAGATAAATGTGTCATGACTAACAAAATACACAACAGGTTCAAAGTGGAAAATTGCTTTCCACAGCTGTTCTAACTGGGGAACAGTTCAAACTGTTTTTGAAAAAAAATCATGCTGCCTCATCTCCATTAGTTGTTTGTTCTAAATGCTGAGGATGGTGTTGGGTTCTACTGTAAGCCTCTACTGCACTGATTCAGTTGCTATGATGGTGGGGGCTTTGTAATTTAAACATCCTTTAGCCTGGAGGGAGGAGGCAGCCAGGGTTTCTATTTCTCATCATTATCCAGTAGCATTCTGCTGGATATTTCCCATAAGGATGGTTACCGAATACAATGTTCAGCTTGGCTGTGATGATGACCACGGAAGAAAACAATTTACTTTGATACAGCAACTCATAGATATACTTTGAGGTGGAGTGAGTCTTGCTTTGTAAGCAACATGGCAGCTCCTTTGCACACAGCAAGATCCCACAAACAGCAAAATGTAGAACAATCAAACGGCATTAACTCCCCAAGCTTATAGAAAATGGCCACTTCACTAAGATAAGGAACTCCTGCCACTACACATGGAAATGTACTGCAAGATGATTTGCTATCTCAGGAAAAGAGTACGATCAAATACAATAAATGTCACTACTTGTCATGTGGCATGTGGTCACAATCCTTAATTCACTACAATTCTCCTGAATAGTTCAATACATTAGCTGATCATTCTAGAAGAAAGAGGAAGACCATTGCATTTGTTCCTGCTTTTCCTAATTGTGTCTGCACTATACAGCCAGATGAACACTCTGTTGAGGCCTTCATTTGGATGTTGTCCATCCATTTGAATGTATCTATAGTATGTACTAATGCCGCGAGCACAGCTTAATGAGCAGACATTAAGGAAATGAATTAAAAGTTTGTGACAGCAGCTGTAGACATCATGCCATTTATGGTTCATTAATTATTCTGGCACTATAAAGAAAAGATCAGCTCTCACTTTAATTAAATGCTAGTATTGTTATTAATGATTAACTTTCAATCAATGGCCCTGGGAACTCCAGATAAACACACTCCTGATTCTAGTCCAAATTCCAAAATCACTCTTCAGAATTCAAGTACACCAATCTCCTTCCCCCTTCAAATCCAGTGTACAGATTTCCAGTGTTCCGGAATAACTCTCATTTCCTCCATTGGAAGGAATTCCAGTGAATCAAATTACCTACCACTTCCTCCAAATTAATTTTCCAAAACCACTTTCCACTCGATCATGCACAGAATTCCAGTTGGCTGATTATGGATTTCACATTAATCTTGAATCTGTTGAGGCATAGGATGGCCTCCTTAGCGCTCCTGAACTAGTCATACAAGAGCAGATTCCTGTGTCCATTTCTTTACACTGGACAATAAAACCATTAGCACCTGGAAATCTGCTCCTGCTGCAGCACCGTTTAATACATTTGTTCAAGAAAACATGCGGACCCAGTTTATTTCAATGTCAAATTGCTTCCATGTCCCCATCATTTAAAAGCAAAATAATAATTTCAACATGCTGACAATTTCCCCAACTGAATCTGTCACAATTAGATTCAGCTTAGGCTTCACTAGACCACACTAGAGTAGGGAAGAGTGAGCAATGTGTTTTGATGCAGAAAGGTAATTTACTGTTGTCAGCATGGTGAGTTTACACTGCAAAAGGCTAAGTGTCGACACAGGAGGGACACAACACTTCAGAATTCCCCTTTTAATGGTTTAATACTATGGTTGATCTTTCTACAAATGGGAGGCCTTTACTTTAGTTTTTGCTGCTTTACTTAGTTGGGTTTGTTCTAATCCAGAAAGCCAGTGGTGAAGGATGAAACTGGAGCCAATCTTTACACACTTTAGGTCAAGTTTTACGAGGGCACTATGTTCCCCACCCCAAATAAAAAGTCAGTTGGGAGACTGCCCACGAAAAAGCTGGCTGCCCAACGGCCATTTTACTCGCAGGGCGAGATTTGGGTGTCCAACCCAATCTGGGGAGGAAGCTCTGCCTTTGAGAGCTGCTGGTAAATCTAATTGGCCCACGGCTCTGTAGTCCCAGCAGTGTCAGGTTCAAGTGGTGGCCATTGCTGGGAATGCAACCAGTTTCCAAAGAAGAGGAGGTTATGGAGGCTGAACTGAAGATACGTCCAGGGTATCAGCTGGCAAGGCCCAGCAAGGAAGGGTGGGAAGGGGGAGGGTTAAGGGGGTATATGCCTCTGATGGGCACAGGAGGCTCCCAAAGCGGGTATCCTCCTTGCCTGACACCAGCCCACCCATTGAAAGCTGCTTGGCCACCTGCTTGTTGTGGGCTTCCCCTAGCCGCTGATAAAATAGCACTTAGTTAACCATTAATTGGCTACTTAAAGGCTTCAAGGCCTCTGCACCCCTGGTAAAATGGGAGACAGGTTGGGAGTGGGTGGGAAGGCAGCAGGCAGGCCACCTCCCCACCCCCACTCCGCCTTCAAATACTCCGGCACGGGAACGTGAAATCCAGCCTTTTAAATTTACTCACAGTTATACCTTACAAGCATACACTCCCTCATCCAACAATCTCAGTTTTAGGGCATGTCTATTCATAGGGGCTCACATGAATACCCACAGCTAATGCCCATCCACCACCTGCATATAATTAAACATAGTTAATATACAATTAACAGGCCCTAAACCCTTCCTACAATCAATCAAGTGACCTTGCACAACACTCTGTTATCCATTTGAACTTTTCTGTGTGCTGCAGGGAACACATCTTATTGAGCAGGCACAAGGGGGCAAATGAAAATCTCAGTCCAATGGGTATTTGCTGCTGTAAACATTTCTCGTTGCTGTACGGTTTGTATTGTGATGTACCTCCAATGACACACTTGTTGTTCTGAACAACCATGAGGTAAAAGAACAAAGTTAAGCACATGCGGATTTGACCTCCACGGCCTGGTACCAGATTATCCCCCAGGCCCTTTTGAACACTTCAGCCGATATATAAACAATGTGTTAGCGTGCATTGAGAAATGAATAGGAATGACTAAAATCATCAACCCACCTGCAGGCTTCAGAAGTTTGCCATCAATTTTAATTTCAACAGCTTTGCTCACCATAATACCAGACTCTACACTGCTCTGTATTCCATCCCAAGTTTCTGAAACAGGAATAAAAGGAAAATAGTGACCATTCTGCTGTTAATAATGACACACTGCCATGTGTAGACACTGTGGGATTTTATTCTTTGGGCACTGTATTTCATCAAGTGTAAAATAACATTTTAGTTCCCATGCTAACTGAACAGTAAAATGTCAGGAACAGCAGACATCACAGGGCAAGCTAAAATACTTTTGCAAAGCTGTCATAAAACACAAACAGCTTCTGGGAAAATATTATGCCTAAAGAAAATCATTGACAGCCCGAAATCTGACAATTAAATCCATGTTGGGATGAGACAAGAGGGAGATAAGGATCTCTGAGATCTTAACTAGAATTATATCATTAATCTGCTCACTTGCTAGGTTTGCCCAGTGGAGAACAGAAGCAATAACACCAGTGCTTCCCCAGAATGATAGACTTTGTGCTGCTGTCTACAAACACTCCATCAAGTGTCACTCACCTCAGCAAGCATGTGGGCAGCATTTTTATAACTAGCCACTCCTAGCACTTGGAGCCATGGCCAAGATTAACTTCAGGCAACTTTCTGACTGTGATTCCTTCAGGTTTTACTGGGGTATAAATTCCCCTTTTGTTGAGTCTGGAGCAAGTTTAGTTTCCAGGTGCAGCAAGAGGGCAAAAAGATGACCAACTCTCTGCCCCCACAGCGGTCCAGTGTTACCAGTTAGGTGAGGCATTATGGTGGTAGTCTCCCACTTTATCTTCCTCATGGTTGGGTGACTCAATGCACAGATAGAGGGAGATGTGAAGACATATCAGGAATGGTAGCACAGTGGTCATGTTACTGGACTAGTAATCCAGGGGCTAGGACTAATTGTCCAGAGATCTCAATTCAAATCCCACAACAATTTAAAATCCAGTTTAAAAAGCTAATATCAGTAAAAGCTGGTAACACCAAGGGTCACAAAAGAACAGCTTCCCTTAGGGGAGGCATTCTGCCATCCTTAACTGGTTTGGCCAACCTTGACTCCAGAGTCACAGAAGTGTGGTTGGCTCTGAGCCCTCTGGAATGGCCCAGCAAGCCACTCAGTTAAGGAATAGGCAATAGATGATCACCAGTGACACCCATATCCTCTGAACGATTAAAGAAAAAGCAATGCACTGTGGCCTGCACCTACAGACTGAAGATTTTGAAGGCCTCTCGCGCTACAGCATCTGAGCTCCTGTTTCCTGCCCTTTGCTGCAACGTTCAGCTCGGGGTAGGAGTGTGTCTGGGTCAAGCCTCCTATGGGCGCAGTGCACCTCAGCAGGCGGCCCAGGGACAATCAAACCTATTTTCTTTCCCCAAATTTCTCACCCCTCGCCTGCAAGTGCTCTTATTTGTTGGTGTACACTGGTCCACTGGTGCCAGAAGCTTTCAAGTGCCAATTCCAAGTGGCCATTTTACATTTGTGAGCTGGGTCAAGGAATATCAGCCAGATAGTTAACCATAAGGTGCGTCCCTGCTGAGCCTGATATTGTGCTCACACGTGTACTCTTTATACAGGTTCAACAGAGAGTGATTAAGGACAGCAATCTGCCATCTTATTCATTCTCAGAATGTGGGCATCACTGGCAAGACCAGCATTTATTAGCCAGGAGGCCAGGGTTTATTGCACTTAGCTTTGTACCCTATTGAAGTGCTAAATGAAAACATCGCGATTGCTTCTTTGGCTGAGATTAGTTCACTCTTCTTCCAAAAAATAGATTAAGGATTAACCCTAATGTTTGAATTGATCTGACTTCAGTATGTATGACTGAGCTGCATTGTATAATGGTTGAGTGAGAAGCTTTCTTATCGGCAAGTAATGGTGCCAGTCAAAAGAGAGCCTCACACCAACAATGCAGGCGCTGCAGGCAGGTGAAGGATTTAAATTGACCACTTTGCTAATCCACTGGAGTCTTGATAAGAGTTTAGCTCAGTGGATTGTGGATTGAGAAGGTTGTGGGGTCAAACCACACTGCATGACTTGAACACATAACCTAAACTGATACTTCAGTGTATTACCGAGGGGTTGATACATTTTCAGAGCTTCAGCCTTTCAGCTGAAGTGTTAAATTTGAGGCCCAGTCTCATTTTTCAGGTGGATACAAAAAATCCAAAAGCACTTTTTGAAAGAAGAGCTGCCCAAGCAATATTCATCCTTCAATCAATTTCTCTGAAACAGGTTATCTGGTTATTAGTCTCATTCCTTATTTTTAAAGGTTTGTGCAAATTGTCTGCCACATGTTCCTATAGATGGGACAACAGTGACTATACTTCAGAAGTGATTGGGTGCTGCAACTTGGCATGTCTTGGGACTGTTCAAAAACAAGTTGACTGTATTTCAGGAACACCACGATGCTGCTCGTATTTGAGAAGTGTTAAAGTGAATTATAGAATTACAACAGGGAAATCGTTCTTTCGGTCCAACAAATCCATGTTAGCGTGTATCCTCCACAAGAACAATGCTCCTAATCCCATGTGTCTGCTCTGTTCCCATATCCATTTATTTCTAGGCTTAGGGCTCGATTTTAACTCTAAGTGAATGGGTCTTGAGTGAGTTAAAACCTCCCTCCAGTCTCTGCTTCAATCGCTAATGCTTGCAGTGTATTCTATAGTTATATAACCAATCCCATTTATTGCTATGAGAGTCAGATCGCGTATACCAGGGGCAGAATATGTTTGTCCTTTGGGCGGGCGCATGCCCGACTTGAATGGGAGTGAAGTAGTGCACGATGATGTCGGGCAAGTGCCCCAATGTCATCACGCACGCTCGTGATCTTTTGGTCAGTGGGCACGCTCGAGAGGCGGCAGTGCGACAACTAAGAGGCCTAGTAAGGCCCTTAAGTAATTAATTAAGCTGCATTTTTTGATGCCCGCTCAACCGCTCAGTTGGCAAGCAGGCGAATAAGCCAGGCGGCCTTCGCATTTTTAAAGAAACCTCATCCATGGGCAGGATGAGGCTACCAACGCTTACTAAAAAAAAAAACAAAAAAAAAATGTTTAACATCCTTTTTCACATGTCCCTCTTCATGTGACTGAGTCACATGTGGGGACATGTTTATCTCATGTGTTAAAAGTTTAGTTTTGTATTTAAAATCCGTCAGCTCCCTGAGGCAGCTCTGTGCCTCCAGGGAGTGGTCAGTGTGCGCATGCGCACACCTCAGCGCTTGTGCTCCTTCCGCCCCCACCCCGGCAGTGCTGAGGCTCCCAGGGCGTTTTCCATGCTGGCTGGCCGTTGATTGGCTGGCCAGACAGCATGAAATCGCGGTCGGAGCCTGATCGCGGATGGCGTTCAGTTTCACGGCCGCTCCTGGGCCGGCCGGGCGAGGGAAAAACTCTGCCCCAGGTAAGAGGGAAACATTAAGCAGCTTTTATGAAAATAATGAGGTCAATTTTAACCACCCCACCTGACTCTCAATCATTCAGATAGGAGGAGGTGTGGTGGGGGAGGCTTAAAATCAGCTGAGCCGATCAGCGGCCTGACAACGTTCTAGCTTCACTGAGTTTGACGCAGGTCAAAGCCACCGCTAGATGCTGGCAGGGGCCTAAATTTAAAGCTAAGAGTGGTAGCCTGATGATGCAATTGGCACCGCGTCCCCGTTTTAATTCATGGATTCAGGAGGCCAGCACAGTCAATTCTACTGGGGCATGAATTTGAGGAGTAGCCAGAAGGAGCCATTGTAAGTTCAGGAATATTCCTTTTATGCAGAATTGTTGCAGGCCAGGAGGAGTGAGGATGTTCACCAACGTTTCGTCTAAGGTGCACGGCTGCACAGCAACTCAAAGAGTCCCCATGCAGGACATGTATAACCGGCACCTTTAAAATCACCATGCATGCACAGCCGCTCAGAACAAATTCAAGGGAGTGTGGACTTAAAGAAATCGCCTGCGCACTTGGGAGAAAAAATTCAAGGGAACATTAGTGCTCAGCTCGTGGTCTCCACAACCCCAGCTGCCATTTGCTCTGCAAACCATCCCTTTGGGCACTTACCTTACACTGGGGTGCATTCTCTTAGGACCCTGTTTCCCACAACGAATCCCACTCCTATGCGTGGCTCAAACAACATTCCTGCCAGCTTCACATAGGAGGCAGTTTTAAAAAGTTTAAATTAGGCCTAGCTGTTACAATCAACATGCTTCCACAGTAATGACTCCAATTTCCAACTGTGACTGGTAAAGATTCCCTATTGAATACAGCACGGTAAATCTTACTGTTGATGTAAGGTGCAGTGAAGATGTAAATATTGTTGTTTAGGCTCCTTTTGTAGTAACTTGCTTCATATGTCTCTGGATTTTCTGTCCATTCTTCTCCAGCACTGGAAAGGAAATAATATTTGAGAAATAATGAGAATCATATTTCAACCTGCTCTAAAGCAAATATTGAAAATGTTCTAAACCCATGATCTTCTCCATGGAGTTATGAAAGAGAAGGAGAATATTGCAAATACAGAATGCTTCTCAATTAAATTGCAGATTAAATGCCTCAAAGCTCTCATCACTGGGTTAAACAGGTTTTTAAAATTAATTCTTGGGATGTGACCGTCGCTGGCTAGGCCACCATTTATTGCCCATCCCTAGTTGCCCTTGAGAAGGTGGTGGTGAGCTGCCTTCTTGAACCGCTGCAGTCCATGTGGCATAGGTACGACCACAGTGCTGTTAGGAAGGGAGTTCCAGGATTTCAACCCAGCGACAGTGAATTAGGAATGGTGATTTAGTTCATGGTTAGGATGGTGAGTGAGTTAAATGGAGGGGAAATTACAAGTGATGGTGTTTCAAGTGTCTGCTGCCCTTGAACTTCTAGGTGGTAGAGGTCAATACAAACATATATACAAACTTACAAATAGGAGGATAAGTAGGCCCCTCAAGCCATTTCCGCCATTTGATAAGATCATGGCTGACCTGTTGTGGCTTCAACTCTATTTTGGTCACTAGTTGAGGAGTCTTGGCGAATTGCTGCAGTGTATCTTGTAGATTACACACACTAATGCCATTGTGTGCCAGTGGTGGAGGGAGCGAATGTTTAAGATCAGGTGCGAATCAAGTGAGTTGCTTTGTCCTGGATGGTGTTGAGCTTCTTGAGCATTGTTGGAGCTGCCCACATCCAGGCAAGTGGAGAGTATTCCATCACTCTCTTGACCTGAGCATTTGTAGATGGTGGACAGGCTTTGGGGAGTCTGCAGGTGAGTTACTCGCCTCAGAATTCTCAATCTCTGACCTGCTCTTGTAGCCACAGCCTTTATATGGCAGGTCCAGTTCAGTTTCTGGTCAGTGGTAGCCAGGATGTTGATGGTGGGTGATTCAGTGATGGTAATGCCGTTGAATATCAAGGGGAGATGGACTAGATTCTCTCTTGTTCAAAATAGCCATTGCCTAGCATGTGTGGCATAAAAGTTATTACCACTTGTTATAAAACTCTGTTTAATATCAAAAAATTACTTTGTTTATTCAGTGGGTTGAAGCCACAGAATAAGTTTTAAAAAGCTTCAAGTAACTTAAGAAGCAGGTCTCAAAATGGCTGAATATCTACAAATCTACACCTTGCAATTCACAAAGCTATCAAAATGGAGTTAGGCTTTCTGGTTGTAGCCCACCAAGCACAATTACCTTAAATAAGTGTGAAGTACTACCTCCTGAACTACTCAAAGACATTCAGATATAATCTAATTATTCAGGTCGGTGAGGACCAAAGTGTTAAACTCAATCACTTCTGACAATGGACCCCAACTGAGAAGAGGGCCTGGCCGACCATTTTAATCTAATCATTTTAAACAATGGATTTGGAATGAACTTGTTATGACCATATTTGGTAACTGGCTAATTTGTGAAGGAAGGTCATGTGACAGGAAGCTAGCCCTTTGTGTAAAAAGATCAGGGCCAGAGACCAAAATGACATTGAGTGGGCAATAGCAAGAAAAGGACTCGTCGTCCCTCGCTTTCTCTCCAGCCAGCCTGCAAGCTTGTGTCCTGCCTGCATCTGACCAGCCAAACAGTACAGGTAGTGTCTTCAACGTAAACCAAACAGCTGCTGACTTCAGAGGAACAGACAGAGATTGTTCGCCATGTCTTTAAAATGATCTCAATACAGAATTCAGCAAAAAGCACCGAACACAGCCTGAAACCAACCAAAGCATCAATCTACAGGACCTGTATATGATTGACTTTCTTTTAGCACACTCTTATACATTTTAACCTGCTTTATAACTTACATGTGGTGTGCTTTTTTATTACTTTTTTATAGATCAGATGTAAAGCACAATAAATACTTTTCTTTTAAATCTTGCAAGAAAACCTGTGTGTGTGTGTGTGTGTGTGATTTACAGTCACAGCACTTAAATTATTAAACACTCATTGAATTGGCAGCAAATTCTTTTTAAAAATGCCTGCTGTGGTCAACTGAGAGGTAGAAAGAGAGGGTGGGGGGCATTCTACCACTCCTCACCTGGCTGTGACACCACTTATCAGCCCAAGCCTGAATGTTGTCCAGGTTTTGCTGCATGTGGGCAGCGATTGCTTCATTATCTGAGGAGTTGTGAATGGCACTGAACACAGTGCAATGATCAGCAAACATCCCAACTTCTGACCTTATGCTGAAGGGCATGTCAATAATGAAGCAGCTGAAGATGGTTGGACTGATGACACTAGCACTGCAGCAATGTCCTGGAGTTGAGATGATTGGCCTCCAAAAACTACAACCATTTTCCTTTGTGTTAGGTATGACTCCGACCAGTGGAAAGTTTTCCCCCGATTCCCATCAATTTTACTAGGGTTCCTTGAGGCCTAGGAGGATCTGCTACATCCATCAAATTGATCAATCAGCAATAACTTTGATTTTCAGGACAAACGGCCAAGAATCCAATCAGATCCTGGGACTTATCTAGTAGGACTGCCGGACCACAGTTGGTGGGACATAACTCATTTCTTCCAGGATTTTGTCCCATGTGAGAATCCCAGTGATGCTCTGAAGCATGGGGGGTAATGAAAGCAAATTGTTCATCTACCTCCACACATCAAGTCAACATGTCTGGTTTCCCAGACAACCTTTGGAATTTCGCCTACTACAACCTTTATAAGGCCTCAAAGAAATTCTTGCCAGCTCAAAACTCTTGCAAGTCCAGTTGAAGGCCCATGGACCCCCAGACTCCATCAGTAATCAATCTCGAAAGAGATCAAATACCATCAACTGGAGGCCTGCTTGCATCATAAGGAAAGGAAGAAAATAGCTTTTTTCCTAAAGATCAATGCCCAAAGCCTTTCTTCTTCCTATGGAGCATCACGGCACCACTCTGTGGTTCCTATTGGTGCATCAGGAGAGTTGTTATTGATGCACTGTTATCAGTTTAAGCTGCCCACCCAGAATTTGGAAATGACCAAACCCTGGAACCTGGGACAGGATTTGGGCCCTCTCACTTTGGCCTGCTGTGCTAAATTTCATCCCTATTAGAATTTTGAGCCTAAAATGCCTCCATTGGTAGAACATGGAGATTCCAATTGAACCACAGGCAACATTGTCTTTGTACTGGCACTCTACCAATGATGCGATTAGAAGGGTTTGTAAGCGAATTCAAGAAGAGCAAAGAGTTTAAACATGTGTGGAATTCCTCTTCTGCCTCCAATCTGAACAGAGTTTGATTGTAAACACGGGAAAAGAACAGCATCACATCACAGTTAAGAGTAGTAAACAACAAAGGACAACAATGGATCAAAAACAAATTATGTGGTAGTGGTGATAAATGCACTAAATAATAAACAGAAGGGTTAATGTGTCTGTTTTAATATTGCACAGTGCAATGTCAACCTTCAGTGGCATGTGATAATGAATGCCAGACATTATTGTCTGTGTAGTGATGGGGAATCCAAATGTGAATTTAATAGGTTATAGTTTATCCCACGATGTCAGCCCTGTTCATTAATGTTTCGGAGAGTTGATTCCTTCATTCCACATTCAAGTTTAACTAACTGGCGCTCACACTGCCTTCTGCTGTTCCAGGACCAATCTTCACTACACCAAATTGTTTGCGGCCTATTTCTTTATCAGGTTAATTTGCGAACACCTCAGAATACCAGGTGAATTTGGTTCGAGATGATTTAACAAGACAACCTAATCATCACTTGTTTTATAGCCCCCTTATCATGCTGACTAGAAATTATCATTGATTTTGTTGATCGTAAGTTACCAAGTGAGTCTGCAGATGGACTTTATTCTCACGATGAAAATTTGAAATATTTTAACCAAATTTTAACCAAATAAATTTTAACTATTTTAACCATTTTAATTTTAACCAAAAAAAATCAGCTGGGTTTATGTCGGGTGGGTTAAAGCCTTAAGAATCAGATTCCTGACCCAAGCCTGCGTCCAGGCAGCCTAGATCTGATCTGAACTGAGAAGGTGGGCAGCAGACCAACCTGCACCAGAAGGTAAGTTGGTAATTTAAATATGATAATGAGGCTTGAAGCTCATTGTTATTCAGATTTTTAATTTTAACTGTTGTCGGCTGGAGTTTCCTGAGCCTTGGAGGCGAGGGCGGGTCCGGGAGGTGAGGGCGGGTCCGGGAGGTGAGGGCGGATCCGGGAGGCGAGGGCGGGTCCGGGAGGCGAGGGCGGATCCGGGAGGCGAGGGTGGATCCGGGAGGCGAGGGCGGGTCCGGGAGGCGAGGGCGGGTCCGGGAGGCGAGGGTGGGTCCGGGAGGCGAGGGCGGATCCGGGAGGCGAGGGCGGATCCGGGAGGCGAGGGCGGATCCGGGAGGCGAGGGCGGATCCGGGAGGCGAGGGCGGATCCGGGAGGTGAGGGTGGATCCGGGAGGTGAGGGTGGGTCCGGGAGGCGAGGGTGGATCCGGGAGGCGAGGGCGGATCCGGGAGGCGAGGGCGGATCCGGGAGGCGAGGGCGGATCCGGGAGGCGAGGGTGGATCCGGGAGGCGAGGGTGGATCCAGGAGGCGAGGGTGGATCCGGGAGGTGAGGGTGGATCCGGGAGGTGAGGGTGGATCCGGGAGGTGAGGGCGGGTCCGGGAGGCGGGTCCGGGAGGTGAGGGTGGATCCGGGAGGCGAGGGCGGGTCCGGGAGGCGAGGGCGGGTCCGGGAGGCGAGGGCAGGTCCGGGAGGCGAGGGCGGGTCCGGGAGGCGAGGGTGGATCCGGGAGGCGAGGGCAGGTCCGGGAGGCGAGGGCGGGTCCGGGAGGCGAGGGCGGGTCCGGGAGGCGAGGGCGGGTCCGGGAGGCGAGGGCGGGTGCGGGAGGCGAGGGTGGATCCGGGAGGCGAGGGCAGGTCCGGGAGGCGAGGGCGGGTCCGGGAGGCGAGGGCGGGTCCGGGAGGCGAGGGCGGGTCCGGGAGGTGAGGGCGGGTCCGGGAGGCGAGGGCGGGTCCGGGAGGCGAGGGCGGGTGCGGGAGGCGAGGGCGGGTGGCGAGGGTGGATCCGGGAGGCGAGGGCGGGTCCGGGAGGCGAGGGCGGATCCGGGAGGCGAGGGCGGGTCCGGGAGGCGAGGGCGGGTGCGGGAGGCGAGGGCGGGTCCGGGAGGCGAGGGTGGATCCGGGAGGCGAGGGCGGGTCCGGGAGGCGAGGGCGGGTGCGGGAGGCGAGGGCGGGTGGCGAGGGTGGATCCGGGAGGCGAGGGCGGGTCCGGGAGGCGAGGGCGGGTCCGGGAGGCGAGGGCGGGTCCGGGAGGCGAGGGCGAGTGCGGGAGGCGAGGGCGGGTCCGGGAGGCGAGGGCGGGTCCGGGAGGCGAGGGCGGGTGCGGGAGGCGAGGGTGGGTCCGGGAGGCGAGGGTGGATCCGGGAGGCGAGGGCGGGTCCGGGAGACGAGGGCGGGTCCGGGAGGCGAGGGCGGGTGCGGGAGGCGAGGGCGGGTGCAGGAGGCGAGGGCGGGTGCGGGAGGCGAGGGCGGGTCCGGGAGGCGAGGGCGGGTCCGGGAGGCGAGGGCAGGTCCGGGAGGCGAGGGCGGGTGCGGGAGGCGAGGGCGGGTGCGGGAGGCGAGGGCGGGTCCGGGAGGCGAGGGCGGGTCCGGGAGGCGAGGGCAGGTCCGGGAGGCGAGGGCGGGTGCGGGAGGCGAGGGCGGGTGCAGGAGGTAGGGGCGGATCCAGGAGGCGAGGGCGGGTCCGGGAGGCGAGGGCGGGTGCAGGAGGTAGGGGCGGATCCAGGAGGCGAGGGCGGGTCCGGGAGGCGAGGGCGGGTGCGGGAGGCGAGGGCGGGTCCGGGAGGCGAGGGCGGGTCCGGGAGGCGAGGGCGGGTCCGGGAGGCGAGGGCGGGTGCAGGAGGTAGGGGCGGATCCAGGAGGCGAGAGCTTTTACACCAATCTTCTGGATCCAGCTGGCTACTTAAGCAACCCCTGTTAGGGGGCAGGACTATTCCCCCTCCCTTGGCCTTTTCCACAAAGCCTCCGATTTCTGCACAGCCAAGGCTTCGCAGTTCTCTTCCCAGCTCTCAGACCTTCCCACCAACAGCCCCGTGCCAGAACACTGAGATGGGCCCCACGCTCCGGAATGCCACCGCCCAACCCGGGCTAAACCTCAATCCTAACTCCTAACCTGTAATTAGCTGGTATGAACTCACAAACAATCCAAAGACAGGCACCGTTCATTGAAAAAGTCCTACCTTTTGGGGTAAATCCTTGTAATTCCACCGTCAGTTGCTACGAATCTAGCAAGAACTCCTGCCCTATTTTACAAAAAAAACGTTACTTTATTAGGGTGGCATCACAGACCTTTCCTACATATACCGGCATTGGGATTCTTTTTCCCACTCTGGTTTCTCGAGCGGGGGCTGAATTTTCTGTCTGATGCTATGGCGGCAGGATACCATTAGAGAGGGACCACCACACGTCCCACTCTGGTACCCCTCATCATTGCCCACTTGCTGCAGTGAAAGATTTTTAAATATTTTGCAAGCACTGAGACCCTTAATGGGGCCAGGGGAGCCCACCTCTTGTTGAGGGTGCTGGGTAGGACAGGCAAGCCCCTGGAGCACCTTGCAGTGTGGGCTTGGCGAAGAGTTAAAAAAAAAGGTGGCTGGTTAATTATTGCAGCAGTTTCCCAAATGCGGTCGATCTTTGGTGGACTGCATGAACGTAAATTGGCTTCTAAAAGTTAACCCTTAAAACAACGGTTACCAGGGACATGCGGCCGTCCATTCCGTCCAGTGTGACCGAAATGTGTCACGTTTTAATCTGCCCACTCACATATGGCTGGTTGGATTAAATATATGACATCAGGACAGAAAATGCTGACGCCATGGAGGGTAAGGTCAAACAGTTAAGACACTTTGCTGTCGAAATTTGGGCTGATGGTGTCAGAGAGGCATTTCATTTTACCTTGAGAAACACTTCTTCAAAATTTAAATAATTACCCTCTTCTGATTCCGTTATCTGTTCTGTCTATCCTCTGTTCTACATTTGCTTGAATGCCTATTCTCGATCTCTGCTCTGTCCCTTCCAGATCACCATCCTCCTCCACCTTGTTCCCTCCCAAATCGACCCCTCAACCTGTCCGAACTGGGCATGATCTGAAGTATCCCAGCAAAATCATTTGTCATTCCCACTCTACCACAGCCCCTGGTATCTCCCTGCTGTATCTCCAGAATCAGAGCAAATTAAAATACTCATGTGGTGAGTGGTGCATTTGGAAGCTTAGCATTCAATGTCTTCAGCAAAATGGGTAAAATTTTCGAGTCGGTGGGCCCGGGAGGAGCCGGGGAACGGACCGCGATTGGCCTCCAACCGGGATTTCACACTGGCTGGCCAATTAATGGTCAGCTAGCACGAAAGGTGCGCTGACAGGCTCAGCACTGCCGGGGTGGGGGGCAGGAGGAGGGCGAGCGCTGGAGGCAGTACGGGCGCTGGGGAGCGTGGAAGGAAAGCTCCCTGAAGGCAGAGAGCTGTCTCAGGGAGCTGACAAATTTAAAATCAGAATGTAATATCAGGAAAAAATATCCACACGTCAGAATGAGACACCTCAACACGTGGATGATGAAAATTTTTTCAAAACATTTTAATCTTTTTTTAAATGAACCACGGAAACCTCATCCCGCCCGCAGATACGGTTTCCTGAAAAATGCAATAGCCGCCTGGCCGATTGGCCCGCCCGCCAACTGTAACGATGGACGGGCAGCGAAAAATCGGTGTCAGTTGCTACTTTAATGCCCTTGATAGGCCTCTTAATTGTCGGCGGGAACACTGCCGATTCTTGCGTGCGCCCGCTAACCGAAATATTGCGCGAGTGCGCGATGATGTCAGGACGCTCGCCTGACGTCATCGCACGCTATTTCACGCTCGAGTGTGTTGGGCACACACCCGCACATCGAATGGAAAGTTCTAACCAATATTTTCCAATGATGAAAATTGTACTACAAAGGGTAATGTTGGATATGATTTTGCAAGGGGAAAGGCAGCAGATGTATGTCAGAATTTATCTGTTTTGGCAGACATTATGTTGTTACATTCTTAGAAAGGCAAAGCTCAATAGCAAGCATCCAGGAAGAAAAAGTGCCTATTAATAAGTAGGTTGAATACCATAGTATGGATTTATTAAAAATGTTACGTCAAAGCACACTTTCTGTCAACATTTTCCATTGTAAATTCTTCTATCAACATTTATAATGGAACCTTCTTGTCATATTGTGATTATACTGCTCCTCCCCAGTGGAGACAATGCACTAGTGTGGTTACAAGGGGCAAATTGAGACAGGCAGTTTTCACAATTAATGTGAACATAGGAATTTGCAATGGAAATAAAAAAGTAAAGACAGAATTTATGACTTTAAAATTGTGCATCTTGTTCCAATTATCCAATTATTTCATTTGTTCCTCTGTTTTATTTGTCTGCTGCTTTTTGTTTCTCTGTAAACTTCTTACATATCCCCTCTCTCCCTTGGCTTATGTCCTTTTTATGTAAGTCTTTTGGGTGGATTTGTTCACCGATTTACTCAATTTGCATCTTTTACCTTTGATAGAAGCGAAGACATAAAACCAAATGGAAGGCAGCATGCCAAAGGTGGGTAATGAGAAACACAGAAAATGTACAGCACAGGCGGAGATCAAATAGCTCATCCTGCCTCTGCCAGTTGTAAAAGAGTTATCCAGCCTAATAACACTTTCCAGCTCTTGCTCCGGAAATACAGCAGGGGCTGTGGTAGAGTGGGAATGATAAAAGGTTTTCTGGGATAGTTCAGATCATGCCCAGTTAGGACAGATTGAGGTTGAGGGGTCGATTTGGGAGGGGACAAAGTGGAGGAGGATGGTGATCTGGAAGGAACAGAGCAGAGATAGAGAATAGGCATTCAACCAAATGTATAACAGAGGATAGATAGAGCGATACAATGGCTGTGGCTAAGGTTCAACTGAGGAAGATGATCTACCATGGCAGGTTTAACTTCTTTTTAAATTTGTGATGTTACATACCGAACATGAACTAGTGTTGGGTATTGGAGCAGTGATATGTGGTTAATGTAGGCCAAAGAGCAATCAGATCCCTACAATGGGCCATTCTAATCATAGTGTCCAAGGGTGATTGATTGCACATGTTTAGGCAACTTTAAAAAAAAATTAAAATATTATTTTCCAGAAATCTGACAGCTAGCACTGAAGGTGCCAGCAACATCACAGTGTTGCAACTACTCGCCGTCTCCCTCTTTGGACAGACGCCCCCAGCAGAGACCAGCGAGCCTGTCTAAAACATGCACATTATCTTTGTCTGAGGAAAATCACCTAGGACCAGAATCACATTCTGTGACAGCCAGCACTCCCAGCCTCTGAAGTTGCAGGATGATTTTGTGTTAATTTCAATTCCAATCTATAATACTGCAATAACACATAACTTTTAATAATATTGAATGCACACATTCCCATTATGTTGACAGGCTTGATAAAGCTCAGCAAAGACATTTCTGCACTTTTTGACTTTTTTTAAATTGCAGCATTTTAGCTATCCATGGTCCAGAACCATAAATGAAAAAGCCCAAGGTTGGACTGGAAGAAAATCCAAACCAAAATCGTAATTTTTAATTTGATTTTGATCTGGACATACAGTTCATTATCTGGGTTTTATACGTGCGTTTTAGTTACATTTGTTTCTGAAATGTAAGGAAGTCATGTCAGCATGACATGGCAAAAGAAAAAAGAACTACTGTGTATACTGTTTGGCTCATTTCGGTTTCCTGAAACTGATCTGAGGTTAACACCAGTATAAAATGAATGAGCAGCTATCGAGTGAACAAATGTACAAAGTTACAGGAGTTGAAATCCATTAAATTTAATAGAAAATGAATTCATTTGTTATGGTTTCAATACAGTTTCGTATCTCAAATAGAACACTTTAAGGCGATATCTTCAATAAAGCAAACTTTCATCTCATCAGCCCTGTCAATTTAGCTTTAGTTTATCATAAGACAATTGTCAAAAAGGAAGTCAAAGAGCATTCAAATATTCTTCATTGAATGATACCTCCTGATAACATACATTCAGTGTCTTGAGTTTGTAGATAGTCATGTTCAGTTCCTGCATTAACCAAGAACAGGCTTCCCTGAAAATTGACACGCTGCCCGCTGTCAAGACTTCATTAGTTAGAGCACAATTTTTTTAATGCAGTTTCTGCAAAATATAGTTGATGCTTCAGTATAATATGAGTTTATATTAATCAAAGGATTTTAATTTAAAACAATGCAAAACAGGAAACAGTATTCCTGTGCCATTCTGGTTCCAATCATCCAATATATTCCTGTGAGAGATTTAGGATCATCTTGCACAAGTTTGGTGACTTGTTGCCATTGTATACTCTGATTAGGCTGGAAGCAGAGCAGTAAATAAATGCTTCATCCCCAGTTATACAAGTTCCAAAAAAAAGAGCCAGTGAATACTTTTGTAAAATTAAGTGTAGTATACAATTTTTAAAAATCTAACACATGCTTAATACTTATCCCACACCACATAACATAAACCAAACTACTTAAATTAATAAGTCTGATTCATTTTCTCTAACTCAACCTTTCTCCCACCCCCAACTTTACTTAATCAGCTCAATTACTGAAATTCATCCTTCAAACTAATTGTTCATGTTACTGAAACACAGTTGTACCGCATTGTACAGCTTGCAAAACACAATCCTATAAACGACAGCTCCCTAAGATGCATCTTTTCATGTCTATATATGTACATGCATGCCTAGGGTATAGATACAAATTCATTGTTTGGTAAGAAATGAGACAAAAGTTTATGTTTTAAACTTTATCACAAGTCAAACCAAATGGAAGTCAGAACTTACGGATTTTGTTTCGTCCAATGGTTTGACACAAGTTCACTTGTAAATCCGGCATCAAGTAACAGGTTATTGATCAGATCAGTTTTGCCTAGAAACAAAAGATAAAAGACTGGTCAGAAAACAAATGCACAGCCGGAAATAGGAGAGAGCAAGTGCTCGAGCAGCATTGCACGAACACAATAACTATTGCTTCTCCTACAACGCTCGTCATTACAGCTTCGGGCCCTATAAAAGTCAGCTCATGGGAATGGTGATCATAGGAATGGTGCTGGACCCTGCATTGTTATTGCCCTGAACTCTTTCCCATATGATGATTAACTATTCACCCCAACATTGTCTCCTTTGTAGCCATGTGATCACAAGAACTTAACATTTTGGCAGGAGCTGGATTAACTCTGGTCATTGTCATTGGCACTAAATTTGTATTTTATTCATTTCTTTCTTTTCTAATTTTTTCCAAGTTATTTTCTACCAGTTCTGTAGTTTATTTTTCTCATCTTCTAGTTCCAATCAAAGACTTGAACACAAAGATCAAGGTTAACATTCCAGTGCAGTACTGAGAGGGTGCTGCATTGTTGGAGGTGCCGTCTTTGGAATGAGATGTTAAAACCGAGGCCCCTGCTGCCCTTTCAGGTGGACATGAAAGACCCTATGGTACAATTTCAAAGAAGAACAGTGAAGTTATCCCTGGTGTCCTGGCTAATAGTTATGCCTCAGTCAACATTAGAAAAGCAGGTTATTTGATCATTATCACATTACCGTTTATGGAAGTTTGTTGTCTGCAAATTGGCTGTCACATTTCTTGGTACAACAGTGGTTGTACTTCAAAAGTGCTTAATTAGCTGTAAAGCACTTTGAGATGTCCAGTGGTCATGAAAAGCACTTTATAAATTTAAGTCTTTCTTTTTCTTTTTATCCCCCAGACCATACTTAAACCAAGAGTACCCTGGTCAACCCAATTGCCTTTTGTGTTTTAAATTGGCCTGTTGAAGGTACACACAAGAGCTGTGGACTGACTATTTATCACTTTTTTCTTTGCAAGAAGCATCTTGCCTTCATGTTGTGGCCACCCTCAATTGGCTAAAACTAAGATTATGGAGAATAATGGGCAAGAATTCATGCTCCACCACCCCACGTTGTAGTAGGCCAGTGCACTGACATACTGGGAAAGATTTTACCAGCCCTGGGTGACGGGATTAGGAGGTAGGGAGACTGGTAAAATGCTGAGAGCCATGTGGGGAGGGGTGCTCAATGCAGTCCTGCCACCAGGTCATTTTACCAGCAGTGAGAGTGGTAGCTGCTTGGCTGCCCACTGACTGGAGGTGGGCGGCCAATTTGAAGGCCCAACTCGTGGCTATTTTCCCGAAAGCGAACCACCCAGCAACCCTCCCCCCACCCCACCCCACCCCACCCCACCCCGCCATTTGGGAGGCCGTCAGCTGCATGGAGACAGCCTCCCAGCGGCTTCCTGGGTGGGGGGTGGGGAGGGGCATCATATCCAGAGCTCCATGCCCCGAGGGAGGGGGGTCCCACTGGTTACCCCTCCAATCACCGAAGCCTGTCTTCCTCCCCTCAAATTGGAGGCGCCCTCCCATTCTCATTGTCACCGCAGCAGAGGCCACCTCTCTTGGTGGCGCTGCCAACACTGCAGAGCTAGCGACCCAGCTAATTGGGCCGGCAGTGTGGAGAGCCAGCCTGCCCAACTAAAAGGCCACCGCTGGAAGATCGCTGCCAGGGCACTACTGCCTGCCTGCACATACCCGGTACCTTCATTTGGTACCGACCTCAGGAATTAACCCTGCCAGTAATATCCCGGCAACCGTCTTATCTGTGGCACCTGCAAGGCCTGAATGTTTGCAGAAATCGAAGGTTTTAACACCCAATTTCTAAACTGGGCTAAGAGTAACTCAAGTGAGTGAAAAAAAAACAATTATAAAAGAACCAATGCTGCAAATAAATCGCTATGTAAAATAATTATATCCTCACATCAATCATCAACCAAACTTAATTCTGCCAAACTGTGCAATCAAAAATGCATTTTACCCTCCAGAAGGAAGAATATGATCCAAATGTTTATGTATATTTAAACATTAATTAGAGGATGCACTATTATTCCAAGGCAATGTTTTCATTATTTTCAAGGCAATGTAGAATAGAATTCAGTTGAAATGCCTGTCAGATGCTAAGAGGTTGATAAGAGTGGCCTAAAATTCTCCTGAAGAATTTTTGATGGCATCACATCTCAGTGCCAGAGCTGAGATCATACCTCATGGGGAACCATAAGTAAGATCCCACAAATTTTGAGACCATTGTGCAACCAATTGCAGGCCTTCCAACATCTGACACTTAGCCACCCAAACAAGTGACATTAGGTCAACATTAGTTGTAACATAAGGCGGAGTTTAATGCCCTTCACCATGACAAGTTTGATGGTTGGGGGGTGGGGGGGCATTTAATCAGGCCCCACCACCTTCATACTACTGCCCGATTAAGTCAGTTGAAATGCCCGTCTAGAATGTTACATCCTACATATCATGTCAACATCAGGTAATGGATGTCGCAGGGTGGGGGTTGTTGGGGGAGTTGGTGGGACAGATTGACACTGAGAGCGTCCCCCCCACCACATCTCGATGCCAGGTCCCTTGATCAGACATTGCGTGCTTTTGAATGAGGGATGTCACCTCCTCTCTCTTGCTGCCAACCCTTCGCCCCCATGACCCCTCCACCACCCCCTCCCCCCCACCCAATCACTCACCTGTGCCTGAGTCCATTGGTGATCCTCAGCCTTGAATGATTGTAGTACTGGTGGCAGCCACCGCCTACCCAGTTGGTGCTGCAGAGGAATAAAGAGCTTCCGGCCTCTGATTGGCCGGCAGTTCTTGGCAGGCGGGATTTCAGGCCCAGAGTCCTTGATCTTGCAGAAGACTAGCTGCTGCCCAGTTAACTGCCTGATAGGCACTTAATTCAATGGGCCTTCCCAAAAAGAGGCAACGTGAGGTTCTTGTTGGCTCTCTAGGTGCCACAGTTAAATACCATCCATTTTAATGCAGGAGATGACATATGGGCCATCTAACGATCCACAGTATTTCCTTGCTACATTTCTAATAACCATGATTCCTATTTGTTGGCAAGAGCCTGTCTGTTTCCTTGAAACCCATTAACATTTCTTGTTCTACCACCCCTGTGGTAATCAGTTTCATTCCTTGTAGTAAAATGGTTCCTCCTGTATGTCCTATGTTTTTTCAGTATCATTAATTTGTAAATATCACCCCTTCTGCTCAAATTCTAAACATAGCAGAAAAGTTTACTTGGTTCCTATTTGTCCAATGTTTTCATAATTTTATATAATTTTATCATATTTCCTCACAGTCTTCTCATTTCAAGGGAATGCAGAACACAATTCAGTTGAAATGCCCATCTAGAATGTTTTCCTGCATACCACATCGACTTCAGGTAATGGACATTTATTAAAGGCATTCCATTGAATACATGATGCGTTGGAAAGGCTTCATTCAACTTGGTGACACTTAACTGCCTGGAGCCCAGACCTGAGAGAGCAGGAACAGGTTTAATTGATAGTTTGACTAGCCTGTTCCTGACCATGAATAATTGGGAGAGACTAAGAGGTCAAACCTGGCTTTCTTTCCAGGAGATAGAAAGGAGATAGTCTGCAGAGGTTTTAAGCTCTGTGCTTAAGTTTGATTGTTTCAGAGAAATTTCCAGTCAGAAAGGGCAATAGCCCTGCTAACAGGCATAGCTTGGTATACTCTGTTATGAGAAGCAATTATTCCAAAGTTGTTCTGTTCACTGGCACATTCTTTGTAAAATAAATCAGCTTGTTGCTATATAGTTGGCCCTGTCCCACTACTGTGTTCATCAGTCCAGCTTTCAGAAGATCGAAGGAAGCAGAAATCCATGCATGAATTAACCTTCAAACATGTATACAGATTACCTTGACGACCATAAATCACATAGCCAGAGGAGTCACCAAACACCACGTGAGGAGCACAAGAGATTACTGGGTCCAGTTCACATAAGAAGTTGTTTCATTGTTACAGCCTGAGGCTATCGTATGACTAAATATTAAGCAATAAAGGTAAAATCCTGATCGTGAGGGATATGGGATCAGGACACTAGGTGACACAGAACCTGAGGGAAGTCTTACTGTGGGCCAAAAATCTCATAAGAATGGTTCGACATGAAGAATGCACGATTAGTATGTTGCTATGCTTCAGTCCTTATTTAATGGAGAATATGTTCTCATTGAGGTAACCTTTCTGTGGCTAACTTTGTAAGAAGTGCCAAATTATTCAGGCTACACACAAAGTGAGACTTGGGAAAAGGGTTTAGCGAACCATGCTAGATGCACGCAAAAAATTATAACTGGCTAGACATCCTTTTTGTCTCCATGCTTTCTCTTCAGTTGTAATAGTTTAAACAGTGAGTGTTAATGATCAGGAATTCTGATTCTGAGTCATTACTGAGTTCATAAGAAACTCATTAAAGAGTTATTTATGTGATGTATGGGAATATGGCTTGTGGGGTAGATTGTATAATTGTCCAGTTTGAATTTGTGGCAAGGATTTCTGACTCTATATCAGGTTAATGCTTAGCAAAATAAATATCAATCTACTATTAAAATGACCAAGAATTGAGTATATTTTAGAAGCTTGGTCATTCTGTATAAGACATTTGTTTGTGCATAAGTCTCTTCTGCTTTTGATTTTTAGACTCTGGAATTGGTTTTCGTACAAAGATCAGCAATTTGTTCAAATTTTTCCACAATTCCTCAAAGTTCTCATTCAAACATAAGTTATTTTACAAACCACTTTTGCTTTGCTAGTAGTTACTCCAATTTACGACCGGTGTGTTTGTTCACTTGTACAGCTCTCAGTCATGTGACTATAAGCAGAACTATAAGCTTAAGCAACCAGGCTTGCTTATTACCATGTTTACTAGGTTACCTCTAGCTCTAAGCATAATTCCTTACAAAAATGCACAGTGGATACATCTTTGTAAAGAATGGGAATTGGAGGCTGATTTTTCAGCCATAGTAAGGATTCTTTCACAAAGCACTTGAAAATCAGAAAGAAAAAATACGCATTTATGCTGTTGTCATGTACTTTCCTAATCAGCTTGGAACCAAAAAATCTTCCAACACCTTTTAATTACTTTGAAAGATAAATAAAACAATTAGGAGGAATTACGAATACGACAAGCTAGGTGCTTGTGGCTTGGCTCATAGATTACACTTGGCTCACAGAAGTAGGCTACTTGGCCCAGTAAAGCCTCTGCCAGCTCTTTCATAGAGCAATCCTGTCAGTCCCATTCCCTGGGTCGGATTTAATCCAGCCTGTCGTGGTGGGAACCCTGGTCGCTGGGCACACTTAATTGTGGGAGAGGCCCTGCATCAGCCTCCTGGCAATGGCAAAATCCTCCCCGATTATGTGCGAGGGCGTAAGGACTGATGCAGGATTCGTGGCCGCCGACAGCAGGATGTCAATTAGGCTCATACCTCCCCCGGTGCTACAATGGTCAAAAATCCTTGCCATAAATTCCTTTGATTGGTCAGCAGCTCTCGCAGGCGCGACTTGTGTCACTGGGGCCCTGAATCCCAGGGAAGGCTCAAAGGTGTGCCTGAAGAACACTTACTACCTCCCACATGGGATTGACGGGGTTCCCTGCTGGTTTCCCCAGTGGGCAAGACCCCCGTCAGCCCAACAAAATCCAACCCCTGACTCTGTCCCATATTCCTGCAATTTTATCTCCTTCAACTACTTATCCAATTCCTTTTTAATAGTTGTTATTGAATCATGGCTGATCTGATTGTAACCTCCCGCCTACCTCCGATAACCTTTCACTGCCTTGTTCATCAAGATTCTATCTACCTGCGCCTTAAAAATATTAAAAGACTCTGCTTCCACTGCCTTCTGAGGAAGTTCCAAAGACTCGTGACCTTCTGAGAGAAAAAAATTCTCCTCATCTCTATCTTAAATGGGTGACCCCTTATTTTTAAACATAACCCCTAGTTCCAGATTCTCCCACAAGAGGAAAAATCCTCTCCACATCCACCCTGTATTCTAAACTCCAGTGGATACAAGCCTAGCCTGTCCAACCTTTCCTCATAAGACAACCACCTATTCCTAGTATTAGTCTAGTAAACCTTCTCTGAACTGCTTCTAATGCATTTACATTTTTCTTTAAATAAGGGGACCAATACAATTCCATACTTCCTCTTTAGTTGTAATTGTATATTTCTAACAATATTACTTCAGGATCATAGGACCAAAGTCGGCAGGGATTGGGAGAAAATGTAGAAAAAAACAAGCATATCAAATTAGTTTGACTACGTGACACTGCAATACATCTGAATTGTTATAAGATAAAATGATCATTATTTGCAGGACAGGGTGAACAGGCTTCAGCAAATTCAATTTATTTTCCACTTTTACAGTTGCTGGTCCTGATTTTTCCACCTAGTGAATAGGAGATAAATCATTGGCTAAATAGCATAGAAGTAGAAAATTCTGATCAAAAACTCTAATGGAGGCCATCCAGTGACATTTTTGTGCACAATTGCTATATGTTATTAGTACTGCCAAGGTGTTACTTTGGCTCAGTTGATAGTATTCTCACCCTGAATCAGGAACTTTACTACAGACTTGAACTCAATTTGGTCCAATACTTTGTCATGACCATGGATCATAGCCCCAAATTACTTATGGTTATATTGAATTTTTTTAAGTAATATATGTGTTTTTTTTTAAAAAGGACCTATAAGCAAAAGCTGGCTGGCACTGTAAATTAACTACTTGCTAGAAAATTCTTATGTGGATTGCACTTGACCAACTAGTCCAGAAAACGGAATGTCGCACCTAAAAAGGTGTCAAGGGCGACTTCAGACAGAGACACTTCAAAGGAAAATGTGCAATGCAAAAACTGAGCTGTAATCTCCTGTGTTTGCAGAGATAATGAAGGCTGATTACCATCTTAGCAGAAACCATCTCCTGTGAGTTTTATCCCAGACTGTAGACATGATGTGAGTTGAAAAGAAAGCAGATCTGGGCAAAATACACCTTTGTTTTTTCCGTTCCAGGAATATATAAGAAAAGGGATTAAAAAGCCAACTGCAACCCTACCTCTGTGTGCTAGTTTTGGTGTTCCAGGCCAGGCGTGCGAGGGTGTGTTGTGAAGGTCACAGCTGAAGAACATCAACAAGGCATTCCTACGCTTGCAGGTAAAAACCTCTCTCTCTCTGATTGCTGGAGGCAAGTCACAAGTCAGCAAAGCCACAGTCAGAAAAAGAAACAGGACAACTCCTTTCAGCCAACCTGCAGAACCAAGAATCTCCAAACCAACTGCTCAACTGCCCAAAGTCAGCTCTACTGGAATCATCCAACTTAACGGCCACAACGTTTCATCATCTACTCCTCGTGGACCAACCAAAGACTGATTCGCATATATTTTTAAACATTTATTTCTGGACTCACTTCTCATTTCTAATCTGTGTGTATGTTGCGCTCGTTTTATTTTTTTCTTCACAGTTTTAGTAACTAATAAGCTCACTCTTTCTTTAACTCAAGAAAGCCTGGTTAAATAGGCTCATTTTAAAACATAAATATATTTGGACTGAGAAAAGGTATCCACGAGGAAAGGGATCCTTTTTAAAGTTAACCTTGTTGTGACCAATCGAGGGGGGTTGAATAAAGAAGGGGAGCTAGTTCATCCCTCCTCACTCAGGAGCATAACAATTTGGGATACCTCGATTGTCCGGGATCACAATAAATTAGGGGACCTCACCCGGGGACTGGTCGTAACAACTTCAATGTAGTACTGATAGAACTCCTGCAGTGCTGACGGTACTACCAGCCTCAAGTGCACATAAATAATCCTGTAGCAATTATTCAAAGGCGACCATCCAAGTCACACACCAGACCAACTTGGAGATTTCTGGCTGTTCAATCATCGTTGCTAATGACAAAATCCTGGAATTCCTTATCTTACACCTCTGTGGGTGCTACACCACACCACCACCTTCTTAAAGGCAACTAGGGATGGGCAATAAATGTCGACCTTGTCTGCAGCGCACATATCCTCAGGATGAATTGGAAAAAAAAGTTTCCTTCCTCCACCCACACCATGAAACATAGATTAGCTGAACATTCATTTGCTGTGTTACCCACCTATGTGCAAATTGGTTGCCACATTTGACTAAGATACAACAGTGACTGTACTTCAAAATGAATCCACTCATTGTAAAACACATTGGACTGGCCTGAGAATGTGATATAAATGCTGGGTCTGTCTTTCTAAGTTTTTTTTGGTTCACTTTCTCACAGTCATATTCACATTTCATAGCAGCAAAATCATTAGGTTATCAACAGGCATAGACTGTAATCTGATGATGCGCTAGGTAAATTCAGATATGGTCTCTCTGAGGAGTTCAGTGGCGCACTCTAATTAAAAATACGCACATTGTAACCTCATTGGAAGGATTTGAATCTCAGTGTCACAAGGTTGCATGACTCTACAAGTTCCCCATCAAGTTCAATAGTTCAGTTACGCTGCTCTATCCCTCTGTCGGCTTGGGTTATTTTCAGTCCCAAGTTTATTACAGTATTTCAAAGTCTTAAAATATCTGGTTTATAAAGGACTCTCCGTTCAGAATTCATGTGCAAGAAGTCCCAATGTACTCAAAATTGGATGCTCTGACATACCTTATCATAGAATCATAGAATAGTTACAGCACAGGAGGTAACCATTCAGCCCGTCACAGCTGTGCTGGCTCTCTGCAAGTGCAACAATCTAACCCGGCCTTTTCCCCATAATCCTGAAAATGTTTTCCTACAGAAAATTATCCAATTCCCTTTTGAAAGCCTCGATTGAATTTGCCTCCACCACTTTCTCAGGCAACCACTCGCCACCTATAAAAACTTTTTCTCATGCTACTTTTAACAATCACCTTAAACCGCTGTCGATCCTTCCGCCAATGGAAACAATTTCTCCCTATCTATTCTGTTCAGATCTTCCTTCATTTTGAACACCTCTATCAAATTTCCTCTTAACTTTCTCTTCTCCAAGGAGAACAGCCTCAATTTCTTCACTCTATCCATGTAACTGAAACTCCTCATCCCTGGAACCATTTTCATGAATCTTTTCTGCACCATATCCCTAAAGTCTTCACATCTTTCCAAACGTGCGGTGCCCAGGACTAGACACAATATTCCAGTCAAGTCCAAATCAATGTTATATCCAGGTTTATCAAAAATTTCTTGCTTTCCTACATTAGCCCCTATGTATAAGACCCATTAAACCATTCTCCCAACCTGCCCTGCTGCCTCCAATAATTCATACATATAACTCTCTGCTCCTTCATCCCCTTTACAACTGTATTAGAGAACATACTCAACCAGCCTGCACTTGTAAACACGAAACAAAGCATCTACCATCAGAATTGATTCTGTGATTTGGCAGCACTTACTGAACAACCCCGAGTGTGCTAATAGCTGCACTAACAACCAATTTAAGTTAATCAGTTGAGCTCATAACATGGCTCATTTACACTTGCTAGAAATGACATACATTCATATGCATTCTCTGCAAACAAAAAGAATATGTTCAAGCCTTGCACCTTTTTTGAATTGCTTAGGAGCTTGGGGAGCTTATAGTTCCCCATTGTTTTCTCCATAGCAATGCCTCAGCCAGAGTCGACTTGCCGACCAATCAGTACCCTTTTCTCCTGTAGCATAAATTGTTGTAATTGTTTGAAATTTGGCATTCTTGCATTTGTGGAAGGCAAGACAAAAGGTTTCAGCAACACATCTCTTTTTTCAGCAATATATTTTGATTGAAAGA
Source organism: Cetorhinus maximus (assembly GCF_964194155.1). Lineage (NCBI taxonomy): Eukaryota > Metazoa > Chordata > Chondrichthyes > Lamniformes > Cetorhinidae > Cetorhinus > Cetorhinus maximus. Next base: position 29,832,602 of record NC_135890.1, read on the forward strand.
TTAAAAGTAGTACAGCCATCCCACTGCCAACAGCAATAGCAACTAAACTTCAGCCCTTGGATTTCTTGAATTAAAGGAAGGCGCAACATCTAACAGTTTGGCTATTTTCAAGGCCTATTTTTGGATTACAATTATTGATGGATCTAATCGTTGAAAAATGCATATACACAAGTAAATGCACTAAATCATTGTGATTTCAAAACGAAAAGCTCATTGGCACCTAACCTATACATTTCTTAGAAGCCATAGTATGACACTAACATAAACCATATTATTTTATTCTCACTCAGACAATGATTTCATTTAGACCACATGATTTAATCTGACCTTGGCTGTTCATACAGGTGGCTGTGCTTTCAAAATAAAATCACCAAAGAGCGCAGCACTCTTCAGGAAACCAGCTATTTCCTCAGTCTGCAATAAAACCCAAGCAGCTCTATATCTCTGGCATCTCGTCAAAGGGACACTTTAAAAAGCTATGTTTCATAGCCTTTTCCATCAAACACAACTGCAGTAAATGAAATGGCAAAGACCCCGAGGTCAATTGAGTCATCTGTGGGAGGCATCAATTGGTCCCAAATGACTCATGGATGTTATAGGGAAAGGATATCAGTGAACTACGATTCACTGTAATGGGTTCAAATTTTTTTAGGCAAAATGTCTCACCCTGCGCTGTTAGTACCACTTGGTACTTATTTTACAATCTGAATGTTTTGATTGAACAATGTTATTAGCTTACCTAGAAGAGTCAAAAGCTCTAAGATAACAGCAAAGTGTTTGAAACATATAATCACAAAACGCTGGCAAATATTAACGTGGCTAAACTGATGTCATATTTTGTTAGCTGTTCACTGATATTAATCTTCGCTTAATAACTGAGAGGGGCTGTGGTTGAAGGAGATTCTAGACACTAAGATATCCTATTCCATGCTCTCCCATGGAGAACCACATTGACATTCCGCCCAAAGTCTACAAACCTTGGTAAGAAGAAATCCAAAACATAAAAATATGAAACAGATCTCCCCCTGAACGATTCTACTTTAGATTGAAATTATTTTCCTTATTGGTGTTGAAGTTTCTGTTTCAACTCACAGCATTATGAGAACACAAAACCAAAATACAAGAGTACTGATGAATGATTGTTCATCCTATATTGTTAAATAGGTTCATAGGGCAGGATTCTCTGGTCATCAAGCAGGCCCAGGTGCGGCCCCCGACCGCGATTTCACGTTTGGTGTCCATTGGTGTCATTGGTGTTCAATTAACAGCCAGTCAGCGTGAAATGTGTGCTGAGGAGCTCAGCGCTGCTGGGGTGGGGGCAGCAGGAATGCGGGTGAAAAAGCCTGCGCATACACGGGGGAGCGCGCACTGAAAGCTCCCAGAGGGAACAGGGGTGCCTCAGGAAGCTGAAGAATTGTGAAAACAGAAATAAAGCATTTAAAAATGAGAGGAATGTGTCCCCACATGTGACGCAGTCACATGAACAGGGACATATTAAAAATGAGGTGCAAAAATTAAAAAAAAAAATTATTGCTGGAAACCTCATCCCACCTGTGAATGAGGTTTCATGAAAACTCCAAAGGCCACTTGGTCGATTGGCCTGCCCGCCAACCATAGATCAGGGTTTTTCCTAAGGCTGGCGGGCTGGGCGGGGATGGGCGCGGAGCTGATTGCCGCCCGCGATCGGCTCCACACCGCCAGTTTTGCGTGCAGGCCCATTAAGGCCCACCCAGCGTAATATGGTAGCGCTACCTGTGTGGGCGGGAGAGGAGGGAAAGTCGGGGCCTGCGTTCTTTCATGGATGCGCGTGAACGAGGGCAGCAATCTCCCTGAGGCAGCTCCATGCCTCAGGGAGGTTGAATGGATATTAAAATAATTAAAGACTTGATTTAAAATTTTATTTAAACATGTCCCCTCATGTGACTGTATCACATGAGTGGGGACATGTTTTTATATTTATGAAAACAAATTTATTTATTTAATGAAAGCTTCAGAAAACCTCATCCCGCTCGTGGATGAGGTTCCTGAAAAACGCGAAGGCTACTTGGGCTTTTCGCCTGCCCGCCAACCTTAAGGTTGGATGGACAGCGCTCTCAAGTGGTTCAATTAATTTCTTAATGGCCTAAATAGGCCGTTTACATTTCAACGGGCACACAGCCGTCTCCAGTGTGCACCTGCCGAACGAAATATCACGATGGCACACGATGACGTCAGGACGCAGGCCCAACATCATTGTGCTTCATTTTAAGCGTCGGCGTGTCGGGCTCGCCCCTGCACGCCGACCAGGAAATTCTGCCCATAAGGTTGGACGGACAGCAAAAAATAGCATTCAACTATTTGATTAAGGGCCTTAATAGGCCTCTTAATTGTTGGCAGGCACACTGTCGACTCTCGCACACTCCCACTGAGCAAAATATCGCGTGAGAGCGTGATGACTTTGGGACGCTCGCTTGACGTCATCGCGCGCTATTTTACGCCCAATCAGGTTGGGCACGTGCCCGCCTGCTCATAAAATTGTTGCCGCTCGGGGGGCCACTATTCAGCCAGTCCAGTCCATGGCCGCTCTCTGCATGAGTAAAACATTCATAGCCCGGCAATTTTTTCCCCTTCATGTACTTATCCAATTCCCTTTTGAGAAACTCTATTGAATCTGCCTCCTTCATCCTTTCAGGCAGCACATTCGAGATCATAGCCCCTCGCTGTGCAAAAATATTTTTCTTCATGTTACCTTTGGTTCTTTTGCTAATTACCTTATATCTGTGTCCTTTGGTTCACCTTCCTCCAGTCTGAATAACAAAGTTCATCACTACTTTCTGTTTCCTATCACCCTGTCTCTTTTATTCCACAGGCTTCAACTTTGCTGACAAGCCTATTATGTGGCACTTTATCAAATACTTTTTGGAAGCCCATATACACCACATTACCCTTATCAACACTCTCTGTAACCTCATCAAAAACTCATGGATAAAAATTATACCAGTTAAACACAATTTGCCTCTAACAATTCCTTTCTGGCTTTCCTTGACTAATCCACACTTGTCCAAGTGACTGTTAATTTAATCCGGGATTATTGTTTCTAAAAGCTTTCCCACCACCATGGTTAAAATTACTAGCCTGTAGTTGCTGGGTTTATCCTTACACCTTTTCTGAGCAAGGGTGTAAAATTCCCAATTCTCCAGTCCTCTGACACCACTCCTGTACACAAGTACTGGACCAACTATGGCCAGTACTCCTACAATTTCCACCCTTACTTTTCCTGAGTAATGTAAGATACATGCCACTGGAACTGGTGGACTTATCAACTTTAAGTAGAGCTTTTCCAGTATTTCCTCATTATCAATTTTTTGCCTACCCAATTACTCAACCATCTCCTCTTTTATTGTGATTTTGGCAGCATGTTCTTCATTGGTAAAGACAGATGCAACGTACTCATTTAGTTCCTCAGCCATGCCCATTGGCCCCATGCATTGGTGTCCTTATCAGTTTCAAATTAGCCTTAGCCCTCCTCTTACAGTCCGTCTGCTATTTATATGCATGTACAAGACTTTTAGATTCCCTTTTATGTGAGCTGCCAATCTCATCTTTTTGTCCCTCTTATTTTCCTTTTTACTTTCTATATTCCATTTGGTTCTCACTTGTACTATCAACCAGAGGTTATATACACCCTTTTTCTTACTCTCTATTTAACTTTCAGCCTCTTTCATCATTCAGTGGTCCCGGGTTTTGGTTGCCCTACCTTTCCCCCTCATGGGAATGTACCTAGCCCATACCCTAACCACTTTTTCTTCAAAAGGTCGTCCATTGCTTGAGTACAGTTTTGCCTGCCAATCTTTGCTTTCAATTTACCTGGACCATGTTCATTCTTAACCCACTGAAATTGGTCCTTGCCAATTAAGTACTTTTATTCTAGATTGTTCCTTGTCCTTTTCCATAGATAATCCAAAATTTAGGATACTCTGATACTAAATCCATCTGTGATTCTAATAGTTCACCAATTTACAAACCATATGCTTCATATGCAAGGAGTACTTGTTGCTGGCACTACACCATACACCTGAGGCTTTTGCTTTTAGTGATAGGGCATGACTGACAATCAGAAACTTATTTTAAATTCAGCTATTTTTGTTTCCTTGAGCAATGAGCACACAGCTAAGATATATATTTTTTGCTAAGATGTATGGCAAGAAATTAGACTTGTCAGCTCCTGTTCTCAGGGCTCTTTGAGCGCTCTTAGGGCTCCAAATTAGTGTCCAAAAGGACACCAACATCTCTGGAGTGAATTGCAGGATGCCGTTTTGCATTATCATGCACAGTAAACGTCCACAAGAAGTATGCTGGGCAGGCACATCATGATAGCAAACTGTTTGCAACGCTGGTTTGATGCTACTGGTGCCATTTTGGAACTCAAGGCTCCAGCTAACACCATCTCTTAACCTTAAGGCACGAAAGATCCCTCATCAATGCGATTTGAAGGGATCATTAACAACTTACAGGTTAGTTGCTGGTTGATTTCTTCTGGCTGTTGCTTTAATTGTACAAGTATTTGGTGTTTCCTATAGCTGTTGAATGTTACAAAAGACTACAGGGAGTGGTGCTGCAGGTGCTGAAGGGGGTTTTGATGAATTGAAGGCTTCTGCTTCAGACATGGCTGCAGTAACAGCCGTTCCCCCTTGAATAACGCATGACTTGAAAAGTGAATAGAGCCCATTGTCACGGACAGATTTTGCATGTTTTATTACTGTCCATGATCGATGTGGTTCCTATGTGAGGTTTGTGTATTTTCTCATCCTGAGAGTGATTGAGCCAATTTAAGTAATTCCAGCAGCAAGCGTTTTTGTGAGTTTTGAAATAAGGAATGTTATTTATTATCCCACACTTACCCCAGGGGTTTAAACACAACATCTCACCCACTTGCACAAAGATTAGCTACAGGTGAAAAAAAAAACAATACAATTACAAAGTATAACTGTCTCAGTCACTCCTATGTGGCATTTGAAGTTAACTTCTCTCAAAAAAAAACCAGGAAATGTTTCTTAACATTTGATGGTTTTAGTTGATGGTTTTAGTTGAAGTGAGGGTCTTGTAAGCAGAGGATTTTCAGTAAGCTGCAAGACTTCTCATACTTTAGTTTCCAGGTATCAGGTGAACTTGAATTTGGAACAAGTTTGGGAGAGTCCTTCTCCCACTTTCAAGGTATTTCTGTTTAGTACCTTGGCTGCTTAGTTGACTGCAGCTGGTTTGGTGGCTTTCTGGTGGTCTCTGTCTCTGCAGAACTGATTCTTACTGTTTTAGAAGCAGGCAACAAACATGGCTGCCTCACCCATGTGACCTGTTACATGCCCACAGCCCGTTTCCAAATAAGGTGGGTGTCGATAAACATCCTGTGTTGTCATTTGACACTTGAAATTTACCTAATAGCTGGATTCAGATGAGGGACCATTATAACACAATGGGAGATCGATGTGGACCCCTTCACATTCGTCTAACACACATTGAGTTTTGATGTGCCTTTTGTCCATGGTGAACCAGAAAGTCGAGTCAGCTGGAATGCTAAAGTCCTTTTGTTGACGTCCTATCCTTAAACAAAGGGATGTGCGGATTTCTCAGATGGCTGTGAATGTTCATATTTAATGAGATATTTGCTTGAGTCTGGAGCTAACACTGCCAAAGGTCACGTGGGTTTGCAGCAGCCATTTTAACAGTCTGTTTTTGTTCAAAATTTTAAAGTATGGTCTGAAAGTCCATAACACACTGGAGCACGATGCCATGCAGAGCAGGATGAGCTGCTAGAAGAGGAGGAGGGGGAAAAGGTCTGTCAGCAGGAGGCCACATCCATCCAGGATGTTTAGGGAGCAATTCTCCTACCTGAACCTCAGCAAGGAACAATGTGTGAAACGTCTGCACTTTCATAAGGACGCCCTCACTGAAATCTGCCACCTGATGCTGCCATGACCTGAAATATGAACTGTTTCTCTCTCTGCTGATACTGCCTGGCAAACTGAGTGTCTAAAGCATTTTCTGCTTTTTGAAGAGAAAGTTAACTTCAAATGACTACTTTGACTTTGTTTGGTGTTACACTTCAGTTATTTTCCTTTCAGGCTGGCCATATCTAATATTTCCTATTATCTTGGCTTGTCATTCTCTTAAGTGGTTAATACATATGAATAAAGCCAAGAAAAATGTAGCTGCCTCTGCTCTTTCTCTCGTTCTATGGTTCTTTGCTTTGTCTTTTTTGTATTCTGCCACATTATGAAAGGGCACAGCAGATCACTCAGAAACTGGAAGCCTGTACTCAGTAAATCAGCTGAATAGATAACAAAATGCCTTGGGCTGTTTGGTATATGGGATTTTGATGGCAGTGAAGCACAGAGGCAGAAGATTGAATAGAGTTTGTCAGCATAGTGAATGCCTATCGAGATAACCTAAAACCTCTCAGCCGTAAATAAAGCTGATCGAACAAACGCTCTTTATAATTTCAGTACACCCCAAAGTGCATCACAGCCAAGAGCATCTTCCAAGTAATTACGGACTAAGTAAGAGTTAAGGTGATACACTCTAGTTTCTTGCTTTGGAAATCAAAAGTGTTCCTAATTTAAGCCAGCAAATGAAATAAATTTGCAGTGATCGGTTTAAATTCTGTAGTTCACAGCCATGAAGGCGTCGGGTGGAGATGGTTCAAACCACAGTATAGATATGTTTGGAACAACACAGGAAGCCTCCCTGAAACGTGTTGTGCCCAATCACTGGTGCTTTGTGACTTCACACGTACAGGTGCACACATGAGACAGGAAGATGTCAATATAATCACACTCCAAATCACAGAAGAAGCCAGATGCATAAAAGTTAATGGGTGCATCAACTTCACAGATATAGGTAATGCAATAAGCTTCAAAGAGAATGATTCCAGGCCTGATGGATTATGTCACTGAACAGGGCTCCATTGAGATGAAAACAATGCATTACCAAGTAGTTCTTTGCTTGTACGTTCTCCTAAGTGGATGATACTGAATTTTTGCAGACCCCCTTTGCCTTTCCTGCTTTTTTTGCCATTCTATGTTCTAATCTTTCTCAAAGCTCATTAAATTTATACACTGGGGTATCACTTGTGAAACATAAAACTGGGAAGCAGGTTTTTCCAAAACACTTTTAATCCTTTGCTGCAGGGGATTATAGCCAGACTCATCTGTATGGATTACTTGGAAGTTCAGGTATATTTCCACAAAGGTTTATGTGCTACATAAACATATTCATTCAGTGGATCCCTGTGAAACACAGATACATTCTTTTCTCCGTCACAAAAAGCAATTAGACGGAGATATTGTCAACTTTACAAAATATTTACATTTTTAAAACTCCATTTTTTGTTTACCATTATCCATAATAAATGTTGGCTATTTAGGGGTATCCTCATACCAAGTCCACGTCCAATTACTTTCTGATCCAAATTCTTCACAACAAACTGGAATGCATCTGTGCAGCAGTTAACAGATTGTAAACATTAGCTGCATCCTCTAGAGTAAACACCATAAAAATTCCCTGACTGCAATAACTCAATTAATTTTGATTTCTTTTAAACTATTAATACTTCCACCGCTACCAGCTGAAATTAAGAATCTTTTGTATTTCCCCACAGTCTGGGATGATTTGTTATTCCAATTAGGTGCAATTTCCATGGATCTACAGTTCCAATTAAGAAGTACCCCCCCATGGAGTATGTGCATCATTTGGAAGAGATGAGGACCGGCTGTAACTGTGTGCCAGGGACCTTGTGGCAACAAGAGCAGCCAGCCTGACTTTTGGATCATTTACTGTTTTCATACATTTTTTTTTACAATGAACACTTTCCCCTTATTTAGGCAACTATTGGGTAAAGAAAACATTGGGCAGGATTTTCCCGTCGGCGAGTGGGGGCGAGGCCTGTTCGCCGACGTGTAAAATGACGCAGGATGACGTCGGGCGGAACTCCTGACGTCACCGCGCCCCATTTAAATTTTCAGGTAGGCGGGGGCGCAGCAAAATCAGCTGTGCACACGCCGACCTGTCAATGGCCAATTGAGGCCATTGATAGAGTCATTTAACTAATTGATGGGCCTGCGCTTGGCGGACAGGCCAGGAGCCCCAGCGGGAATTAGAAAAAGCATGAAATCTCATCCATGGGCAGGATGAGGTTTCATGTAGGTTTTTAAAAATTTTATTAAAGTTTAAAAACAAATTATGTGTCACATGAGGGGAGATGTCGGGGATTTTTTTTTTCTATTTTTAATCTTTGTGACAGAACAGTCGATCTCCCTGAGGCAGCACTTAGCCTCAGGCAGATGAGTGCGCTCTTTCGTGCGCATGCGTGAAAGAGCACACTCTCAGGTTTAGGGATTCCCCCCCCACCGCCCGCATAGGGAGCACATAGCGCTTCTGTGCAGACGTCACGCTGGGCGGGCCAATTAAATGGCACCGCGCCTGCAATTCAACTTCACCCCCAACGGGGGGGAAATCCTGCCCAGTGTTTAGAAAACTGCAAAGTAGATTCTGTGCTGCAATGGATTTAATGAATAAATTCTGCAGTCAAATTTAATTATATTCACTTGTCATCATTTAGCATTCAAAAGGAATTCAGTCATCAAGTTATTTGGAGAATAACTGAACAGCAAACCATTTTATTCAAAATGGATGCAAACCTATTGTGATTTATGTAGGAAAATGTTTTCGCCGATTTTCTTTTTGAAACAGTTTGCAATCTTTGAACAATTAATGCTTTCTCGTGCAGTCTCCATTTGCATTAGGTAATAATTTATGTTTTATTTATTCTTTCGTGGGATGTGGGTATCGCTGGCAAGGCCAGCATTTGTTGCCCTTCCCTAATTGCCCTTTGAAGGCAGTTAAGAGTCAACCACATTGCTGTGGGTCTGGAGTGACATGTAGGCCAGACTGGGTAAGGGCAGCATCAGGTTTCCTTCCCTAAAGGACACCAGTGAACCAGACGCGTTTTTACAACAATTAATAATTATTTCACAGTCATCATTACTGTGACTAGCCTTCATTCCAGGTTTTTTTTTGTTTTGTTTTCTTTCCTTGAAACACTCTAGTAGATCTCATGGTGATGAAGAGTAACAGGATTTTAATAGCACTGTAATGATGGCCCAGGGGTGTGGGAGCAGTAGAAAGTGGCAGCAGGCTTTGGGAGGAGTGGAGGTGTGTGGGAGTATTGAAGAAAAGGTTCGGGGGCTGGGAGGCCAGGGGTCTTTTGGTACCTACGCAGTAGCAGCTGTATGCCAGGATCTGGGAAGTACTGAGTGTGACATATTGAGTCTTTCTGAGTCCTTCTCTTTTATAAATCTCTTCCCTTTCACTGTGTGCATCTGCCTTATACCCTTCTGTGTTTCTGTCCTCTTTCACTTCAGGTATCTCCCACCATCCATTTTTAATCTTGTATTCTTCCCTGTGTTATTGTAAACTCTGCCTTTTTCTGTTTTTTTCTCTGCTCCTTCCTTCTGTCTTTTCCTTGGGTTGAGTTGTTCTCCCTTCCCCTTCCTTTCTCACCCTCATCTGTGTCTAACTGCCTCTCCTTATAGTTCCATCTTTTCCCTTCCCCCTCTAGGTGGCCTTCTCTCACTGCCCACCTTCAATTCCATTCCAACCTTCCCTGGTTTGTGATCTCTCTCTCGTTTTTCATCTTTATGCCGTCTCTGTTCTTTTCTGGTTGATACTTCTCTCTCTTTTGGTTTATGTGTTTTCTCTCGCTTCTGTTTTCTTACTTCTCTCTCATTACTGGCTTTGTTCATCTTCTTGTAATCTGGCTTTCTATCTGATTCACTTTCTCTTTATTATTAATTTGTTTTGCTTTGGGTCCACTTCTGACTTGTTTTGGTTCTCTTTATTTCTGATTCTCTCTCCCTCCTCTCAGTCACTGCTTTTAAAGAAAGAAAGACTTCCATTTATATAGCACCCTTCATAACCTCTGGACATCCTAAAGTACTTTACAGCCAACTGTCGTCACTGTTATAATGCAGGAGATCTGGTCACCATATTATACACAGCAAGCTCCCACAATCAGCAAATGATAATGGCCAAATAATCTGTTTTTATGCTGTTGATTGAGGGATAAATATGGAGCAGGACACCAGGGATAACTTTCCAGCTAATCTTCAAAATAACACCAAGGGATCTTTTAAGTCCACCTGAGAGAGCAGGTAGGGCCTCAGCTTAATATCTCATCCATGACAGTGCAGCACTCCCACTACACTGCACTGGAATGTCAGCCTAGGTTTCTGTTGTCAAGTCTCTGGAATGGTCAAGCCTTGGGATCATAGGTCAGAAACTTACCTGTGTCAGGCAGGCTGGGCAGGAGCGGGCACGGCTATTAAACTATCATCTCGCCCGTTGATGAGGTTTCCTGAAAAACGCGAAGGCCGCTTGGGCTCTTTGCCTGCCCTCCAACACGGGCAGCACTGATAATTGGCTTAATTAGTTTCCTAATGGCCTTAATAGGCCTTTGACAGTTGAGCAGGCTCACAGCCACCTCTGGCACGTGCCCGTCGAACTAAATATCTAAATGACATGCAATGACATTGGGACACACACCCGACATCATCACGGGCCCGCCCCCACACACCGGCGGCTATAATCTGGCCATATGATGGCCTGAATTTCCTTGGTGCTGCTCCTGTTCTGCCTTTGTATCTTTACTGGAAACACGATGGAATTGAGCTTCAGAGGGAGGGAGCTCTGGGGAAATTCTCAACCCTTTGAATTTAACAGCACAAAAGAAGGCCATTTGTCTCATTGTGCGTATGCATAACAAAAAGACAGTAAGAACTGGGAAATAAGAATACTGGGTCCGAATTGGTCTTGTATACCTTAAAATGGAATACCAGTAAAAACCAGGAAATACTAGTGCTGGTCCAAACTGTTCTTTCCTTCTGGGGATGTTGACTTACTCAAGGAACAATCATTTAGCTTAATTCCCATGTTCTTTCCCCATTCCATTTTAAGTAATGATAATGGAACTTGTCAGAGGGCTAAAGTATAACAATAGTTTAAATCTGGATGAGCATCCAATTACTACGTAAGCTAATTATCAATACGACCATCCCAAGGGACCTGGTGATACTGAAGCGATTCGCACACCTTAAAGCAACTTCTCTAAGGGAAAATGGTGCCAGTTATAATCCATGCAATTACTCCTAATGCTAACATGTACCATGTCTAACGTATGCACTTTAGAATAAAACCATTAATGTTATACTTCAACTCCAACACTTTCTCCCCTGACCCCATCTCCTGCTGAAAGCTGTGGCTGCTCCTTGGCTACCAGGTCAGTCTGTGCGAGCAGCTCCCACTGTCTCACCTAAGCGGTGGCTTCTTCAACTGAAATTTTGGGCAGTGGAGGCTGGCAGATTATTTGACCAAAGGAAAAGAACGAGGGAGAGGAGAGTCACAATCAACCCCCTGTCCAGTCCTCATCTGAGATTCAAAATCCCTTCTGGCCAAAGTTACAGCATCATTCGGGAGCAGTGATCCAAGCTGATTGTTCTCCTGAGTTACATAGCTGATCTAAAAAAAAGTGGAGATTGAAAGTGGGGCATTCCTGCTCTCATTGTGCAGCATTACAGCATTTGATATTTTCATTAAGTGAATATACATTAAGGGCAAGATTTTTCACTGAGCGGGCAGCCGGGCGCCCGATCCGCTCGCGCGTAAAATGCCGCGATATTTCGGTCGGCGGGCACTTGCAGGAGTCGGCAGCGTGCCCACCGACAATTAAAAGGCCTACTAAAGCCTTTAAAAATGTAATTGAATAAAATTTTTTTGCTGCCTGTCCAACCTATGGATGGCAGACAGGCGAAAAGGCCAAGCGGCCTTTGCATTTTTTGCGAAAGCTCATCCACGGGCGGGAAATAGTCACATGAGGGGACATGTTTTTTTAACATTTTAAAAATCTTTATTTCGAATTTTCAAAACTCTTCATGTCCCTGAGGCAGTTCTGTGCCTCAGGGAGCTTTTCCAGCGCACACCTGCACGCATGCTGGAACTTGCGCTCTTGCCCTTCTCCCTCCCCTCCCAACACAGGCAGCGCTGAGCATGGAAGCACGCGTTTCACACTGGGCAGGCCTTAATTGGCCCACCAGCGTGAAATCGCGGTCTGGCCCCAATTGCGGGCGGCGGGCAGCTTCGGGGCCACTCCCGCCCGTCCGGCGAAGGTAAAATCTTGGCCTAAGTATCGATTCCTAATGGAATACTATAATCACAAACTTCCACAGTTGTTCCACATTCCAGTGAGGCGCCACCCCATTGGTTCCACTAACTCTGGTGAGGTCAGTGTTAGACTGGGCTCACAATGGGCACGAACCTGGTGCAACCACTGGGATTGCTGCCTGGGCACTGATCGATCAAGGAGTAGTACAGTTACTTCAGTCTTAAGATCGGACCAGCAGTTTAATCACCTACTTATATTTACTTCTGAAAAGAAAAGTCCCTTGGTGAATAGCCAAAACAAAATAATACAGTAAAATATTCTTTAAAAAATAAACTCTCCATCGGTTGGAAACTTACTTAAAATATTCCCTGCTTCAGCTTTGCTTGGCTGGCACACTTGAACTTATCTTTGCCCCAGTAGCAGTACAGCATAATACTCCCAAATACTCCTGAAATAACTTGCTTTTCTCAAGACTGGAAACCAGCTGCTCTGTGGCCTTTTCAACATTGAAAGGCCATTTTTCTTCCCCATTTGACCCTCTTGCCTTTTCTCCTTTCTACTAAGCAGCAATAAGAGGTCATTATGGAGTTTGACAGCATTGAGGAGTGCTGCTGTAATCTCACAGGATTCATGAGAGTCCTTAAAACTTACCCTTTGGCCAAATTGTTCTAATATTTCCTAGTGTGCCTGTGTGTCAAATTCTGTCTGATAATGCTCCTGTGGTATGCCTTGGGGCATTTTTACTTTGTTAAAAGCACTAAATGTGTGAAATTTCTGTGGTTTACTGGCTGTAGAAGGAGACTCCTGTGGTTTAGCAGACGATGGAGCAGAAATTTGCTTTCCATTAAAACTGGTATGTTGAAATTTGGGGGCTGCCTCACTCGAGGATTCCTGGGGCTTACAATTTGGCAGCAGTGAATGGGTGGGATCTGTACAGCACCATCAGCAGTGGAGAATCCTAATGTCTGGCAGCATTTAGGAGGCTCTTGTGTTCTGGCAGGGTTGAGAAGCTAAATCTCAGGATGAAACACAGTGGAATGGGAGATTCTGGAAATTCTAGTGTCTTAGAAGCTTTGGGAGTGGGTGGGAGGGGGGGAAGAGGGAGGGCAGTGTTATGACTGGTCCCCAGGCGAGGTTCCCCCAATTTGTTATGATCCCGGATGAGATACCCCAAATTGTTAACTTCCCTAATGGGGAGGAATGAGCTGGCACCCCTTCATTATTCAACCCCCTCGGTTGGTCGCAACAAGGTTAATTTTAAAAGGATCCCTTTTCCCAGTCCAAATATATTTATGTTTTAGAAGGAACCAATTTAATCAGCCTTTCTTGAGTCAAAGAAAGAGCAAGTTTATTAGCTACTAAAAACCAGAGAAAAAATAATAAAAATGCAACACACATACATAGAGATCAAAAATGAGAACTTGAGTCCAAAAATAAAAGTTAAAAAAAATATACAAATCAGTCTTTGGCTTGTCTGTGAGCAGTAGATGTGGCTATTAAGTTGGGTGATTCCGGTAGAGCTGACTTTGGCACCTGAGCAGTTGGTATGGAGACA